>NC_058134.1:294178014-294287069 GCF_016433145.1 Gracilinanus agilis | reverse complement strand
AGAGAGAGAGAGAGAGAGAGAGAGAGAGAGAGAGATTGAGATTAAGAGAGAGCTAGAGTTTTAGGATCATAACTATCTCCAGGGTTATCCTAGAACCCTGAGAGTTGTAGCACTTGCCATTCTAGGGGTCTAACTTGCCATTGCAAATTTGGGCTAAAGGTACGTGTCTATGGATTGGAAAATGTTTTGGAGCTTCCTGGATATCTCAAAATCATGATCCTGCCTTTGTCCCTATATGTTACAATTAGTCATTTTCTCCAACTGGATTGTAAGCTCCTTGAACACAAGGGCAAGCAGCATAATGGACACAGAAGTACTATAGTAATTTTTAGTTTTTGAATCATAGAGATTGACTAGGAGATTGTAAAGGCTATCTAGTGTGTCTGGAGGGACAGCTAAGTGGTACAATGGATAGAATACTAGACCTGAAGTCTGGAAGATTAGAGTTAAAATCTGACCCCAGACTAGCTGTGTGACCCTAAGCAAGTCACTTAAACCCTATTTGTCTCAGTTTCTTCATCTGTAAAACAAGCTGGAGAAAGAAATAGCAAACTACATCTTTACTGAGAAAATCCCAAATGGGATCATAAAGAGTTGGACATGACCGAAAAATGGCTGGACCTCTTGAGAGGTGAAAAAAAAAAATGAAGTGAAGTGAGTTATCAAAGGTCACACAGATCATGGTAGAGTTGAGACCCAGGGTCACAGTATCCTAATGTGGGACTCTTTCTACCATCCCCCAATATGATTCTAATTATACATTTGTTTCTGACCTAAATCAATAATATATCTATAGTACCCTTCCTTTTGAGTCCTTTTGGGTCCTTTTGAGTGCATTAACAACTGTTTCATCAATTCTTTTGAGGACTTGGTTTGAATTTATTTTGGCTGTGACTAGGGGCAACAAACTTACTTGAATCATACTTTGAAAGCAACAAAGAAAATAAGATATAACTATATCTATATCTATTAAAGAAACAAAGTAAAAAACAACAGAGAAGATCCATACCTCAATAGATCCAGGACTTCATTAATATGGATGCTCCCTTCAGCAATGGAGATTGAAGCCCATGGATGTCAGTCCATCCTGTGTGACCTACATTCTTCCAATAAATCTACTAGAAGGACAGCTAGGAGGCTCAGTAGATTGAGAGCCAGAACTGGACATAGGAGGTCCTGGGTTCAAATTTAATCTCAGATACTTCCTAGCTGTGTGACCTTGGGCAAGTCACTTAAATTCAATTGCCTAGCCCATACCACTCTTTTGCCTGTGAGTCAATACTTAGTATTGATTCTAAAATAGAAAGTAAACATTTTTTTAATTAAAAAATAATTTTTTAATTAAAATTTTTAAATTAAAAAAAATACATCATCTACATTTACATGTAGAGTCTACCCATGTACTGAAAGCCTTCCTCTAGATTTGCTGATTGTAATAAATGAGATGATCCTGCCACTGACTTGTTACTCAGATGGGCAGCCCTCACATTCCCTTACTCCTATTCTCCCATTCTAGGAAGTAATATTAAAAGAGATGTAATTCTCTTTATCTCTTTTTTTTTTTTTTGGTCCTGTTCTGAGCCCCCAGACAGAGTCAGCACTTCTAGCAAAATATTCAGTCTATCTCTGTCTCTTCACTGGGGAAGTTTCCCCCTTCATTTGCTTTTTCCCTACTATAGTCCCAATAAATGCAATTATATTTGCTGGATGTACAAAGTCAAAGTAAACCTTCAAAACAAAGAAAAGTAAATAGACTTCCCCAATCCATGACCCCAATAGAAAAAGCTTCAGATTCTCAAGAAGGAACTTAGGGAATATAGACTTATAAAATGAGTGCCTGGGGACAGTTTCAGCAATACAGCCTCCCTCTTGAGGCATGCTTTGTGCCTAATGGGCCCAAATAGCATTGTTCCCAGATTTCTTTTATGACTCTTTTCTTTGTGACAGTAGCCTTTTGCCTGTGCTCTCATTATCTCAGCTCCACATGGCTTCTTACAATTTCCCTTTTTCCAACTCCATATTCTATTTCTTAAGCTCCATAGTTCTTGCACTCACTCAGACAGGAACTGGGTTTCCCTTTGAGTCTGTCTACTAGATTAAATGAAATGTTAAAGATTGACACCCTTAGGTGTGGCTCATCAGTTATCCTCTCTTACCAAGTTGCTTCCTTTTTGATTCACTCAAGAGAGAAATTTGCACATTATAAAGAGTTCACTTGGAATGGGCATCTATTTCATAGAACTAATTTAAGATGGTCCTTTGCTATCATTAAATTAATAGAAGACCAACTCTTACATACATGTATACGTATTATTATTTAGCATGTTTTTCTATGAGGGGTGTACCTGTAGTAATCTGGACAAAGGCCTTGACAGACAAGAGCTGGGTTGGATGTTGGAGCTCCTACTCTAGGAAAAGGCCCTTCTCACCTATAAGAATGTCAGGAATTTTAGGAATGTCTCCCTTTCAGCAAGAAGTTTATCTATTGGCTAATTCTCCTTTTTCTGACCTTGGCTGAAGTGTTTATCTCTATTGGGTCTAGTGTTATAAAGACACATACCCATATATAAAATACGTATCTATATATACTATCTGACATTTATAATAGCACTTTATGACTCATAAAGCACTTTACAAATTATATTATTACATAATATAATATAAATCATTATATATACCCATATATGTAGTTTAACATATTTCTGTCTATCTATTTATCTAATACCCCACAGGTATGGCAAGGGCTGGGGGCCTGAGGCTCTCACTGGGGGCAGCTGTTTTGTATGACAAAATGGTACCTTGGGAATTATTCTCTTCTACTTCACTACAACCTCAGTTTGGGAGAAGAGGGAGGAAACATGTGGGATTTGGAGATGAGATGTGACTGTCTTAAGGACCTAAGAAGAAGTACAGGTAAGGGATAAAGCCCCAGAGTTAGGGAAGCAGGACAAAGGCAGTTCACTAGGACAGAGAACACTCAGGCTCCCCCAGGTCAGTTCCATCAACCACAGCAGGTGAAGGGGAATGCAGTCAGATTGGAGGAAGGGTCCAAGTGGTAGTGAATTTCCCACATCAACTTCAATACCCAGTGACTGAGATTCATAGTTTTCCTTCTTTCTTCTCCCTTCAGTCCTCTTAGGTAAAGCTGGGAAGGGGAGGGCCCTACTTTTCTACTTTTCCTCACTGCTGATAGAATCAATTGGTTCCAAGGCAAAAGATCAGTAAGAGCTAGGGAATGGGGGTTAAATGACTTGCTCAGGGTCACACAGCTAGGAAATGTCCGAGGCTAGATTCAAACCCAGGATGTCCCAACTCTGGCTCTCAATCCACTGAGCCACCTAGCTGCCCCTAATTCTTTTTTTCTTAATGAGATTGCTCTCCTTTGTTCCCATTTCCCATAAACTCAGCTCTTCCTCACATCATATAATCGATCAGTTTCCTTATCTTGCTTTTTTCTATCTTTACTATTTCTCTTGCATCTAACCCCCTTCTCTTCACTCACACAGATACCATCTTAGTTCAGGCTCTCATCAGCTCTCAGTTAGATTGTCGCCATAGCCTTCTAACTGGTCTCTCTGCCTCAAGTTTGACCACTTGGTCCATCATGCACCCAGCTACCAAATTAATTTTCCTTATATGCAGATCTGGCCATGTGACTCTTAAATTTCTTGCTTTCTTTTTTTTTTTTTTTAAACCCTTGTACTTCGGTGTATTGTCTCATAGGTGGAAGAGTGGTAAGGGTGGGCAATGGGGGTCAAGTGACTTGCCCAGGATCACACAGCTGGGAAGTGGCTGAGGCTGGGTTTTGAACCTAGGACCTCCTGACTCTAGGCCTGACTCTCACTCCACTGAGCTGCCCCCCTGGCCATGTGACTCTTAACCAATTTCAGTTGTTTTCTGTTGCCTCTAAAGCCCTATATAACTTGGCTCCAACCTACCTTTTTACTGTAGAGATTTTTAACCCTATCCCTTACCTCTTTCTGCACATTTCAACCCAACTAAACTGGCCTTCTCTCTATTCTTCTCCCATCTGTATCTTTTTTTTAATTTATTTTTTTATTTTTTAAACCCTTAACTTCTGTGTATTGACTTATAGGTGGAAGATTGGTAAGGGTAGGCAATGGGGGTCAAGTGACTTGCCCAGGGTCACACAGCTGGGAAGTGTCTGAGGCCGGATTTGAACCTAGGACCTCCTGTCTCTAGGCCTGGCTCTCAATCCACTGAGCTACCCAGCTGTCCCCCTGTATCTTTTTTCTCTTTTTCATTTGTCATGCCTGTAATGCATTCCTTCTTCATCCCCATCTCAGAGAATCCATCTCTTAAAAAAAAAAAAAAGTAACAGATAGCAAGCACATTGGATAGAGGTCCAGGTCTGGAGATGGGAGATCCTGGATTCAGATCTTGTCTCAGACATTTCCTGGGCATGGGTGTGACCCTGGGCAAGTCATTTAACCCCAACTAGCTAGCTCTTACAGCTCTCCTGTTTTGGCATTGATATTTAGTTAGGGTTTAAAAAATGCAACTCATTTTTTGTATGAAGCCTTTCCTAAATCTCCCATATTTGCTAGGGTTCTTCCTTCTCAAACTAATTTGTATTTAAATTTTTTATATATATAATTATCATTTTCACATTGAGGAGGTTAGGGGCATGACACGCCATGAGCTAGAATATTTTGTCCCTCCTGGACAGGAGAAGTACTGGAGAAGAAGTCTAATTTTTTTCTT
The DNA here is from genome assembly GCF_016433145.1 of Gracilinanus agilis. Taxonomy (NCBI): domain Eukaryota; kingdom Metazoa; phylum Chordata; class Mammalia; order Didelphimorphia; family Didelphidae; genus Gracilinanus; species Gracilinanus agilis. The sequence continues at coordinate 294,282,344 of NC_058134.1, read as the reverse complement.
TTTCTTTTTCAGGGTATTTATGGTACCTTATTGTACATTTTGTGTTAAGTATGCACTTCTGAGTTTCTAAATTTTTTCTGTCTTGTCCACTGGGCTTAACATGTTGTCTGCAGCTTCCTCAAAACTTCCCCCAAAGACAAAAATCCACTATTTGACAAAAACTGTTGGGAAAATTGGAAAACGATTTGGGAGAGATTAGGTTTAGATCAACATCTCACCCCCTACACCAAATAAATTCAGAATGGGTGAATGATTTGAATATAAAGAAGGAAACTATAAATAAATTAAGTGAACATAGAATAGTAAGTATACCTGTCAGTTCTATGGGAAAGGGAAAATTTTAAAACCAAGCAAGAGTTAGAAAAAATTACAAAATGTAAAATAAATAATTTTGATTATATTAAATTAAAAAGGTTTTGTACAAACAAAAACAATGCAACCAAAATCAGAAGGGAAACAATAAAATGGGAAAAAATCTTTATAACAAAAAATTCTGACAGAGGTCTAATTACTCAAATATACAAGGAGCTAAATCAATTGTATAAAAAAGCAAGCCATTCCCCAATTGATAAATGGGCAAGGGACATGAATAGGCAATTTTCAGATAAAGAAATCAAAACTATCAATAAGCACATGAGAAAGTGTTCTAAATCTCTAATAATTAGAGAAATGCAAATCAAAACAACTCTGAGGTATCACCTCACACCTAGCAGATTGGCTAAAATGATAAAAGGGGAGAGTAATGAATGTTGGAGGGGATGTGGCAAAATTAGGACATTTCTTTTTTTTTTTTTTATTTTACATTTTTAAACCCTTAACTTCTGTGTATTGGCTCCTAGGTGGAAGAGTGGTAAGGGTGGGCAATGGGGGTCAAGTGACTTGCCCAGGGTCACACAGCTGGGAAGTGTCTTAGGCTGGATTTGAACCTAGGACCTCCAGTCTCTAGGCCTGACTCTCAATCCACTGAGCTACCCAGCTGCCCCGTAAATTAGGACATTTCTGGTGGAGTTGTGAACTGATCCAACCATTCTGGAGGGCAATTTGGAACTATGCACAAAGAGCAATAAAAGAATGCCTGTCCTTCAATCCAGCCATAACATTGCTGGGTTTGTACCCCAAAGAGATCATAGATAAATAGACTTGTACAAAAATATTTATAGCCATGCTATTTTGTGGTGGCAAAAAACTGGAAAATGAAGGGATGCTCCTCAAATGGGGAATGGCTGAACAAATTGTGGTATATGTTGGTGATGGAATACTATTGTGCTCAAAGGAATAATAAACTGGAGGAATTCCATGTGAACTGGAAAGACCTCCAGGAATTGATGCAGAGTAAAAGGAGCAGAACCAGGAGAACATTGTACACAGAGGCTGATACACTGTGGTAAAATCCAATGTAATGGACTTCTGTACTAGCAGCAATGCAATGACCCAAGACAATTCTGAGGGATTGATGGAAAAGAACGCTACCCACATTCAGAGGAAGAACTACAGGAGAGGAAACACAGAAGAAAAACAACTGCTTGAACACATGGGTTGATGCGGACATGGTTGGGGAGGTGGACACTAAACAACCACACCAATGCAACTATCAATAATATGTAAATAAGTCTTGATTGATCACACATGTTAAAACCAGTGGAAATGTGCATTGGATATGGGGGGGGGGGATGAAGGGGGTGAAGGGGAAAGCAAAAACAAGAATCATGTAACCATGCTTTCCCCTTCACCCCCTTCATGTAACCATGGAAAATTTTTCTTAAAAAATAAAATATTGAAAAAAATAAATTAAATAAAAAAAAATAAAAACATTTGAAACAGGGGAAAAAAAACTTCCCCCCAAAAATCTCATTTGATTCGCTGACCTGCAATATATCAAAACCTCAATGGGGAAAGTTACAGTGTGGGAAAGAGAATTATTTATATTTATTAACTTTACATGTATGCTACATATAGTACTTACTGTTTCTTCATTGGAATGGAAGCTCATTGTGAGTAAAGATTTTTTTACTCTTCAGATTTATATCCCCATTGTCTAGCACAGTATCTGGCACATAATGGGTATTTAAGAAATATTTGTCATCTTTCAGCAGGTTGTTTCTTGGTCACTATATGGAAGAATCTACCTGAGCAATTTTGTATTTAATAATCTATGCTAGGGGGCAGCTGGGTAGCTCAGTGGATTGAGAGTCAGGCCTAGAGACGGGAGGTCCTAGGTTCAAATCTGGCCTCAAACACTTCCCAGCTGTGTGACCCTGGGGGAGTCACTTGACCCCCATTGCCTACCCTTACCACTCTTTTGCCTTGGATCCAATACACAGTATTGACTCCAAGATGGAAGGTAAGGATTAAAAAAAAATAATAATCTATGCTAGACCTAGTGACTGAGGTCCTAGAATCAAATCTGTCCTCTGACACTTCCTAGCTGTGTGACCCTGACAAGTCACTTAACCCCTATTGTCTAGCCCTTAATTTCTCTTCTGCCTTGGAACCAATGCACAGTATTGATTCTAAGATGGAAGGTAGAGGTTTTAAAATAAAATAATAAACTCTCCTAGGACCCTATTAGTGTGGGAGATTCCCAGGGAGGTTATGAACACAGTTTAGTGTTTTATGATTCTATAATTCTCTCATGCAAAACTCCATAACTTGAACTCAGAGCTCACTTACATTTCCTCTATAAGAAAAAGCTGGTTGAAGCCATGACACCACTGAGAGTGTTTCAGTCTGAAAGGGTATGTGTGTATGTGAACTTCAAAGTACTAGAAGAGATAGTCCCATCTCCAAGCTAGGTTAGTCACGATTTCAATCCAATCTCTTTCTGATTGGGAGAAAAAAGTTCAGAGAGCATAGACTTCCCTTCAGTTATTATATTTCTTAGTGATGGAAGCTTGTATTTGCTTGGGGGGTTGGATTTGCCTTGACAGCATTTGTGCTTTCCAAATGGAACCAGGGTCTGCTCTTCCTCCCTATGTACCTCAGCCTCACTGAAGTAAGGATATGTCTCCTGACCCTCTATAGAAATCCAAGTCCTTTCTCAAATTTCTTCCCTTGAAGGCATTAATTACATAAGAGAAGAGTAGGGAGCTCATTCTGTACACTCCTAGAATCAGATCATCTATGTCATCCTCTCAACTCAGGGTTTTTAGGGTACCTTGAAGAGTTTTAGGGGTTGTCTCGTCTTTATTATTAATTGTTCAAAACCTCCCTCCAACTGATAGATAAAGGGAGTCATTTCCTAGTTCAATTTAACCACTTAACATTAAAAATTCCTTTACAAAGGGATATTTACTTCAAAAGAACTAACATTTAAAAAAGATAACCTTTACCACTTTCTATCTTAGTATCACTTCTAAGACAGAAGAACAGCAAGGGCTAGGTAGTCAAGTTTAAGTGATTTGCCCAGGGTCACACAGCTAGGAAGTATCTGGGGTCACATTTGAACCCAGATCCTCCTGACATCAAGTCTGGTGCTCTATCCCCTGAGCCACATAACTGCTCCCAACATTTTCCCCAATTCCTTGGTGGCATAGTTTCCCCTCTGAGATCTAGGTCTTTAGGGAAAGTAGACTCAAATTTAGTTCAGTTCCTACATAGCTTCGGTCCTACCAAATTCATGTATAAAAATGGAGCGTAACTCCTGTATGAGTCCTGGTCTCAGTTATTGCTGGTCTGGGTACTATTGGTCATACCTGAAGGTTTGTTCTTTCTTTCTTTCCTCCTTTCTTTCTTTTCTTTCTTTTCTTCCTTTCCTTCTTTCCTTCTTTCCTTCCTTCTTTCCTTCCTTCTTTCCTTCCTTCTTTCCTTCCTTCCTTCCTTCCTTCCTTCCTTCCTTCCTTCCTTCNTTCTTTCTTTCTTTCTTTCTTTCTTTCTTTCTTTCTTTCTTTCTTTCTTTCTTTCTTTCCTTTCTTTATTTTATTTTAATAACAAATTTCCACATAAGTTCTCCAAAGTTATATGATTCATGTTGTCCCCCTCTCTTCTTCCCTCCCCCTTCCTGGAGATGATAAGCAATTCAATCCGGGTTATACATATATTATCATGCTAAACATATTTCCACATTATTCACTTTGGTAAGAGAATAATCTTATAAAACCAAAACCCGTAATATACCCAAATAGTCAAGTGATAAATCATATGTTTTCATCTGTATTCCTACTCCCACAGTTCTTTCTCTAGAGGTGGATAGTATTCTTTGTCATAAGTCCTCATAATTGTCCTGGATCATTGCATTGCTGTTAATAGCTAAGTCTACCGCATTTGATCATCCCACAATATTTCAGTTACTCTATAAAGTTCTCTGCTTTTCTTCACTCTGCATCAGTTCATGGAGGTCTTTCCAGCTCTTTCTGAAACCAACTGGTTCATCATTCCTTACAGCACAATAGTATTCCATCACCATCATATACCACAATTTGTTTACTACAATTCCCCAAATGAGGGACATCCCTTTAGTTTCCAGTTCTTTGCCACTGAAGGTTATTTTTTTTAACTTCCCTGAGCATTGATGCTGAGCTGGATTCCAAAAAACAAAAACAGAAAAGCTCCTCCCCACCCCACCCCCTCCAAAAAACAATCCAAAACCTAGACGCTGGGCATCTGAGTCTCCAAACTTTTTTCCTAGAATGGAAAAGAATAAATTCCAAGGAAGGCAAGAGCCCAGCCCCGTGGCCATATGGCCATGGGGAAAAAGGGTCTAAGGCCTTTTCCCTTCAAATATTGTCTCTCACAAAATACCACAAGTAAAACAAACAGTTAAAAAAAAAAGTCAAGAGATTAGACCAAGGGTGATTTAGGCTTGCCTCTGAAAGAAACCAAGGAAAAAGCTTGCTCTCAACATTTATGGGGGGCAGCTAGGCAGTAGATTAAAAAACCCAGGGGGCAGCTGGGTAGCTCAGTGGATTGAGAGCCAGGCCTAGAGACAGGAGGTCCTCAGTTCAAATCCGGCCTCAGACACTTCCCAGCTGTGTGACCCTGGGCAAGTCACTTGACCCCCATTGCCTACCCTTACCACTCTTCCACCTATAAGTCAATACACAGAAGTTAAGGGTTTAAAATTTTAAAAAAAACAAAACCAAACCCATTCTAGAGATGGGAGGTCTGGGATTAAAATCTGACCTGAGATACTTCTTATCTGTGTGACCCTGGGCAAGTCACTTAACTCCAATTGCCTAGCCCTTACCTTTCTTCTGCTTTGGAATTAATAAAAGAATCAATTCTAAGACAGAAGGTAAGAGATTAAATTTTTAAAAAGCATTTATAAAATGCCTATTATGTGCCAGGCACTGTACTAAGCATTGAGAATATAAAGATAAAGACCTCACAACTTGGTACATTTATATTTATATATTTATAAATCAAGCATATACTTATACAATACATACATATAAAGTAAGGTTGTTCCTATTTCCTATTACTGAATTCCATCCAACCTATTATGCTACAATTTCTCAAAGGTTGCTACTTCTGAGTCATGTGGCAATAGGTGCTGGACACCGCTGCCACCACCAAATGTCGCCACACACCCAGGAAGCCAGAAGGAATGGTTCCATCAGTACCACTGTCAGGGTGGTACAAAGATTCTTGATCTTTTTGTGTGTTATGATGCTCTTTGGCAGTCAGGTAAATCCTGTGGGAATATATATTTTTTAGAAACCACATAAAATAAAACATATAGGATTACAAAGGAACCAAGTATTACATACAGATTTATCAATAAATTTCCCCCATCAAATTCAAAGACCACTTGAAATCTATATATGGTCTTTCCAGAAGTTAAAAACCCGTTAAGGGGCACCTACGTGATTCAGTGGATAGAGAACCAGGTCTAGAGATGGGAAGTCCTGGGTTCAAATTTGACTTCGGACACTTCCTAGCTGTGTGACCTGGGCAAGTCACTGAACCCCAGTTATCTAACCTTTAACATTCTACTGCTTTGAAGCCAATCATTAGTATAGACTCTAAGACAGAAGGCATGGATTAAACAAAAGACAAACCCTTTGAAGAATTAAAAAGCTAAAGCCATGAGCTGAAACTTCAAGGTAGCACAATGTAACTCACATATTAGATGCTATTCCTAATCGCTCTAGCCTATGCCCTTCCTTATTCCCACCCCCAATTCATGTCCTACTTTCCATGACCTTGGCACTCTTTGGCATCCCTCACTAATATCATATAACAACATTTGCCCTTCCCATGCTTCTGTGAGGGGTAGAAAGAAGGGAGCTATCCGTGGTTCCTACTTTGCACCTGAACTGAACATGATGGAAAAGAACTGGGCTTGAAGCCATTAGACCTGCATTGGAATTTCATCCATGACACCTACTTATGTGTGACCATGGACAAGTCATTAAGCCTCAGTTTCCTCATTTGTAAAATGGAAATAATATTGATTACATTCCTTATCCCGCAGTGGGAAGAAAAAACTTTACAAACTTTAATGTATTTGAGATTAATCAAAATATTGGAAGTAACTTTCCCAATATACCTAGCTATTAAGCTTTAAAAGCTTCAAACTGGATTGAGACTTAGATAAGACCCTGTATCAGTATGGACTTAGGGGGCCCTGCCTCTCCTGCCTCCCTAAAACCACAGGCTTAGCTCATCCACTGATTAGACTCTTGCTTATTGATCATGGTTTGAGATGGAGAGAGAAAGGGGGACCGTGGAGAGAGGGAGAGTGTTTGCAGAGGGGAAATTAGGGCCATGAAGAGGAAAAAGTCTAAAGTCTTCACAAGAGCTTTGATCAAAACCTATATTCTAGGGTCTGGAGGAAAAAATCTGAGTGGGATGAATATGCCACCAGGGTCTTTAGATCAAAGGAGGCTCCTAGACGGAGGATGCCTACTCTACATCTCTTTGTTGGTGCTGCTACCCTCCCTGCTGCCATGTTTTTTAGGCAAATCAACTCTCTGCCTGCCTCTGGGTATTTCTGAGTCTTGTGTGCCCTCTGGAGGCAGATCCTAGCACTTCAACCATTCCCCCTCATATCTGGAAAGGAACCTTGTGTGTACCAAACTTCTCCTTGGTCTGGGTACCAGGGGGCAAGATAGGAAATGTTATGAGGTCAAGAGGGTATTAGAAAGAAGCCAAGGCAAAGCAAAAAAGGCTCATGTAGATCCTTGAGGCTCTGAGGCCCAGGATAGGAAGGCACTTTGTAAAGCATATAAATGGGAGCTGCGATTATGTCTCCCAAACAATCCTACACACCACCGCCAGATTAATCTTCCTAAAGCACAATTTTCATAATGCCACTCTCCTTTCTGAAAAGCCTCAAACAACTTCCCATCAGAGCCGTAATTATACTAGAGTGGAGAAACTGGGGCTTTGCTCTAGAGCAACAGTAGGGTACAGAAATTTGGAGGAAATCAACAGCACCTAAAATCCATCTGCAGGTAGAAAAAACTGAGAAGAGAGCCTAGTTATCAAGAAAAAGAAGTAAAAACAGGAGCACCCTCGGTCAGGAAATCTCTGTTCCTTACCTTCTCTTCCTCTCTGTAGTCAGAGCTTTTCTGAGTCCTAGAGTCCCTGTCTCCTGACCATAAAGAAAGTGTCCTTAGATCTTTCTCCCTACAAATTTCTTTTGTCTTTAAAGGTTGATTTGAGGGGGACAGTGAGGTGGCTCAGTGGATTGAGAGCCAGGCTTAGAGTTTTAGTTTCTGGCCTTAGACACTTCCTAGCTCTGTGACTCTTGGCATATCACTTAAACCCTCAAAAAAAAAGTCCTTAAAGTCTAACCCATACTGCTCATCTGCCTTGGAACTAATACCTAGTATTGATTCTAAGATGGAAGATAAAGTTTTAAAAATAAAATTAAATAATAGTCTCTACTAGGACCCTATAGTTATAGCGTGAGAGACTGAAAGAACTCCCAGGGAGACTGGGGAAACAGTTTAGTTTTATAAATGATCCTATAATTCTCCCATGCAAAAAAAATTGATATCTGAAGCATATTTTTTGAAGCTTGTTTCAGATGCCAAAATTGTTAGTTAAGGCTCTGTTCTATATTTACCTGGAATATCAGGTTGCATTCCCCATTATCTGTAGGATCAAATTCTAATTCCTCAGTTTGGTCCTCAAGGCCTTCCATGGTTTGATCCAACTAACCTTATCTTCTACTTTTTCCCTTCACAAACCCTCTGCTCCAGGCTCTCTCTCTTGCTCTCAATAAACCACCTGCATTCTCATCTCTGCCTTTTTACTTTCTCAATTTCCCAAGCTTAGAATGCCCTGCCCAGCCCTCTCAACATTTCCAAGACTTTCCCATACTCCTTCCGTAAACCCTTTGGTCTGTGTTGTTGAGTTGTTGCAGCTGTGTCCAGCCCTTTATGGTCCAATTTGGGCATTTCTTGGCAAAGAAACTAGAGTGGTTTGACATTGCCTTCTCCAGTTCATTTTAAAGTTAAAGAAACTGAGGAAAGCAGGGTTAAGTGGCTTGGCCACGGTAACACAGCTAACAAGTGACTCATTAAACAAAATCTAGCCCACACGTACTGCCTGCTATGTGCCAGTCAATGTGTTTGGTACTATGCATATAAAGACAAAAACAAAACTATTACAGCCTTCAGGGAGCTTATATTCTTCCTTCTATTATTTGTTGGCTGAGCTACTCATTCAACAGGAAATTACAAGAATCTAATTTGGAATGGATCATCCATTTTCCTTATTTTATAGATTTTGAAACTGAAGCCCAGAAAGTTAAGAAGTGGTAGCTAATACAATCATACGCTGAACGTCTCTGACTCCAAAACCAGTGCACTTTCCACTAGTTATGGCTCTGTTCTATATTTACCAGGAATATCAGGTTCCCTTCCCCATTATCAGTAGGATCAAATTCTAATTCCTCAGTTTGGTTCTCGAGGTTTTCCACCTTTGGCTCTAACCAGCCTTATCTTCTACTTCTTCCCATCCATCTGGAGCCTTGCATGGCTCTTTAATTTGTATATAATTTATCTTCTCTGCTAGATGGATATGTCCTTGAAAACAAAGGTCCTATCTTCTATATCCTGCACAGCACCAACAGTGCTAAACACAGAGTCGATAGTAAATACTATGTGGATAGATGGATGAACTTTCCTACTGCCCAGTTAGTTAGGGCCTCAGTCACTGTGTAGTATAGCTTGATTATCTGTTTGTGGGCAGGGTATAACAGGATCAGTGTCTACCAGGGTTCACCCCTTCTCCTCTCTTCCCAATCAGGGATTAATTTTCTCTAAAAGGCAACAAAGCTAGGCACAGCTTCCGATTAGCCTCCGCCTCCCTTGAAGTAATTCCCTGGTCATCTAAAGGTGCTTGAAGTCTACCCTGCTGACCAAAGGGCTTTCCTTATAAATATGAGAATTGCCACATCTATGGAAGCTAAGTGCTGCTGTATCTTGCTATGTTAGGATTAAAGAAATCTCCTTATGTTAACCTTTCAGTGATTTCTCCATATCCCATTTGGTCCCCAATTGAATTGAGCTTATGGGGTATTATTGGCCTTAGGCTCACCCCTAACATTTGGTGTTAAAGTTGGAAATTGGGATAAGAGGAAATAGCGACCGAATGGACTGGGTTTTGAACCAGCTCCCTGGTCACCTAAGGACATCCCCCCGCCTCGCCCCCATGGGAAGTTGGGACTCCTCTAATTTAATAGACAGGTGAAAATTACCATACGAGCCCTGCTGACTACACCTATAAAAGCCAAGTGCTTCTGTATCCTGGTTGTACATCCTTGCTAAAGCTAAGTAAACCTCCCTTTGTTGACCATTCAATGACTTCTGTGTGTCTCATTTTGTCCTCAACTGAAAGTGAACTAACAGAGTGTTGGCCTCAAGCCCACTCCTAACACTGGAGCTGTTATTCCTAGCACAATACCTTTTACATGATGCACCCACCATGAATAAATGCTTACTGAATTGAATAAGTCGAAGGAATGAGCAGACACACATGGAGAGATACTCTTCGATCCTCAATCCTGTCTATCCTTGAAGAAGCAGTTCAAGGAATATAAACAACTCACATTTATAAATATTGAGAAAGCTTTATGGTTTTCAAAATGCTCCATGCTCCCCTCTCTCCTTCTCTCTTCTCCTCCCTCTCCCCCAGCTCCCCAGTCAGGTCCTGTAAAGGTAATTAGTGCAATTATTATTATTGTTATTATTATTATTTTACATTTTATTTATTTTTTTAGAACATTTTTCCATGTTTCCATGATTCCTTTTCTTTTCCTCTCTGCCCCCAGAGCTGACAAGCAATTCCACTGGGTTGTACAAATGTTGTTAGTGCAAATATTATTAAACCATTTTATAGATGAGGAAACTGAGGCTCAGAGAAATTAAATGACTTCCATATAGTCGGATAGCTTGTAGGTGACAAACAAATAATAGTCATTAGGACTCCTTTTTTTTTTTTTTTTTTGCCTTTAACTTTTGTTTTAGAATTGAAAACTAAATACCTGCTCTAAGGCAGAGGAGTAGTAAGGGTGAGGCAATGGGGGTCTAATGTCTTGCCTAGGGCCACACAGCTAGGAAGTGTCTGAGGTCAAACTTGAATCCAGGACCTCCCAGCTCCAGGCTTGACTTTCTCTCCACTGAGCCACCAAACCGTCCCTCCTTCAACTCTTAAACTCAAGCAATCGCCATATGCTGTCAATATGATAGTTTCATATTTCAGTGGACTCTAAAAACTCTCTGTTTATGTTCTTTGGTCATTTTTCCATTAGGCAATGGATCTTGTTTTTACAAATCTGAATTAATTCTTTACATATTTTGGATATAAAATTTTTATTAGACAAATTTGCTGCAAACTTTCCTCCCTAGTTACCTGTTTCCCTTATAGTTTTAACTACATATTTGTACACAATTTTTAATTCTTTTTTGTAATCAAAATTGCTTATTTGGAGGTAGCTAGGTAACACAGAAGTAGGGAGGACTTAGGTTCAAATCTGGCCTCAGACAAATTTCCTTGCTGTGTGACACTGAGCAAGTAATTTAACCCCAATTGCCTAACCCTTGCCACTCTTCTGTCTTAGAATTGATAGCAAGATAGAAGAGGTATAAAAAAAACTGCCTGTTTTATCTTCTGTGGTCCTTTCTGTCCCTTATTTAATCATGAATAATCCTCCTTTATCAATGGATCTGAAAGGTAATTTCTTCTTTGCTCCTCTGATTTGCTTATGATGCTATGTCTATGTCATATATCCTCTTGGAGTTTATTCTGATATATAGTATGAAATGTTGGCCTTTATGGAATTTCTGCGAAACTGTTTTCTAGTCTTCCCAACTTTTTTTTTTTTTTTACAACTAGTAAGTCCTTATCCTGGTAACAGGAATGAGTTTGTCCAATGCTATTCTACTGTATTAATTTGCTTCTGTATGTTGGGTGCCTAATCTGTGCTTAATCTAGGTACCACCGATCAACTTTGCTATCTTTTTAACCAGTACCAAAATAATTTGGATTTGCAGTGTAGTTTGAGTTATGATACTACGAGGTTCCCTCCTTTTTTTTTTCTCTTTTTATTATTATCCTTAGAATTGTCTTTCCTTTTGTAAAATTGAATTTTACTTTTATTTTAGCTCTATAAAATAACTCTGTGGTAGTTTGATTGGTATGGCACTGAATAAGTGAATAATTTCAGATGGAATGGTCATGTTTACTATATTAGTTTGACTTACCCATGAGAAGTGAATATTTTTCTAATTTTTTGGTCTCTTTATTTGTGCATTCCTAGATAGAACAAAAAAGCTAATTCCTCTACATGAACCCTTGATCCCATTTACTGTGGCCTTTTCCAGGACCTTTTCCTTGCAGCCACCCCTTCTCTCTTAAGTATTTTAAATTTCTCACTCACAAGTGGCCCCTTCAGATCTGCCTATACACATGCTCATTTTTCAGCAGGACTAAAAAAAAACCTCCCCTTGACCCTTCCTGGCCTTCCAGCTACAGTGCCATTTCCTCCCTTTCACTGCTAAACTAATGGAATGGGGGGGGGCAAGCTGCCTGTCTCCACTTCTTCACTACTCATCTCTCAACTCCTTGAAACCAGATTTGTAGATATTTGTTGGCTTTTTGTCTCCCCCATTATATTGTGAGTTTCTTGAGAATTATCTTTGGTCCTTTTTTGGATCCTCAGTGCTTAGCCCAGTGCCTAAAACATAGTAGGTATTTGCTTACTAAATGTTTATTGATTAATTGTTTGACTCACTTTCAAGTGTTTGAGAGTTATACTCTCAAAAGTTAATATTTTTCTTAGCGGTGTGACCCTGGGCAAATCATTTAACCCCAATTAACTAGCCTTTGCACTCTTCTGTCTTAGAATCAGTACTAAGGTAAGGGTTTAAAAAACATTACTACTTAACCTTCAGTTAAGATGGTGTTGTTGGCCAAGCCTGAAATGGGCAAGTCCGGTGGTTCCAGTTTGGAAATGTAATGAAATGAGACATTTGTAGACCATGTATCATCTAATAAAAAGAAGTTTAATTAACGACAGCACAGAAAGGACAAGAGTAGGGTATTAACTCACGTGGGCACAGGTTCTTTTCCTCTTCGTTGGTCATGGCACCTTGCCTGTCAAAAGTATGTGTTAAGCCTGAGGAACAAGGGATTCCTTACATGCTGAACTTTCAGACTTAGGTGACAAGGAAGCTGTCAATGACTTGAATCTTAATTTTCTGGACCAATTGAATAGTGAGGACACTTTCTTTTTCTTTTAGGGAAACCTATCCTAGCTTATGACATATGGTGATGTGAAAAGTTGTGGAGATGCCCACATCTCTCAAAAACATCCCAGTAAATATCTAAAAAGGGTCCTACGTAGGATCAATGATAAAAGAAAACCAAAGAAAAGTTGAAGTAAGCTTTGGGAGGTAGCTGGTGGCGAAGTAGAGAGAATATGGGACCTGGAGTCAGGAGGACCTGGGTTCAAATGTGGTCTCGGACACTTCCTAGTGATGTTGGGCAAGTCACTTAACTCCAATTTCCTGGATCTTATTTCTCTTCTGTCTTAAAATTGATACTAAGACAGAAGGTAAGAGCTATCTTTATTTATTTATTTTTGGGAAATTTTTGTTTAATTGATTAATTTAGAATATTTTGCCATGGTCACAAGATTCATGGTCTTTCCCTCCCCTCCCCTTCCCCCTATCCCATAGCTGACGTGCAATTCCACTGGGTTTTACATGTGTCATCATTGATCAAGACCTATTTCCATATTATTGATATTTGCACTAGGGTGACCGTTTAAAGTCAATTCCCCAATCATATCCCCATCAACCCATGTGATCAAGCAATTGTTTTTCTTCTGTGTTTCTACTCTAAGGGTTATTTTTTAAAAAGGAAAGAAAAGAAAAAAAGTATACCTTTCACAACAAGTCCAAATAATGACTCAGAGAAATGTATGTCCTATCTACAAGAAATATAAGACTGCCTAAAAGAAATTAAACAAAAGATACAAAATGTAAAATCAAAGGAAATGATAGCTAGGAAGGAAGGAGAATTAATAGAACAAAAGAATGGTGAGTCTTACCCAGAAACTAAGATCCTGAAGTCTTGACTAGGTCAAAAAGAAAACTAGTAATATTCAATAAGCCCAAGGATCAAAATGACTTAGGCAAGGACTTACGATTTGATAAAAACATCTGTGGAAACTGGAAAGCTATCCGGCAGAAATTAGATATAGGGCAACATTTCACACCAAAATTAGCTCCAAATGGAAACATAGCTTAGTCATAACAAGTAACATCATAAACAAATTAGAAGAGCAATGAAGAAATTACTTCTGATGTGTATGGATAGGAAAAGAATTTATAAGTATAGAAAAGATAGTGAGGATTGCAGAAAATTACACATAAGAGAACTAATGAAGCTAAAAATGAAAGAGAAAATGTTAACTAGGGGAAAATTTTTTGTAGCAAGTTTTCCCGATGAAGATCTTATCTGAAATACAAGGAATAGATTCAAATTTTAAAAATAAGAGCTATGGAGAAATGGTCAAAGGAGATCAGAATCTATCAGAATCAAAGGTTCAAAGGCTATTTGCATAAGATTCTTCTCTTTGGTGGAGATAGTGCTCCGTCATTGAAATTGTGCATTTCTTATGCTCAAAGATCCACACCTGTTAGAGGGAGGAAGGAAGCATCAAGGCAGAAAAGAGATCCTGGTCTTCTGGCTTCTAGATTTGAGAGAGAAGACAAGCAGTTCCAGATTCTTTTCAGATTCTGAAGGAAAAGAGACCCTGGGAGGAAGCTGATATGTGGAAGTGTTGGCACCTTGATTATGTCTCTATCCCTGACTTGCTATACTAGAGACTCTGAGGAATTTCCCCTTTGGTAAGATCTGGGATTCTCAGAGCTGAATTATTTCATTCCTAATGGGGATAGCACATTCATTCTGCATTGTCATCTGGCATCAATTCTCATATATGTATTCTCTCTCTCTCTCTTTTTTTAACAATTACATGCAATAACAAATTTCCACACAAGTTTTCCCAAGTTATATGACTGAACTTATCTCACTCCCTTCCCTTCCCCCTCCTGGTGCTGGCAGGCAATTTGATCCGAGTTATACATGTATTATCATATAAAACATATTTCCATATTTTTCATTTTTGTAAGTGAATACCCAAATAAACAAATCATATGCTTTTCATCTGCTTTCTGACTCCAATGGTTCTTTCTCTGGAGGCATATAGCATTCTTTGTCATAAGTCCCTCAGAATTATTCTGGATCATTGTATTGCTGATAATAACTAAATCTATTACAGTTGCTCATTCCACAATATTGCTGTTACCATGTACAATGTTTTCCTGGTTCTGCTTATTTCACTCTGCATCAGTCCATGAAAGTCTTTCCAACTTTTTCTGAAATAATTCCTTACAGTACTATAGTATTATTCCATCACCATTGTATACCACAATTTGTTCACCCATTCTCCAATTGATGGACATCCCTTTAATTTCCAATTTTTTGCCACCATGAAGAGGGCAGCTATAAATAATTTTGTACAAGTTAGTCCTTTCCCCTTTTCTATGATCTCTCAGAGATATAGACCTAGTAGTAGTATTAGTGGATCAAAGGGTATGCACAGTTTTATAGCCCTTTGGACATAGTTCCAAATTTCCCTACAGAATGGTTGGATCAGTTCACTATCTACCAGTACCACACCACATCCACAACATACCAGTAATGTCCCAATTCTGCCACATCCCCTCCAACATTTATCATTTTCCTTTACTAGCATAATGGCCAATCTGATAGGTATGAGGTGGTACCTCCGATTTGTTTTCATTTGCATTTCTCTAATCAAGAGGGATTTAGAACTTTCTTTATATGATTATCGATAGCTTTGGTTTCTTAGTTAGAAATCTGAAAATTGCTTATATCTTTTCACATTTGTCACCTGGAAAATGACTTGTATTTTATAAATTTGATTCAGTTCTTTATAAATTTTGAGAAATTAGACCTTTATCAGAGAAATTTACCATAAAATTTCCCCCAGTTTTTTGTTTCCCTTTTAATCTTGGTTGCATTTGTTTTATTTGTATAAGCATTTTTAGTCTAATACAATCAAAATTATTATTTTATATCTTATAATGTTCTTCATCTCTTGTTTGGTCATAAATTCTTTTGTCTTAGAATCAATACTAAATATTGGTTCCAAGGCAGAAGAGTGGTAAGGGCTAAGCAATGGGGGTTAAGTGACTTGCCCAGGGACACACAGTTATGAAGTGTCAGAGG
Organism: Gracilinanus agilis; assembly: GCF_016433145.1. Lineage (NCBI taxonomy): Eukaryota > Metazoa > Chordata > Mammalia > Didelphimorphia > Didelphidae > Gracilinanus > Gracilinanus agilis. The sequence goes on along the minus strand of NC_058134.1, from coordinate 294,266,630 downwards.
CCAGATTTGAACCCAGGACCTCCCGCCTCTGGGCCTGACTCTCAATCCACTAAGCCATTCAGCTTCTGCCCCCATTTACTTATAATCTTGGTAAAAGGTGTGTATGTATTCTCTGATTTCTATTTTCCATTGGTCCAGTTTTGTTATTTGATTGATTTATTATTTGATCAGTGTATTCATTATAGAACTGGCACTTAGTAAAAAGAATCAAGCCTTGGATTCTTGGAATTTTAAGTATGCTTTTCCTGTTGAGCAATAGCTTTTGGGAGCTATGAAACTGTAAGTTATTTCCCCTGTATTAGCAATACTTAAGGGAGCAGATAGACAATAATTCTAGCCTAATAACACCTTTCTCTGAGGAGAACAGAGCATTCAACCTCCAGCCCTAGCCTTCTACCTTCCTTGTTGGCAGGAATAAATCTCCCTTGAAAAGCGATGGGGAAGAGACTTTTCAAATATTTAATCCTGCCTCCCTGCAAAAACATATCTAGACAGATAGATTTGAACACACATTACCTGTATGGGCAAAACACTCATTACACATATGTCCATTTCAAAAAGAAAAAATTCAAGTTATCAACATATGAAAAATGTTTTAAATCACTAGTAAGGAGAGAAGAGCAAACTAAAGAACTCTGAGATTCTACTTCATATTTATCAGCTTGATAGAGATGACAGAATAGGAAAATGAGAGATATTGGAAAGATTCTAGGAAAACAGGCCTACCAATAGTGTTGGTGGAGATGTAAATTGTTTTTTTGTTCTTGTTTGCTTGTTTTATTTCTTTTGGTTCAGCCATTCTGAAAAGCAATCTGAAACCATGCTTCCAAAGTGATTTAATTTTATGTACTCTTTGACATAGCAATGCCACTTCTAGGTCCATGTCTCCAAAAAAATCAAAGAAAGAAGAAAAGGACCTATATGCAAGAATATTTTCAGCAGCTCTTTTTGTGGTGCCAGAGCACTGGAATGAAGAGGGTACCCATCATTCAGGAATTACAGTGTATGAATGGAATGTTATTATGCTATAAGAAATGACATAGTGAATAGTTTCAGAGAAACCTGGAAATATTCATATAAACAGAAGCAGAGTGAAATGTAGAGAACTCCAAAAAATAACTCTATAGCATTGTAAAGAAAAATAGGATCAGCTGGGTGGCTCAGTTGGATTGAGCGACAGACCTAGAGAGAGAAGGAAATAATATGACCCTGGGCATACCTTCACTTCACTTACACTTACCTTTGATTGCCCAGGGATGACTGAAGGCTTGCCCAAGGCTCTTTTGCCTTGAGACATACTTAGTATTGATTCTTTTTTTTTTTAATTTTAAACATTTATTAATATTCATTTTTAACATGGTTACATGATTCATGCTCCTACTTTCCCCTTCACCCCCTGCATTCCCCCCACCCATGGCCGACACACATTTCCACTGGTTTTATCATGTGTCCTTGATCAAGACCTATTTCCAAATTGTTGGTAGTTGCATTGGTGTGGTAGCTTCGAGTCCACATCCTCAGTCATGTCCACCCCAACCCTTGCGTTCAAGCAGCTGTTTTTCTTATATGTTTCCTCTCCTGCAGTCCTTCCTCTGGATGTGGGTAGAGTTCTTTACCATAAATCCCTCAGAATTGTCCTGGGTTTTTGTATTGTTGCTGGTACAGAGGTCCATTGCATTCGATTTTACCATAGTATATCAGTCTCTGTATAGTGTTCTTCTGGCTCTGCTCTGCTCCTTTCCTTAGTATTGATTCTAAGGCAGAAGATAAGGGTTTTTTAAAAAATTGTGCTCAGTGCAAAGACAAACTATGATTTCAGAAGCTTAGTGATAAACTGATACAGACATGATTAATGGATATGCTGAATGAGACATAGTTTTGGACATTGCCAATATGTCATTTTGTTTTGCATGGCTTTGCATATTTGTCCTTTTCTTGTAGAAAAGAAAATAAACACTTATTAATAGAAAAAAACTTAATTTTTTAAAAAAGTATTTAATTCAGTAAAGCAAAATGCTATTTTAAAGGTTCTCTTCCTACAAGGTGTATCCCAAAAACCATCATAGATGGGAGCAACCTTAATAAAGACCTGCCATATATGCTCCCTTCAAAAGAAATGATCAAACAATTGTCAAAGGTCCCAAGGTATATGAAAAAGTCCTGTTAATAGCAGTTCCCCTCAGACCAGTGACTCTGCTTCTAGCTCATCCCCTGCAGCCATCATGATACAACTCTTTGGAGATGAGACCTAGAAACTTCCTTTGCAGGTACTTTAATCACTGCCTCGTCAGAACCGATAGCTACTGAAGACTCAGAAAAGAAAGTTCTTATTGTAAAACTATTTGACACTGTTAAATAGCTCAAAATTGGAAATTGATATGATTTTATTAATAGAAATGACATTTAAAAAGATGCATTACATGCCATTACTATGCCTTGTAACATAAGGACCCTTGGCCCTATCTAGCTTACTTGTAGCTAAAACCTCCTATATGTATTTTCTCCCCTACTAGAATAAATTTGGCTTTCTCCCCGCTGATATAATTTCAGAAAAGTAAAGAGTTAGGAAGTGGAGCCAAAATGGTGGAGCACAGGTGGACCCAGCTGAACTCTCCCAACATTTCCTTCCAAACAACTTTAAAATAGCAACTCTAATCAAATTTTGGAGTGGCAAAATCAAGGTAAGAAGGAAACATTTTTCCGGCTTAAAACAACTGCAGGAGAGGTCTGTAACACTGGGATGGGTGCAGGCCTGGAGCAAGAACACCAATGGTGGGCCTTGAGGCAACTATGACATCAGCAGCTTTGGGAGTTCTCTGCCCAGACATGGTAAGGGGGTCACACAACTGTTCAGAAAGAGGTGATAGGGGACGTTTTGCTGGTATGGTATTGGTTGCATCCAAGCACTGATTGGCAACTCTATTGCCCATAAGCAGTTCTGGGTTGTAATTACAGCAAAGAGAAAAGCACTTATGATTGACATAAGGGAGAAGGTGGTCAAGGACCAAGAGGGACACTGGTACTTGAGGCTGCAGGCAAGTAGTGTTCCCTCCTGGTATAGACCAGAGTGTATCAAAGTGTAGACCAGGAGAGCAAGAGACCATACCTCTCTCAGGATAATACCACTTTAAAAGCACCAAAAACTTGCAGACCCCTAGAACTAACTTTGAAAATAAGCAACACAAAAAGAGCCTGAAGCCTGAGACAATACCTTCCCACCTCCAAGTGGGCAGAGCCTAAAATTAACAGAAAGTTCAAAATGAAGAAATAGGCTGAGAAAAATGAGAAAACAACAAAAATATAATCTGACTACAAAAAAACTACTGCAGTGGCAAATAGAAGAAGTGCATTTAGAAGAATATAATAATGTGAAAATAGCTACAAGCAAAGTCTCAAAGAAAAATGATAATTGGAACTAAATTCAGCAAGAATTCCTAGAAGAGTTAAAGAAAGAGATTAAAATGGTAGAGGGAAAATTGGGAGAAGAAATGAGAGTGACCCAAGAAAATTATGGCAAGAGATTTAACAGTTTGGTAAAAGAGGCAGAAAAAATACTGAAGAAAATAACACCTAAAAAAACCCAGAATTGGCCTAATGATAATTCACAGGCATAATAATTCACTGAAGAAAAGAACTTCTTAAAAAAGCAGAAGAGATCAATCTGATCTTAGTCACTTCCTAGCTGTGTGACCCTGGGTATGTCACTTAACCCACATCCCTTATGGCTCTTCTGCTTTGGAACTGATAGTTAATATCAATTCTAAGAAAGAAAGTATGTTTTTTTTTTTTTTTTTAAGAAAAAGTTGAAGTACCAAGGAGACACCATAAGGATTTTTAAAAGACTTGGCAGCTGACACTATGAAGAAATGAAAAGCTTGGAATATGATATTCCGAAAGGTAAAAGACTACAACCAAGAATAATCTAGCTAGCAAAATTAAATGTAATCTTATGACATTGTGAAATGGAAACACAGGCTCCAAGAAAAACATAGAAAGGCACTCACATTTATTTAATTGGAAGAAAATATATAGGAAGGAATTATTTGCATGATAATTACATGATAAAAGAGGATAAGAAACAAATGTATTCTCAAAATTGTAAAATTTTGTTTTTACTAACTCTCGTTCAGGAATGGCATATTTAATAGCCAATCTCCATCAAAGAGGTGAGAGTCTTATACAATTAATTCTTCGTTATATCTATATGAAGTGATGCAGAGTGAATGAAGCAGAACTAAGAGAATAGTTATACAATGACGACATAAAGAGAAAAAAAATTTTGAAAGATTTTGAAACGCTAATCAATGCAATAATAAATCATCAGGACTGGAGCACTGAAAAAGAAACATGCTACTCACCTCCTGCCAATTAAGTGAAGAAATTAAAATGGAGAATAAGACACATTTTTGGCTTTGGGCTATGTAGGAATCAGGGTTGTTGGACTTCACAGATTTATTGAGGGTTTTATTTTTCATTTCTTTTCATTGTTTCATAAGGACAGGCAGTGGGAGAAAGAAAGGATACCCATTTTAATTAATTAATTAGAAAATAAATGTAAGAGGGGTCTCTTCAAACTTAACTGATAGTCTAGAGGGGCTAAAAGATAGAAACATTGAAATTAAAAGACAGAGACAATGAAATGGGAGGACATTCAGATGCAAAATGAACATTTTACACTTTTGAAAGGATATGAGGCTTGAACATTTCAATGCATATGAACACTCTCCTGAGACAATGAACTTGCCTCTAGAGAAATGCATTGATAAATTTGTCCCAAGTCAATCATCTGCATAAGATCTCAAATGGAGTTTGGGAAGTACTGATGACTGAATTGAGACTAACTACTACTATAAGGCAAGGTAGAATCCCTTTCCAACAGAAGAGATTTTTGAATCTGGAAATATTGTTGTATAGGAGAGGCTAGTCCCTCTTACCTTACTTTTGGAGGTTACAATCCTCAGAGTTGAATCTCTGAGGGAATGAAGCAGAAGAGACATTTTGCTGATACTAGATTAAAGGTCATTGTCCTGGCAGAAACAGCATGATCAGTACTCCAGTTAAAAAGAGTACAGTAACAATTCTCCTAAAGAAAATATAGCACCACCCAGCCCAGTTAGTGGCTAAATGTACAAAAAAACTGCAGTTGTTCATGGAAGAAAGATCATAGGGACCCCAACTGAGTTAACAATCTACTAAAGTTGCTTTGCCTTGAGAATTTTAGTCAAGTACCTTGACTATTGACCCAATCTAGCAATAGCTGACCAATGGTGGGCTTGCTCATTGGTAGAGCTTCTTGCCCTGAATAGTCAAACAGCAGCTGCCCGATAGCTGAATAGTCTGGCCCAATCCAACAGCTGTCAGGTGGCTGGATGACCCAACTAGACCAATCCCAAATCAGGAGAGCTCAGTGGGGAGGCAACACAGCAGCTTAACAACTTGTTTGATCCAACCCAGCAGCAAATTGTCATGTTCAGCTGATACACCATGCCTTATGATAAGCATGGCAGAACTACTCCCAGAAAAGATACCAGTTCCTATGACGATCCAAGTGAGCAGAGAAATGAATTATTTATCACAGATGCCACACCTTACAGTGAATTTTACAAGGACCTTCCTGAGAAAGAAATGACATCAAGGCTCAACAATTCTGGAGTTTTAAATTATCCTGGAAAAGTGTATTCTCTAAATTTTTGACTCACTAACAATTTAAATTCATTCCTATTCTTCCTCTGCAGATTTTGGGTTAAACTGTAGTTGAGGTTTTTTCACATGGGGTACTTTTTAAACTAGTATTCTTGTTGTATCTTTTGAATAAATGACTTTGCTGATTAACTGAATCTAAAGGGGCAGCTAGATGGCTCAGTGGATAGAGAGCCAGGCCTGGAAATGGGAGGTCCTGGGTTCAAATATGACCTCAGACTCCTACCTGTGTGACCCTGACCAAATCACTTAACCTCAATTGCCTTATCCTTACCGCTCTTCTATCTAGTAAAAACTTAGTATTGTCTCTAAGACAGAAGGTAAGGGTTTTAAAAAAAACCCTGAATCTAATGATTGATTTTTAAGGGTAAGCATAGTGGTGGGTGCTCATAAAGATAATGTTAAGAGAATAGCAATTCACATAGATGTCCTTAAAGTCCCCAAAGTAGCAACGGTTTCTTCTCTTGGGATTCAATCTATCAGTGTCAATGAGAGCTAGGAGAAATGAACTAAAATGGGATATTATATAAGAATAGTCAATTTTATGTTGATTTATATATATCATTCTTTATCTATAATATATCTCCTTTTTCAGCAAGAGAGGGTAGGCTTGACTCATCATCAGTGTTCTGGAGTTAGCCTTGATCACTGCATTCATCAGAGTTCTTAAGTATCTCAAAGGATTTTCCTTTACAATGTTGTAGTCACTACATAAATAGTTTTTTGGTTCTGTCACTCACTCTGTATCATTTCATTTAAATATACTCAAGTTTCTCAGGATTATCCTGTTCATTTCTTTTTTTTATTTCCTTTTTTAATTTAGAATATTTTTCCACAGTTACATGATTCATGATGCCCCACCCTGCTGTTTCCTCCCCACCCCACCCCCAAATCCAACAATCATTTCCAATGAGTTGTACATATATCATTGTTCAAAACCTATTTCCATGTTATTCATATCTGTGATAGAGTGATCCTATAACATAAAAACCCCAATCATATCCCTATTACATTACATGATTGATCACATATTTTTCTTCTGCATTTCTGTTTCCACAGTGTTTTCTCTGGATGTGGACAGCATTATTTCTCATAAGTTCCTCTGAATTGTCCTGGGTCATTGCATTTGTAAGGGTTAAAAATGGTTTGACTAAATTTATGAGTTAAGAAAAGGTTGTTGTAGTCGCCATTTATAAAAATTAATCTATGAGTCAGTAGGCTGTTTAGTAGCTTTATTTACAGCAAGTTAGAGATATTAAAGTGGGAAATATAGGAAGGAGATAGAAAATATCACTTAGCTAAAAATACCCCAAGACCTAATCCTAGTGCCTCCAGCCCATGAATGCAAATCTCACCAGTCCATGAGAGTGCCTTCAGTCATGTGTTCCAAAAACTGAGAGGCTGAGCCACAGAGAGCAGTCTCTCACATCAAGGAGGCAAGAGTCTCACCTGAATAAGTGTCCCTCTTCAGCCTGAGTTTCCAATGCAGGAAGTCGAATCTTCATCAGAATCCAAAGTCCAGATCAGGAAGCCCAAATCCAAAGAGCCAAAAGTTGCTGAAACCCACAGAGAACCTTTAGAGCACACAAGACCAAGACTGCCAAGAATCCCACCAGAGCTCATGCTCTTGAGGCTAAGAGCTGCCAAGAATGAAGAGCCAGAGCAGAGACACCAATCACTCTTGGCTGGGGGAAGGCAGTGCTTGGTCTTTTAGGGCATGAGCTTTCTTCTTTAGTGACTTACTAAGTGTTAAGTAGGGGTATTTTGAGTTCTTGATTGATTAACTTAAAATAGACAAAGGGAATAAAAATTCTAGTAGAAAAAATGCTAGTAGAAAGTGCTAGTAGAAAAGTCCATTACATTTGACCGCCATAATGTATCAATCCCTGTGTACAGTGTTCTTCTTTCGCTCTGCATCAGTTCCTGGAGGTCATTCCAATTCATGTGGAATTCTTCCAGTTCTTTATTCTTTTCAGTACAATAATATTCCATCACCAACATATACCACAATTTATCAAGCCATTTCCCAATCGATGGATACCCCCTCATTTTCCATTTTTTTTGCTACCACAAAGAGAGAGGCTATAAATATTTTTGTACAAGTTTTTTTCTTTATTATCTCTTTGGGGTACAAACCCAGCAGTGGTATGGCTGGGTCATAGGGTAAAGATTCCTTTAAATCCCTTTGTACGTAGTTCCAAATTGCCCTCTAGAATGCTTGGACCAATCCACAACTCTACCAGCAGTGTATTAGTGCTGTTCATTTCTTATGGCACAGTAATATTTCATTCCATTCATATATAATAATTTAATTGGAAATCCACCAGTTTAGTGGTATTTCCACTTTTCAGTTCTTTTTTATAAGAATTGCTTCTATAAATGTCTTTTTTATATATGGATCCTTTCTTTCCTTCTTTGAGTTAATTGGTTCCTACGCCTAGTAATGGTATTTCTGAACCAAAAAATATACACAATTTGGTAAGTTGAGGAAAGCATATTTCGAAATTGTTTTACCTGAAAACCTTAAAAAAATTAAGCCTGCCAAGCCCTGGAGACTCTTGAAGTCATGGTAGTACAGGACCAGGAAAAGCTTGATAGGATATAACCATATCAATTCTACCAGAGGGTAGCTGGGAGGGAAGGAGGTGATTTTTCTCCCCTTCTCTTCCCCTATCAATCTTGAAACATCAAGATTTAAGGCATCTAGAGGTAACTAGGTAGCTCAGTGGATAAAGTAAAAAGCCTGGAGTTGGGAGAACTTGGGTTCAAATCTGGCCTCAGGCACTTCCTATCTGCATTACCCTGAGCAAGTCACTTAACCCCCATTGCCTAAGTCTTTGCTCTTATGCCTTGAAACTGATACTTAGTATTGATTCTAAGCCAGAAGGTAAGGGTTAAAAAAAAAAGATGCTAAGCAGTAGAGATATTTTCCTAGTAAGAGATACCACATTAAGTGGAAAGCTGAGAAAGACACAAAAACACAGTAAGTTGTATAAGAATAAATTAGTGGGGGCAGCTGGATAGCTCAGTGGATTGAGAGTCAGGCCTAGAGATGGGAGGTCCTAGGTTCAAATCCGGCCTCAGACACTTCCCAGCTGTGTGACCCTGGGCAAGTCACTTGACCCCCATTGCCCACCCTTACCACTCTTCCACCTATAAGTCAATACACAGAAGTTAAGGGTTTAAAATTTAAAAAAAAAAAAAAGTAATGACTAAGCATTTACTGTGTGCCAGGTAATGTGCTAAGCACTGGAGATAGAAAGGCAAAAACAAGACCCCTTCCCTCAAGGAGCTCACGTCTTAGAAGAAATGACAAGCAAGTAACTAGGTGTATTACACATAGAGAAATAGACAGATAGACAGTCAGATGGATAATAGACAAATAGATGGGTAGACAGACATAGATAAATAGACACATAGAAAGATAGATAATAGACAGATAGATAAATAGATTATGTAAATTAAAAGTAATCACAGAAAAAAGTAGTGGAGAGGATCAAGAATATCCTCCTACCAAAGATGGAATTTGGGACTGGGTAATGGGGGAGGGTGGGAGGGAATCCAGGAGGTGGAGGTATGGAGGAAAAGAATTCCATATCTGGGGAACAGCCACTGAAAAAGCAAGGAGTCAAGAGAATGTCATTTATGAGAAACAGCAAGAAAACCAATGTCTTTGGCTTATGGAGGATGTGGAAGACAGTAAGCTATAAAAAGAATAGAAAAAGGGGGCAGCTGGGTAGCTCAGTGGAGTGAGAGTCAGGCCTAGAGACAGGAGGTCCTAGGTTCAAATCTGGCCTCAGACACTTCCCAGCTGTGTGACCCTGGGCAAGTCACTTGACCCCCATTGCCCACCCTTACCACTCTTCCACCTATGAGACAATAGACCGAAGTACAAGGGTTTAAAAAAAAAAAAGAATAGAAAAAGACTGGTGGGGAAGCTAGGTGGTTCAGTGAATTGAAAGCCAGTCCTAGAGATGGGAGGCCCTGGGTTCAAATCTGGCATCATAGCTAGTTGTGTGACCCTGGGCAAATTACTTAACCCCAATTGTCTAGCCCTTACCATTCCTTATACATATACACATATTTTTATATAAGTATATATAATAATATATTTTATATAGGTATATATAATATCCCAATAATTAGTATTAATTCTAAGATGGAAGGTAAGGGTTTAAAAATGAGAGGGGGAAGAGAGAGAGAGAGAGAGAGAGAGAGAGAGAGAGAGAGAGAGAGAGAGAGAGAGAGAGAAAGATAGCTAAAAGGAATATTTCCCTAGATGAGAGTTCCAATATACTTTGAATTCATCACATCTCACTTGGACTATTGTTTCAGTTCTAAGTGTCATAGATAAAGGAGGAATTGTCAAAATACATTGGAGAGTGTCTAGAAGAGAGCAACCACAATGCCCTGGTTGATGAATGGACTTGAGTCCAAAACATGAAGATCAGTTGAATGAGATGGATATGTCTACTCTACAAGGGTAAGATATCTGTCTTCAAGTATCTGAAGGACTGTCATGTGATTGGGGATTAGGCTTGTTCTATTTTACCCTAAAAGATAGAATCAGGAGTAATAGGTAAAAACAACAAATAAACAAATTCAAGTTTAATGTCAGGAAAAACTTCTAATAATTTGAGCTGTTCAAAAGTGGAATGAGTTATCTCAAGAGGAGGTAGGTTGCCCTTCCTTGGAGATCTTCAAATAAAGGCTGGGTAGCTATTTGCCAGATGTTACAGAAGTATATAACATTTATTCCAACTCATTTATTTTATGAATGTGTTGGATTAGATGGTTACTGAAGTCCTTTCTAATTCTCAGATTGTGTGAACTGATTGTTTTTATTGACTGATTGTTAAAGGTAAACTCACCAGTAGAGGCTTGTGAGCTTATTTGATGAGTGAATTCACAGACTCCTTTAAAACTGGAAGAGTAGTCAGGTCCCCCATGACCCAATCTGCAAACATGTGAATTTGAGTGCACATTGTGGAGAGTAGCCCTAGAAAATGTGCCATACATTCATCAAAAGAATGGCTCTTGATTTTGTACAAACAAAACTGTGTGAAGGGAACCTCCCTCCCAGAATCACATACTGGGGTCATTCTACCTGTGTCACGGTGTACATCATGTGATGTACACCAGCATGGGTCATGGGACACTGACCTAGGCTCAGGACCTGGAAAGAATCAGGTTAGGATCAAAGATAAAGGAGAAGATATAAAAGAGGGGGTTCCAGGAAGTGTTCTCCCTCTTTTCCCTTGGACGAGGTGATGAAAGGATGTGGGTTGAGAGAGAGCCAAGAGAGGAGTACCCTTATGGCTAGTTTGAAAATAGGCTTCAATCTCTGTCTATTTTCTCTTATTCAGGTAAATACTAATAAACTATGGAAATTAAGGATAGGAGTTTTAATTTAGCTTTAACAAAACCAATGTAATAAAGATTAGAAAGGAAACAACACACTGGGGAAAATTTTTATAGCTAATTTCTCTGATAAAAGTTCCTCAAATTTGTAGAGAACTAAATCAAATTCATAAGAATACAAGTCATTTTCTAGGTGACAAATGGTCAAAGGATATGAACAAGAAATTTTCAGATGAAGCTATCAATAATCTTATGAAAAAATGTCTGAAATCCCTCTTGACTAGAAAAATGTAAATTAAAACAATTCTGAACTACCACCTCACACCTATCAGATTGGCAGAAGGAAAAGGATAAATGTTAGATGTGACAAAATTGGGATACATTGGTTGATGTAGTTGTGAACTGATCCAAACATTCTGGAAGACAATTTGGAATCATGCCCAGAGGCCTATAAAACAATGCATACCTTTTGATCTGGTAATACCTCTACTGGGCCTGTATACCAAAGCAATAATAAAAAAGGAGAAAGGACCTACTTGTACAAAAATATTTTTAGCAGCTTTTTGTGTGGTGGCAAAGACTTGGAAATTGAGGGGATATTCATCAATTGGGGAATGGCTGAACAAACTGTGGTATATGCTGCTGATGGAGTACTATTGTGCTGATGATATGCATAATGATATGAAATGATAAGCAAGATGATTTCAGCAAAAGCTGGAAAGACCTACATGAAATGATGAAGAGCAGAATAAGCAAAATTGGGAGAACAATGTATACAGGAACAGCAATAATGTACAATGATCAACTGTGATAGACTTAGCTACTCTCAGCAATACAATGATCCAGGGTAATTCTGAAGAAGGACTTAGGAAAATGAATGTTATCCACCTCCAGAAAAAGAACTGTTGGAGTTGTGTAATTAGAATTTTGTACCCTTGAATTACATTTCTCAGCATTCCTCTTTCATTCCCATGTTATGTCCTTCCATTGTATAGATAAAAGTTTCTGTAACTCTGCCCTCTCTCTCTCTTCTCCCACTTTGGCAGTCCAGGTAAACTTCTCTTTACTGATGGTTTTACTTTCTTTTTCTTTACTACAAGTTATTATTAATAAACCTTATAAAATATAATACTTGGAGGTAATGGACATTAATTTTAAATCTTACATTTATGGCTACCACTTCAGGAAACAAATTCTCAAATTTCTTTACTCAGATAGACTTTCAGGAAAGATAGTAGGTTTTTCCTGGTGGTGGGAACCCACCCACGACAAGAGCTGGGTAGCCGCATCTCTTCATGCACCCTGTGCTTTCCCAGCTCCTCTGACTGCTACTGCTTCTGCCCCTGCTGCTGCCTCCCAGGTTTGACCAGACATTGCCTGGGGTCCTTGCCATTTCTGCTATCCATGAGCTATTGCTGTCCATGCCCGATTGCCCAAAGATTCAAGAGCCATTTAGAAACACCTTTATTTTTTCTGTGCAGAGGATGAGATCTAAATCCCCCTTTTCCCTTGTTTGCTGCAGCTTCCCAAGGTGAGTTTTTTCCCCAAGAGCAGCCCCTTCCACTCTGCCCAGCCCCATCCTGTCTGCGGGGGTAAAAGACTCCCACAGTTTCAAGAAAATCTCAGAGGCAAGACAGCATTGGTAACATGTCTGAGATGAAGGAGAGTAATCAGGGTTTCAGTCAGAGCCAGGCATCATAAAGATTCCTCTGGTCCACTTTTGGGCTGTGTTTATTTTATACAATTTGAGATCATACATAAAGTTGGCATGGAAATCCATTCTCACCATATATCTTTTTCTTAGAGACAATTTGTTAGGTGTGTTTGACGTATAGTGGTGGGAAAATACAGGCTTTTTAATGGGAGATAATTTCTCCATATTTCATTCATTGTTCTTTTATGCTAACTTACTGTACCAAATCAGGTTGGGGTAAGGGGAAACTTAGAGACTATTCTGGCCTATTTTTGTAGGCTCTTGTGTATGGGAATCTGAGTTAGAGTTTTAAAATCTTTAACATTATCTCACTATATGCTGGTTTGTTGTGAAATGACTTCTAGGGGAATTTCTGTATCACTGCATGTAAGGGTGAGAATTTCCTAGGAGTTATAGGGGGCCTGTGGGGGGCTCTGCTATTAGCCTGTATTATTTTTCTGTGTTTCCCTGGGGCTGAGTAAGGATATTGATTACAATAATTCTAATAAAAGGGAATGTTAGTGAGAAAAAAATCACATAGGGGAAACTGAATGGAATTACCATCCTTCTGTCACCTACTGTGCAGGTTCCAGAACTCGTGCTGAGCTGTGCCAAATGTCATGAGCTTTGATGGCTTCCTGTACCTGTCTAGCTTCCAAGCAGATTTTTAAGCTGACTGGGAACTAAGGTATCACGGGGCCACTGGTTTTACTCCTGTGTGTGGGAAGGGTCAAAACTCTTCTCCCAAATATTCCTTGTAAGGATTTTGCTCTTAGCTAGTGCATCCCAGGGTAGCGTCACCTACAGACAAGAAGTAGCGATTGCAAGTACAGCCCAGTTTCCTGCCTTTCTCAAACAGTTCCTGTTTTTGGAGAGCCTTACCAAGGCTCAAACAGCTCCCGATTTTAGGATGTCTTTTCTTCCTACTGTTCGTAGGTGTACTGGTCCTTGCAATTAGCCTGGGTACTCTTGATTCAGAGGGGAGATTCATCTCCCTAAACCCTCTTGCCATTTTGGCCTGCCCAGTTTCTGCAACATACCCAATGTAGGATTTGTCCACACTATGCTCACTGCAGTGTATAATTGCCATAAAATCCAAAATTTAAAAATTGTCTGAGAAAAAGAAGCTTTGATAACTCTTTGTATTAAGAAAACAAATTGTTTGAAGAAGATGCCATGAAGATGCCTGAAGAAACCTCCACAGCATCAGAAAATCCATCATGAATTTTGGAGTATAAATGATTGAACTTTGGGGGTGTTGAACACAAGTATTTTGAATGTAAACTTGTATGCCAAAGGGGATTGCCCCTTAATTGGCTTATTGTCAATGCACCTAGCAAATATTGGTTTATTCTATTTCTTTATCTCTTTTATTTCCCTCTTATCTCTAACTATTGTAGTTTAAAATGATCCAATGGGGAGACTAGTCTCCCAAAGGATGAAAGGGGGGATTGTGAAAGAGAATTCTTTACTCTTTTGTATATCTTGAGTTAACACTAACTTAAATGCCCCTACTTAGTATGCATTTGAAATTTGTCATGTAGTGGGTATGTTATGGTTTTAGAGAGGATTTTTAACCTCAGCTGGAAAAACTATAGCAAATGCAGAAATTATTAATGAAGTTCTTTCTGCTCTCCAGCTACCCAAAGCCCTAGCCATAGTTCATTGTTCTGCCCATACAAGTGGAACTGACCCTATCTCTAAGGGAAATGACTGAGCAGATACTGCTGTAAAACCTAACGGCTGTAGAAGGACCTGAATTAATTTTAACATTAGCAACCACTGATGACCAAAGGAATCTAAATGGATGATGATACTGGGGAGGAGAAGGAAACTTAATGAGATCTGCAGGTGAAGCCTTTTCAGACTCCATTGTTTTCTTGATGTTAACTCTTTCAATTTTGTTCCCCTCCAAATAGTGAACAAGTCTCTATTAGAACTGGAGAAAAGACTCTTGAATTCACTGCCTGTATCCTGTCACATATATTGTATTTGCTGAGTGTTTGCTTTAAAATTAAATTTTGTTTGTTCATGTATTAATCTAATCTAATATCTTCTGTTACACTGAACCATTTTCAACTACTGTGTTTTGGCTATTAGCCAAATATTCTGTTACATTGTTTTTATTTGTACCTCCCCTATAACTGTGCTGGAGAAAATATCATTGTAAAAGCCCATTGTTAACTTGGAGAAAGCTGTTTCAGTGGCAAAACCATAGGTCCTTATGGACGCTGGGTTTATCACCAGATCCATTGAGGTCACATGTTGCCTTAACAGTCTTTTGTCCTTTTTGCCTTTGTTAATTGTCACATAGATGATGATGGATGGACTCCATCAAACTGATTACAACCTTTATACAACCTTTGGAGAATTTAATGAGCTAAATACCTCAATTGATTTTAAGGGGTCTTCAGACATGATTTTCAGATATCTAGTAGCATCAATACCTCTGATTGATCATTTGCCTACCTCTGAGTTGTTTGTAACAAGAGGTAAGGGTCCATTTAGTAGTTGAAGTGAAGTGCTGTAGCACTGTTGTATTCCCCATCTCCAAATTTATTAAAAATGTAATGGATGAGACATCTGAAGTGATTTTCATTATTTAGTCCTCAGCTCCACATTGAATGGATGGGACATATTGGATACAGGTCTTTTACACAGTTACAGTCTCATACCAGAGGGATGGAGGTTTCCCAAAGGGGCTTGGTTACCTTGTGATGGGTTATAATCTCATCTGGGAGGTGGGAAAGATTTTCCTGGGAAGCCTAGCAGCTTCTGAATGGGTTTTTATGTTTGTAACTATTTAGCTTACTCTACCTTTCTACCAGAATAATCTAAATTCTGGATGACCTTTTAGACCCAAAAGATTTTCATCAGCAGTACAGAGTTGCTGGGGGGTTTTTTTTTGTTGTTGTTTTTCCTTCTGGGCTCCTCTGCCAAATTTTGGATTACGGGAGTAATAGACTTTGTTAATATATCAGCCAAGGTTGAAAGATTGACTACATGTGGAGAACTTGTAACAAGTAGCCATGGGTTCATAGGTTTTTTAAATGTCACACAGCAACTCATGTGAATCCTAATAATAATGAGTTTGCTTGCTATTGTCATTAAATGGGCTATTGTGATTTTGGGAATTTTGGTACTTCTTGAATGTGCATCACCTGTTGTACTATTGTTTTACAAAGCTGTGTAAAAAGGAAATTGGGAAAAACCATCTAAAAGTATATATATTTCTATGGACAAGGGAAATGTATCAAAACTACATTTCCCGTGATCCAACATGGTCCAACTGGTTTCCGTTTCTGACGTCTTGACGCAGGGGAGCGCTTAAATCTCGTGGGTTAGGAGGGAGTGGTCTCTTTTGCCAGTAAGCGCTCTTTGGCGAGTAGGGGCTTCCAGGAAACAGGAGACAAAATGGAGGTGGCGGCAGTTTTGAATGCTTACAAGCGCGTGGTCTAATGATTTTATCTATCAACATGGCTTTAATTAAAATACTAATTTATATATTTATACAAGCCTTTATCATTTTTCATATTAACAATTTGGCGAACCACACGGGAGTAATTCGAACTCTCAATTTTCTAGAGAGCCTAAGAAGAAGCCATGCGGCTCTGGGACCCAGAGTCTCAGAAGCGACTTTTTTCCTTGCCCAGTCCTCTCCTGATTTTCTCCAGCCTAGAGGCTGTTTTATGGGGAAGAGAGACAATGGTTTTAATTGCCGTTGGGCTGCGAATTATTTTGCTCAATGCCCTGGGCCTGGTGGCCCTTGCTGGCTCTGATAGAATCCCGGAGCCCAGCCAGACTGCTCTCTGCTGCTGATCTCCATTCCTACTGCTGATCTCCTGACTACAAGCCTACACCATCGTCCCAGTGCCTGTGATCGCTGATCCTGATGCCGCTTCCAGCCTAGAACCCCGAGCCCCAACAGCGATGACCTGCCGCTTTTGCCGAGATCTTCGGAGACCTCCGCCACTACTCCTTAGGATTTGGTATTGTCCCCGCTACCCCCTCTCTTGGTTTGGTAATGGCCTGCATTCTAGCCTTCCACGTGTTTTCTCTAAAGACCTAATTAGGCAACACCCACACAGACTCTACACGTGGGTATTTTCCTGAGCTTTTCTCCACTACCCGGAGCCCACGTGGACAATAGGGTCTGGACCTAGCAACTAGCGTTTACTATTAATGGGGCCGAATGGCCTATTCAGACTTTCTTGTGATTCAGAAACTGAACTCAGGGGAAGAAATATTCACCCCCATACCTGCTCAGAACTTTGAACTTTAGAAAAACCTTAAACTCAGCAGAACTCAATCAAAAGAATCTTAAATTGAAATCAGGGGTGAACTTTTAAAACCTTGGAACTGAATGAGCTTTATTTCTGTTTTAAAAAGACTGTATCTTACTGTATATTGCTAATTACTTTTGTTAATTAATCCTGCTTATTTCGTTGATTTTCCTGTTGCACTGAATCATTTTACGCTAATGAAGTTTCTGCTTATGATGTTATTATATTTCCTAATTTACTTAAAGCTTACTGTATCAGAAACAATGCGGTTATATGTACCACCTATGAACATCTTATAGAGCACATGTCTTTTAAAATTTACTCTGTCTTGGTAATTGCAAAGAACCTTGAAAGTTTTCCATGCTTTGAATATTACCTTGTAATTTTACATGAGATATTTTTTAACTTTTACTTTAAATCCTTAAGAATTGTTGTCTTAAAGGATGAAGCTTTTATATATTTTATTATAAGAGATATTATTTTCCTTAAATGGGTAGACGCATTCCTATCCAGGATTTTTTTAAATACAGAGAGTCAAGGAGCTCCTGTATATTCTTTTTCTATGGAAGCAATAACAGCATTTGCCAAGGGTTAAAAGTTGTAACAAGTATATAATTTTAAACATCATTGTTTAAAATGTGCTATTGGAAATAATGGTACTCTATCTGAATGTGCATTGTGAATCTGCTATTTTGTAAAACCCACTTTCTCTCACAGAAAGTCTCATTTTGGGGTAACATAACCCTTCTAGTTCTAAGCTATATATATATTTTTGATTTTTGAAACATTTTTCTAATGAGAGCAATTGATTTTTCCTTTTTCTCATCTTGTACTGGAAGTACATATATAATCATTATTTATCCTTTTTCTAATTCTACAGCAAATACCTGAGCCTATAGGACTGTGATTTAATTGCCTCTCTGATTCCAGAAGGGAATATGAAAGCCATTAATAGTGCTAAAGAAAGCACATGGTCAGAGACTTGACTGACTAAGATCTGCAAAATAGCAGTTCTATGCCAATACTTTCGGGCTTGGAAGTTGGGGTTTGAGTCCTGGAGTCCCAGTCTTTTCTAAAACTTTAGAGGACGTGGGTCCCCTCAACTTAGATTCCTAGAAGCACCTAAGATTGGTTAATTATTTGGCTCACTTCCCTAAAAAGCTGATGATAAGTCAGATCAGAGAGAGACATTTTCCTTAAGTCCTGGGCCCTGGATGGGTAATTGCACATTGCTGAATTCACTTTAATTAGGCCTTCATCAAAGGTCTAAGTTTATTTTCCCCAGATTTTTGCACATCTCATTCACAAGTTAATTTTTTCTCCTTTTTTCTTGAATTCTATTCTTTGTATTTTGTCATCCTTAGCTGACCTGAGGTACCCTTTTTTAGAAAAAAGGTGTGTTTAAGATTTACCTCACGGGGATATCTGTTTTTAAAATTCGATAATGTAAAAATATATGTATATTTAATTAACTCTTTTAGGAGTAATTTCATGGGGAATTATATAAAATCTTAGAAGAAAATGTATGTTTTATAATCTATAATGTAAAGTTTAAATTCTTTTGAGAATAATTTCAGGATAAGGATCTTGCCATCTCCCCAGAATCCAGATGACGAACTTGTTTTGGTGAAGACACCATGAAGATGTCTGAAAAGCCTTCACTGTACCATGAAGACCAAACTTTGAACTTTGGGGTGCAGTTGATTGAACTATGGGGAGTTGAAATTGAGTTGTATGTATTGTTTTAAATTGTACACTGTTGTGCCAGTGGGGGACAGCCCCCCGAATTGTTTTTTTTTGTCAATGCGTCTAATTTTAACCATTTGTTCATCTATTTCTTTTATCCCCAAAATTCCTGAAAAATTTAGAAGTTGTCTATTTTTACAGGTCCAGTGAAGAAAAAAGGACTAACCTTTTTTTTTGCCGGACCTCACGGGGAATTGTAAAAAGGAAATTGGGAAAAACCATCTAAAAGTATATATATTTCTATGGACAAGGGAAATGTATCAAAACTACATTTCCCGTGATCCAACATGGTCCAACTGGTTTCCGTTTCCGACGTCTTGACGCAGGGGAGCCCTTAAATCTCGTGGGTTAGGAGGGAGTGGTCTCTTTTGCCAGTAAGCGCTCTTTGGCGAGTAGGGGCTTCCAGGAAACAGGAGACAAAATGGAGGTGGCGGCAGTTTTGAATGCTTACAAGCTCGTGGTCTAATGATTTTATCTATCAACATGGCTTTAATTAAAATACTAATTTATATATTTATACAAGCCTTTATCATTTTTCATATTAACAATTGTTACTTGGTGAAAATCATTTGCACTCACACTGTGGATCATAGCCAAGTTAAAAAGGAAATGGATATCATTTTTGGGTGAGAAATCTTTGTATTCTACCTTTCCTTGGCTGACACAGTGTGTCACTGATTGTATGCTATATATTTTTGATTTAAAAAAATTTTTTTATTATTCTTTCTCCTTCTATATGCAATACAGTATTTGAGTTTTCTTTTTTCTCTCATTTTTTGTACTTGAAGC
Organism: Gracilinanus agilis; assembly: GCF_016433145.1. NCBI lineage: Eukaryota > Metazoa > Chordata > Mammalia > Didelphimorphia > Didelphidae > Gracilinanus > Gracilinanus agilis. The sequence goes on along the minus strand of NC_058134.1, from coordinate 294,247,058 downwards.
ACGTTACCAGTATCAAGGTTTTTTGATTTTGCACTAGCTTAGGTTTAAAATGTCTATTAGCCCTAATGCCAATGCATATCCAAAAGCTTTAGACTATGGAAATCTGTCATTCGTTGCTTGTTAAAAATTATGGGACTTTGAATAATAATTGTGTCTGATTCCAGGAGAAGGGAACACATAGAAGCCACTGCACAGTGCCAAAGAAGTAAAAAGTTAACCTGCATAATGCCAACGAGCCTAAGGTCAAAGAGGCCAACCAATCCTGGTGGGATTGATGAGATTCTACACCAAGACATGGGACTTGAACTTGTTTGTGGTTCAAGGTTGTGGCTATTTGACATATGTTGGAAGCAAGACTTCCCTGTGCCAGATCCAGACAAAGTATCTCAATCTAGCTATAATGCTGGCTCCACTATCCCTGAACAAAAAGGTACAATCAGATCAGGGAATTCTATTTTCCATTTGCTGCTAAAATCTAGTCCCTTTTCTGTCTTTCATAGTGTGGAAACTTTCTACTGCTGCTGATCAGGTAAGTGCATACTTGCTACTACAGGCTTGTGGGACATAAATCACTTTAATTGGGCCCTGATTCAAGGATGTGCAGAGGAATTTCATTCCCTCCCCCGTCCTTGATTACCTACCTGATCCATCCCATTCTCTACATGATAAAAGGGTTTGGATGGAGCCCACCTGATTCTTTTTGGGCTCAGAACTTCCTGGAGCAGGCAGGAAAAATGGAGGATGGAGAATCTTGACAGGCAGAGCTTCACGTGGTCAGACAGAATTAGAGTAAGGGAATTTAAATCTATGCTTATCTATCTTTTCTATTTCAACTGATTATTAATAAACTTTATAGAAAATAAGAATGTGGTAGATATTAATTTTTAAATATAACAAGGACCTGTTATAAGTTTCTCTTTCCTTACTTAGAATTTTTATACATAAGACATTTTATATTTTATCCAGAATTTAATTTTTCTCTTTTATTTGGATTTTTTGATGTTTTTGATTTCTTTTGACTATTGATTCATATACCTTATAAGTCAGTCATGTATCCCTGAGTGATCCCTGTGTTTGTCAATATCCTCCTCGGGGAGATTGTATTATTATCCTATAATGCAAAGTTTAAATTCTTTTAAAAGTAATTTTGAAATGTGCTACCTCCCCAAATTCAGAACTGTTTGGAGAAGGCTCCATGAAGATGCCTGCAGAAACCACATGCTACACCAAAAGATCCAGAGTGAACTTTGGGATGTGGTGATTTGAACTGTGGAGGGTTGAATGCATTTGTTTTGAATGTATACTTTTATGCCAAAGGGGACTGCTCCCAAATTTTATTTTTTTGTCAATGTAGCAATCATTGTTTTTTGCTTTTTTCTCTTTTATTTCTCTTTATCCCCAAATTATTGTAATTTACCCTTAGAAACTGCAACGTTGTATACACCTTTAGTTAAAAATCTTTAGCGCTATAAACTGGATGGCATTGTACTAATTAAATCAAGCCCTGAAATATTGCAGAACCTCCTGGAAAAGATGCATGATGACAAAAAAATTTGGTCTGACTATCCACACAGGAAATACCAAGAGGATGAAGAATGTTTATTGGCCAGATTATGATTCGATTAGATTGAATGACCTAGAATATGTCCATTAGTTTGTGTTGTAAATATGAGACAGACAAGTGAAATGGATGAGTTGGGTCTAGAATTTAGCAAGAGGAGGAATGGGCTGGAATGCCTTCAGGCACTTGTAAAGCTCATTTGATTACCATAAGATTTTCTTAGAAACAAGAGACCATTTTTTAAAACCACAGTTTTCTATCAATGGTTTCTTGTGGTTTGACTATAAGATTTCAAACACAATAGCCTCCAAAGAATGGAAATGAATATCACACAGAGGGCAAAAGATGGTTGTTAATAAACTAAAACAATCAAGGAGGAACTTCAAAAAAATTAGGAGTAAAAGGTGTCATCAGAAAGAGCACAGAGAAGATGGACTGGTCATTTGATGAAGGTGAGGGATGACAGGTAAACAGCTGGAGCTGTCAACTAGCTTCATTGGTATCCTTGAGATAACATGAGAAAATGAGGAAAGGGGCAGCTGGGTAGCTCAGTGGATTGAGAGTCAGGCCTAGAGGCAGGAGTCCCTAGGTTCACATCCAGCCTCAGACACTTTCCAGCTGTGTGACCCTGGGCAAGTCACTTGACCCCCATTGCCCACCCTTACCTCTATTCCACCTAGGAGCCAATACACAGAAATTAAAGGTTTTAAAGAAAAGAAAATGAGGAAAGCCCCCTTTCATGCTGGGCAGACCCACCATGGCAAACATAGAGGGGCACATGGGGAAGAGTTACACAGGAGGGCAGGGAAGGGAGCTTCATCATGAGAGGAAACATATACAATGGTGAGATTACAAATCTTTTTCCCTAGTTAAGGAACATAGATTTTTTGAGCTGGAAGGACCCTTAGGAGGTCATTGAATACATCTTCCTCATTTTAAAAATTAGGGAACTGAGACCCAGGGAGGTCATATGATCCTCACAGAGCTATTAAGTATCTGAAGTGGTATTTAAATCTAGGTCTTTCTGCCTCTAAGTCCAGTGCCTTCTCCATTATACTTCAATGCCTCTCCTATCTCATCACATTCCACCTCTTCCAACAGGGATTTGAGTGGAAGAATTTGAGTATATGTGCATTGTGCATTGTGCTAGGTACTTGGGATGCTTCCCAATACTAATGCTTTGCAAGGACACACTTAGAATAACTCTAGAACAGATGGTCCATTCTGGATTGGGATAGCAGAATTCCAGTGTTCCTGAACAAGGGCATCATTACTTATCTGGCATGATAACTCCTTGGTGTCCCCTGTCCCAATTTCTAGTGGAAATTTTAGGTGGCCTGGGTTGCTTTCAAGTACTAGCAAAACTCATTTAATTATCAGAAGCTTTTCCTACAAACAAGAGACCACTTAAAAAAACCCACCAGTTTTCTAACAATGGGTTCTTGTTGGACTGTAAGATTTCAATCATGTGTTCAAACACAGTCTCCAAAGAATGGAAAATGCAGAACCCAGACACCTTCTCGACTTCAGTTACTATGCAGAAGTATTAGGGTGGCCTCTACGCTAATATAATCTGGGAAACTCAATAAACCTTTTCTATTGCCTCTCCCTTCAGTTCAACACCTAGGTGGTAGTGATCATATTCTATCTTTTTTTTTTTTAACTCTCACCCTCTGTCTTAGTATCAGTTTTAAGACAGAAAAGGAGCAAGGGTTAGACAGTTGGGGTTAAATGGCTTGCCCAGTGTCATACAACTAGGATGTGTCCGAGGCAAGACTTGAACCGAGGTTCTCCTGACTCCAGGCACCGTGTTATCTAGCTGCCCCCATATTCTATCTTAAAGAGTCTCTCCTGGTGAATGGAATTGGTATAGCTGTTCTCGTTCATCCTGCAGGCCCTTCCCCGCCCATTGCTTCCCAATTCCCCTCTTGGTTTCTGCCTGCTTTGCCCACTGTGCCCAGGTTCCCTACAGTCTGCAAAGGAGCTGGAAGAACACTGTGAGAACTGAAGTGAAAGGCAATGGGGGACCCAAGGGGCAGTCAGCTGTGAGCATGATGCCCTTACCCTCTTTAATAATTCATGCCTGAGGAGGCTAGCCAGCACCATGCCCTCATTCTGAGCTGGAGAGGTTGCAACCAGGATCCTTATGGGGACATGGAGAAGGCTGAAATAAAGAGGGTGGAGGGGACCTGGTCTTTCCGGTCCCTCCAACCCAGCCTCCCATTTTTTAAAGAGACCTCAAGGTGATATGGAGTTAATGTTGCTGCTGATTGAGAGATAAATTACAGGAGACCGAGATCCATGGTGCAGAGGGAGGAGGAAACAGATAAGGAATCAAAACAGAAATTCTCTTCACCCTCACAAACACATTTAGCTGAGAGTACCAGAACCTCTCCCCACAGCATCTCTGTATCTTCTCCAAACTGCCTGCTTCCCATCAGTAGTACCACAACCCCCATAGAGCAAAATTGGAGCCTCTAATCTCCCAGATCCAGTCCTTCTCTTTACAAAGTCCTTGGAGGTCCCCTCTGTTCCCTTCCCTGGGAAAATCCTTTCACTAGGAGATTTCTATCCTTCAGACCCCAACTCACTATCCTTTTGTCGGACCTCTCCTTTTCTTGGTGTCCCCTTTCCCACTCCTTGTTCCTTGTTGGGATCCCTGGTTTCAGTCTCATCTGCTTTGCCCTCATTTATTCCACTTTGGATAATAATAACAGATATCTCAGCCTTTTGTCATCCCCATTTTACAGATGAGGAAAAGGAAGTAAATTAAGGTGCTAAGTGACTTGCCAAGGTCACATAATTAGTGCCTGAACTCAAATTTGAAGGCAAGTCTTCCTGACTCCAGGTCACCACAAAGGTGCCTCATTATTGCCTGAAAATTTTGAAAACTATTGCCTCTCCTCCAGTTCTGAGTTTCAGGAAGTGCCAGAGGGCCCCCAAAGACTAGGATAAACTAGGTAAATGTTTACAGTAGAGAAGGCAGCTGTCAAGCTGAGGTCTTCCATCCCCTTAAGAGGACCCTTCATCTAGCAAACCCAGAAGGCCACACCCAGTATTCTTACTAGCACTTTGACCACAGGACATCTCTATTCTTTCTCTGGTTCTTCAAATTCAAGCATTTCACAATCGGTAGAGCATCATTCCGACCCAGAGCACAAACTAGAAAGAGGCTAAAGAATATTTAGGCCTCTGGCAAAGTCTAGTCAGCCAGTGAAGGAGGATTCTTGGGAGAAGAATCCAGATACCTCTTCTGTCTCTGTCCTCAGACACTAAGAGCACCCCCTCCCCCCCAAACTGAGCAGCCTGGATGCCACAGAACCAGCAGAGAGGGTCTTTAAGCCACAGCCCAAGTCCCCCAGAGAGAATTTGATGGGGGATGGGAGCATTCACCAGATGCTGGGTCCATAAGCAAGAACCTCTCCAGACATATTTATAGCAAGTGCTGTGTCAGGGGATGGAGCCTGAAACTGCCTGGAAGCATTGAATAACATCGTGGGCCCAGAGGAGGAGCCCAGAAGAGAGAGGATAAATTTACAACAGGAAGGACTGAGGTTAGATTTCAGAAGAACTTCCCTACTCTGATATTCTGTAGTTGGTCAGGGAGGACGCTTGTGGAAACTCCCTCCCTAAAGACCTCTCAGAACACAAGAAACAGAGCTTTGTTTTAAGCTGGGCTGTTTCTTCCTAGAGATAGAGGGATGGACAACGTGACCTCCGTTCTCTGCCCTAAGCTGCCCTTTTGGTACTGATTGCAATTCCCCGAGGTCTTGATTTGGGCCAGACTAAAGGAAGCGGAGGGGAGGGCACCGTTGATGCCTCCAGACACTCAGGAGTCTCGCTGCTGAGAAGATGGGGGGTGGGGTAGAGGGAAGAGCTTATTGGTTCCAGTAAGAACACGGATGTGTTGAGAGTCCTTTCCAACACCCCTACCCCAGTCTCTAGCACACCCCCAAGAGGAGTATCCAGCCCATCCCAAGATCTGGGAGGTCAGTGACCGGGCCGGGGTCCGAGATGTCTGGGGGAAGAAAAGATTCCAGGTGGGCAGAAAGGGATCTGGATCTAGGATGGAGTTGGGGGGGGGGCAGTGGCAGTGACGGAACTGCTAGTAATCCTGCCTTGGAGACCCTAAAGAGAGGGGAAGTTCCAGGCCAGGCTTCTAGACTGAAGTTTCCATTTACCCCTCCCCTCTTTCTGACAAAAGGAGGGTATCTCTAAAGGGATGTCTGGAGTAGGTATGGGGAGAGGAGAACAGTGGAGGGGTAGAGTTCTTAGGCTGCTCACCCCAATCCCCCCCCCCTTCAGGCTCAGAAAGAAACAATTGATGTTTCTATTTAAAAGCAAGGGGGTGGGGAGAAGTGGAAATGGCATTTCTCTAGACTGTAGGCTCTGGGAGAGAGGGAGAGGAGTGAGAGAGTAAAGGGGGGGGGGGCAAATGCTCTAACCAGGCCAGCCCCCACCTCAAAGCTCCTCCCTGGGTAACTCAAGATGCCCCCAAGGCCCAAAGGAGTCACTCCATTAGCTGTGGTCAGCAGGTGGTGGTGGGGGGCCGACTCTCCTCCAGCTCACATTGCCAAATGGCTGGCACTATCCCTGCTCACTCCAAACATATACAAAGTAAAACCCTGGGGAAACACACACACACAAAACCTCATTCCTCCGAATAGTTGGAGCTGAATAATTGGGGAAGGGGGGAGGGATGAACACCCTCAGTGCTTTCGATTGGTGGAGTAGGGGGGAGGGAGATGAGATTTAAAAACCTTTGGCCACCTTACTCTTTCAGATTTCTTAGTTGGAGGTTTGGGTGGGGGTGGAGGGAAGGGGGCTAGCATGAAAACCAGGTGATAAACGTAGAGGGATCTAACATTCTCAGTGACATTCTTCTCCCAACCCAGCTCCCCCGGGAATAGAAGGGAGGGTCGGGGTGTTGGAGCTGGGTGTATGGGGGGGGGCGGCGGAGGAAGCCTTGACTTCTTGGGCAGGTGATCTTGAGCTCAGTGGTAGAGAGAGGGAAGTTCTCAGATCCCCAGATTGGCAAACGATCGAGGGAAGTGATGTGATTGGATGGTAAAGGGTGAGGAGCAGGTTGACTTGGGGTAAAGGGAAAATCTTGGTTTCAGGGTGAAACCAAGGTCCTGGTTCACTTTGCCTGCTTGCTCTATACCTGGGGGAGGTAGGGCTCCCTCCGTGGTAGCAGTAGAGGACCTCAAAAGCGGGGGTGGAAACTCGGAAACTCGGAGGGTGGGGGAAGATGGGGGAAATGAAGAGGGACTGGGTAAGCTCTTGGCGGGGAGGGGGCAGAAAGACAACTAGACTTAGGCTTCAGAAGCAACACTACTACTACTACCCTGCCCCCATCCTTTCTCTCTCCCTCCTCCCTCCCCCCCCCATCAGGACTTGGGTTTGTCCTGTTTGACGTGCCAGCCGAAAGGGGGTGTGTGTGTGTGGGGGTGCTGACCCGGGGAACGGTCCCCGTTGCTCCGGCCACTCCTGTCTTCTAGCCTGGCAGTAACGTCCTGGGATTCGGTCTGGCTCTGCTAGGAACGGAGAGGACGGGCGTGCTCCGAGGGGGCGGCGGGGCCAACAGGATGGAGGTAAGTCAGTCCTAATGGTCTGGGCGTCCCGGGCAGGGGAGGGGAGGAAATAAGGAGAAGGTATCTAGAGAGTCTGGCCTGGAGAGGAGGAACCAGAGCGGGGGTCGTGGCTGGAAGCGATAGAACCAGAGGAAGGAGGAAGGATTGGGTTCCACAGAAGGAGGATCGGGAAGGGCTGGGTATTGGGGTCTTATCGCCTACGGCTAACGTTCTAGTCAAGAGCCCCAAGGTGGCGCCTCCTGCTGGCCTAGGGCCACTCTAGCCCTCGGAGTTCCCTACCCATTCCCGGCTAAGGGATTCCAAAACACCGTTAAAGATGAACTGCCCCTCTGAGCTTCCCCGGCCAGCCGCACTCCACCCCGCCTAGTATCCCTGAGGACCTCTGGTCTAGAGCAGTGGAGGGGAGAGTACACTGCAGTTGGTTTGGGAGCAAGGACTGGACGGCCACCCTGAAACCCTGGGACCTGGAGAGGTAGAAAGAGGCCAGAGAGGCGACAAACGGGTGGCCAAGTGGGAGCACCCACGTGAAGCCCAGCTAGTAACTTGGGTTGTCACCAGACTGATCCCGAAGAAGCTGGGGGCAGGCAGGGGGGGGCTGGGAATAGAAGGGAGGTGACAGCGAGGAAGGAGCAGGAAACTGGGGAACTAGAATGGGATTGCAGTCGATTTCAGCATTAAGAAGAAGCCATGAAAATTGTTCATAAGTAACATGCCAATTGAATGGTTTCTTTTCAGCTCTCAGCTCTGCTGTTATTTGTAGCCATGCTGCGTGCAGCCTTGACGCTTCCTTTCTAGAAGCAAAGGCTTAGCTAGTTTGCAGAGAGCTATTAGAAGTAGGTGACTAGGGAGGAATCGTCCACCGCTGGGATTCAGGAGTTGTGGGTGCCCCCAGCTACTTCCTACAGTCCTAATTCCCTCACCTTCTTTTCTTTCTCCCCTTGATTCCTCCCCCCAGGCTAAGCTACCCCCAAAGTATAGCAGGAGACGGGAGCATGGCTGCTAGTTTTCTGGCACTAAGGGGTCAGAGATCTAAAGGACCATTTCATTGGGATGTTGCCTGAGGGAGGGAGAAAAGAAGGGCAGAGGAAGAGGGGACCTGAAAACAATAGATAAGACTAAGAGAGGGACCGGAGACTGACCGAGCCAGAGCGCAAAATGGAAAATGTGTGTGTGTGTGTGTGTGTGTGTGTGAGAGAGAGAGAGAGAGAGAGAGAGAGAGAGTAAGGAAAAGGGAGGAGAAGGGGAGGGAACCGAAAGAGGAGGAGGCTGGTGAAGCGGGTCCCGACTGGTGCTGGGTGAGGCCAGGCAAGCAAGCGAGAGCTTGTGTGCCTGTGCCCGGCGGCTGCCTGCGGTGGTCTTGCTCCAGCCTCTGAGCTGCCGGCCCGGGGGCGCCGCTAACCCTGTCTATGTCTTTTTCTGACTCCAGTGCAACGTTTCTGCTGAACGAGGTAACCCCGGCCCTGAGCCAGCGGGCTCCATGGACAGGTCTGGGAGGGGGGATCTCGGTATAAGCTGCCCCGAGCGGGGTGGACGTGCTCTGTTGGGAAAGGTAGTAGCGTTGGGGAGCCAGAAGAGGGATGGCAGAATCAGTCACTGGTGTGGGCAGAGGAAAGGAAGGGGCCAGAGCAGGGGGAAACGTGGGTATTTGTAACTGGGCTGGTATCGAGTTCCGGGCTGGGGAGGACAGAATGTGAAGGGAAAAGAGGCAGGGGTCAGAGTTGGCTGGGAAAGGGAGAGGAGGACTATGGTCGGCTGTGCCCCTCCCCCACGGTCTCCGAATTTCACCTGGGAGTTGGCTGGGGGCTCCGTCCAGATCCTGGAGGCAGCTGAGTAGGATGGCGTCCAGGGATGCCAACAGTTTCTACCTTAACTTCCTGATCAGTGCTCTGGGTGGTATCCTGTTCTGCTCTCCAGTGCACCTGGGGGAAGATAGGTTGTTTTTTAGAGCCATGCCTAGGGCTCACCTGCACCCCTCTTCCCCAGGCCTGGGCTTTGCCCTTTTGGATGCCTGAAAAGCTGGTAGGTGACATTTCACCAACTGTGATTGGTCGGTTGTCATTTATTACTGAGTTAAGAAAGAGCAGGGAGTTAAAGTCAAACCGTCCCCCCTCCTTCAGCCTATTTCCCTTTTGGGGAAGGGGATCCTTGGTGCTCTTATGTCTTCACCTCTCGCCTCCTAATCTGTTTGTGCTGTTCCATGGGGAATAATAGATGTTGTTGGCAAAGTGAGCCCTTAGAGGAATAACCTACATGTTGAACAGGGAGATTTTTAGGTTTGTATCAAGCAGACATGGGGTTGTGGTAGGAAACTGAGGAGAATGAAAGGGTAAAAATGGTAAAAAGGCTGGCAAACCAGGGCAGATCCTGGACAAGACATTTAGGTGCATTAGGCAAGTTGTGAAAATTGAACATCCTTTTCCTGTTTGAAAATTGTCACTCCTCCTCCCACCTGATGTGTTACTGTACCCAGATTTTGAGCCTTCAGAGTAACAGATGCAACTTAGAATCATAAAAATGTACTTCCAAGAAGCCTAATGTCTTAGAAAGAGCATCAATTTGGGAGTGAGATGGCTTTGGCTTAAATCCAAGGTCTAAGGCTTGTCATTTTTTGTGATTTGAACATGTCACTTTACCCCAGAGTCTCAGTTTCCTTCCTTGTAAAATGAGGGGGTTGGGATTAGATGATTTCTAAGGTCTCTTCCAATTCTAAATTCTATGATCCTAGAAAACTGCAGCATTCAGGGCCCTTTTAATGTGCCTGGGGTGGCACAGAGTAGGCTTGAGAGAGGATAGGTTTAGGTAGTATAAGCCAGGAAGATAGGTGTAGGTATGAAGGGCATGGACCTATGGCCTAATAAGTGGTTAGTATGTTTCTGTCCCCAGTACTCTGAGTTGGGGAGGGCCAACTTTTAAGAACAAGGTTTGTAGGGGGTGGCCGGGGGAGGGGGAATGCAGCTAGGTGACTCAGTGGATAAAGAGCCAGGACTGAAGATCAGAGGTCCTGAGTTCAAATATGATCTCAGATACTTCCTAGATGTGTGACCTGGGCAAGTCACTTAACCCCAAATTGCCTAGCCCTTACTGCTTTTCTGCCGTGGAACTGATACTTAGTATTGATTCTAGGACAGAAGGTAAAGATTTAAAAATCAATAAATAAAACAAAACAAAACCAAAAATCCATGTTGGGACAGGACAGTTAATGACACCAAAAGTCTAGTAAAGCAACTGCCCTTGGCAATATTTAAGCTAGTCTTTGCCATCTCCTCACACTCACAGACTTTGGCTATATACCCTGATGTTTTGTTGCCTCTGAATGTGTTATTTATTCCCTAGAGACAAGAGGAGAAATAAAGGGCCAGGAAAGGGGCTCAAGGGAGGGAGGGAAAGATCTTGTTCTGATAGGCCCATTCTTCAGCTCAGAGAACCTGGTGAAATTTGTCTTTGAATGAAAGAATAAAACATTTATTAAGCCCTCGATATGTGCAAAGTACTGTGCTCAGTCTGGGGATATACCCAGAAAAGTGAGACTGTCTCTGCTTTCAAAGAGCTCCCATTCTAATGGAGGAGCCAGCACACTGGAAGGTTTTAGCTCCAAGGTCCCAGTGACAAAAGAGATCTTAATGCTTCTTTAATATCATTTCCATCAATCTAATCCCATCAGTTTCTGATGTTGAACTATTTGACTGTGCCAAGGTGGCAAGAACTTTGCTTTCTGAGTCTTTAGTAGCTGTGGCGGTAACACCTACAGGAGCAGTTGCCAGGCTGCATCTCCACAGGGGTTGCTTCCCAGGATGATGGCTGTGGGCACTGGGCTGGAAGTGAGTGGTGTTATTCTCAGGGCTCTTGGGTTCAGGGTCCTAGGTTGTAGCCGTCAGGTTTTGAGGGAGACGGTGGTCAAGGTAGTAGTGGCGGTGGTCTGATTTGCCTAACAGATACACACTACTCCCTCTCTTTTCCTTCGAGTGCCCTGCTACTCCCATTTGTCTGGCTTGCCTGCCCTGTGTGTGTGGTAGTCAATGGACAGTTTTGGGGGATGACCAGCTCTCCTCCATAGGAGGTAACTTCCTAGATGATGGCTTCAAAGGTTTGGCTGCAAGCAGGATTGGTGGTCTCGGGGTGCTGCCACTCTCAGGGTTTCCATTTCCTCTGCCCGTTGGTGGCAGTTGGTCAGCAACTGTCTCTGGTGATGATGAGGAAGGTGGGCCATCTCTCCGCAATGATTTCTCACCATATCAGTGGCTATACAGGCTGGGCTGGAAGCGGGTCTGGTGGTTTTGGGGAGGGTGCAGCACCACTATTCCCAAGCTCTTGTGCCCAGGTTCCCAGGCTGATTCTGTCAGGGCCTGAGGGAAGATGGTGGTCAGACTGGTGCTGGTGCTGGTTTGACTTGCCCAGCATATGTATGCTACCTCCTGCTTTTCTCTCAGAGTGTCTTGCTACTTCCAACCTCAATTCTTTCTCTATATTCTGCTAAAAGAATATGAGAGGAGGGCTCAAGAACATTTTACAGAGCAGGAAAACTGAAGCATGGAAAGGGAAATCAATAGCAGAGTTGAAGTTAAAACACAGAATCCTGTATGACAAACTCTCAGGCTCAGACTGTTCAAGCTGGATGGGCCTTAAAGATTATCTTGTCCAGTCCCCACATTTTACAGATGAGGAGATTTGGGCCCACAGATAAGACTAAGTGACTCGGCCAAGATCGACTACTAGTTAGAGACAAGGGCAAAACTAGAAGCCAGTTTTCCTGATTCCCATTGCACTACTCATTTTCTCACACCATAATGTCTCCTCCCAACCTCCTAGGGTTGCTTCAACCCTGCTTCTCAGGTGCCCCTATTAGTTTTGAAATCCTGCCCCCTCTACTGAAAAACTGTAATGCTGATACATCCATTGCTGTCTCCTTCTCCTCCTCCAACCACCGACTTCTATTCCCCTTTCCACTATTGAAAGAGGAAGGACATAGCAGTAGATTTTTTATAAATGCTTTTTTAGACTGAATTGGATTGACAGGCTCCTTAGTGCACTCTCCTTGGGAGAAATGGAAAATGGGAAAGTGAACAATTACACTCTCAGTCAAGGATCTGGAGGTCAGAATGCCTGGGTTTCTCTTTTAGCTCTTTCTCCCTTTCTGGCTCAGTTTGTCCCCTCAGGGTAGACTCCTTCAAGATGACAGTTTTCAATTTGTGTCTAGGCAAATCCAAATGATTTTTCCTCTTTATTATGCCCAGAGAATGGGGAGAGGACAGAGCCAAAATGACAGAGGATCTGGAGGAGCTCCTAAATGCTTTGAGGTTGAGGAATATTTTCAGAGATGTGCTGCCCACCTCAATTTCTGTGGGAATGAGGGAATGTGACATCTGCACCGGTGACTGGGTGGAGATAAGGAGACTCAGCCCTGATACTCACAGGGCATGCTGATTTACATTCATTCCCAGGTCCCTCATCCAAAGCTATATTCCCACTTTCTTCCTCAGTTTAATCATCCAACTCAACACTATTTATTAAGCAGCTGCTTGGTACAAGTTGTAATTCTAGGTAATGGGTATGTAAAGATAGATACAACTATGCTCTTAAAACAGGGTTGTTTTTGTTTTTTTTTTTTTTAACTCTTACCTTACATCTCAGAATCAATACTATCTATTGGTTTCAAGACAGAAGAACAGCAAGGGCTGGACAGCTGGGGTTAAATGACAAGGAAGTCTCTGAGGCCACATTCGAATCCAGGACCTCTCTCCCATTTCCAGGCCTGGTGCTCCATCCACTGAACCATCTAGTTGCTCCCTAGCTTAACAGTTTAAAAAACTCTTACAATAAAGGGAGCTAGCAAGCTAGATACATACATACATTCATGCATCCATACACACCACAGAGGGATAATTGTGATACAAGGGAAAGCGTAAAAAGTTCAAAGAAGAACACCAGGCAAAGTGTTATGGGAAATTTAACAAAAAGGAGATCACTTTCAGTTTCCCGGCAGCTGCAAGAAGTAAAGTCTTTTTGGAGAAAGAGGCACCTAAGTTGGGCCTTGAAGGAAAAGTGACTTCAACAAATGGTTTCAGCACCCTCCCCTTGGGCAGCCTCCCATCAAACCCTCAGCTCTGTCCGAGGTACTGAGGATGCGCAGGGACTAACCAAATGACCCATTTCCCCACATACTTCTTGGCCCACTTTTGGGTGGGCAGAGGGAGTTGGGGGGGGCATTTATTCTCTCCCAGAAAAGTGATTCTGTGACATCTGTTGCATCCCCTCCGAGGGGCAGTGCCCAACTCACTCACTCAGTAGTCCTCGAGTTGGGTTGAGAAGTGTGGTCCTTTGCCTCAGCTCCTCATCCTTCAGACACCTGCTGAGCTTTGGGAGGGGTGGGGAAAAGGCAAAACCTGGAGGCTTTGACCTGGAGTCCTCAATAGATTCCAAACCCCCTCACATGCCTTTTCTTGCTGTCTTTCCTTCTTCCTGTCTTTTACCCTTTTTTCCATCCACTCCCCGCGCCGTGAGCACACCCCTTCCTCTTGTACTGTCTAGGCCTCTCTACTTTGTGGCTCTGTTCTTTTCCTCAGCCTCCCTTCCCTCTTTTTTCCTCTGATATTTCTCTCCTCCTTTGCTTAGCTGCCTCTTTTTCTCTCTGTCTCCCCTCCCTTCCCCCTCAGCCCTTTGTTTCCCTGAGGAGTATTTCCTGGGTTTCTGTGTGTCTGTCTCCACATCTTTCCTCGCCCCGCCCAACTCTCTCCCAAGCCCTCCTCCCCTTCCTCCACCCTCCCACTCCCCCACGTTCCCTTTAGCGGGATAGGTGCTTAGGGATCCACCCTACCTCTTCACCCCACTCTGTCTTCCTCCCCTCCACCCCCCACCCCGCCCAAGCCTCCCTCCCTCCCAGGAGCTGGGGGAGGGGGGAGGCTGGTGGGCGGGCGCTATTGTTGTAGGGGCCGGAGCCGGATTCCTCGGCAGCGCTCTGGGTGGGACCAGCCTGGTGTGTGGAGAGGGCTGGGAAGAGGGAGGGGAAGGGGGTGGTCGGGGAGAGAGAGCTGAGGTTTGAGCTCCTGGCAGCTGGTCTTTTCCGCTGGTTCCCTCATCGCCTGCCCGGCTCTCCGGCTCCGGTGACATCTCCCAGGCCCGGGCGCTGCCCTCGCTCCCTGCCCCGGGCTGTCCCCTCCCTCCCCCCGCGGCCCTGAGCGCTCCCCAGTCCGGACTCCCCCATGTATGACGACTCCTACGTGCCCGGGTTTGAGGACTCGGAGGCGGTGAGTGCCCATGCTGATGGAGGTGGGGAAGTTAGGGACATCATCACCCCTTCCCCCTCCGCCTCCCATTCTGAGAGCTGAAAAACAGCTCGACTGTGGGAGAGGGGAAGGGACTGTCGGAAAGGAAGGAGGGCGATTTTCCCGCTTACTGTTTTCCCATCCTCCCCTCCACCCCCCACCCGGCTCCAAGGGCTTCTGAACTCTGGGGTTGGTGCTGGGGTGGGGGAAGGAACGTGAGCACAGGAACAGTTAAGCTCTTGGAGATCCCGGGGGGGAGGAGGGGCAAGGAGGCTCGGAGTGGTCAGCAGCCCCTGAAGAGGGATGCCACTAGAGTCAGAGGCGTTAGGGATAAGGGTTAACGTGGGGCACGACGAGGCTTGGGAGGACGAACTCGAGAGAGATAACAGGACACCAGGAAAGAGTTAACGGGCTCGCAACTGCTTGGATAGGAGAGCCTCAAGTCAGAAATCGGTGGGATCGGGTTCTGGATGAATTTTGGAGAGATGGAGCAACTCGGTGGATATGGAAACCCCTGGGGGGTGGCCAGGGAGTTCCTGGGGCTTTGAGCCCCCTCTGGCCAAAACGTGGTCACGAACCTCCCGTGAGGGGGATTCTCCCAAAGGGACTCCAAAGTGGAGACAGCTCTTTTCCTGCCCTCACCCCCCAAGGCCTTTGCTTCTCGACTGCCTCCCAAACTTCCCCACCTCCTGCTCCAACTCCTGGGAAAGGCTGAGACCTGAGCACTGCACACACAATTGGGCCAAGTGGGCCAGAGCTGGAGTTGCCCACCAGATTCCTGGGATTGCCTACACATGACCACTTTGGTGCCAGATGACTCCTTTGCTTTCTCAGCAGAAAAAAATCTGGGTGATGGGGCTGAGGAAGCCAGAGGATGGAGGGCCTGAGGATGGAGGAAGCTTTTTGCTCAGGGAAACAGGCGACCGATAAATATTTAATTTTCATCTTTGCTTTTATCTCCTGACTCTTTGGAGACAAATCAGCTCATTAGGCAAGGATTCTGGTGATCTGAGGAAGGTGGGACGGTTGGGGGAAAGGTGGGGGGAGGTGAAGAATGCTGGGGAGGTCAGAGCAAAAGGTTTGGGCCCCCTGGATGCTTGCCTCTCCCTTCTCTCCTGATCCCATGGAGAAAATTCCTGAATGTCCCAAAAAGTGTCTCTAGAATTCTAGGTGGAGGTAACAGATATTTAGGGTCTAAGTCAAAGAGGTTTTTGAAGGGGCAACCTGCAAGTCTTCTCCCATCCATCCCAGACCCAGCCAAACCCTAGGTTAGATGTGGCCTAAGGGATCCAGGGGGTAGATCCTGCTAGGAGAGGTAAGAGTACAAGGGGCATCCAAGATGTTCCCAGTTGGGGTTCCCTTTGTTCTAGGCTGCACCACAGGGGGCTAATTGTCTGGCATTCTGATTCATTGTCCAAAGCCTTATGGGTCTCATCTGTTATGTTTGTTGAGAGGGCAGCTGGCACAGCCCAGGGTGTCAGCTTGTGCCTGAGAAGGGATTTTTGAGACCCAGAGGGACCTGGCAGGTCTTTCTCATCCCTGGTGAATGAGCAGAGGATTTCTTAGAGAAGCTTAGCCAAGTGGCAGAGAAATGTCACTCCGAAAAGAGGAATAAAAACAAGAAGAGGGAGAACTTGGTGGGGATGGTAAGGAAAGAAGCCTTTATCCTGGCCAGTCTGGCCCTGTGCCCATTCTCTCCCCCACTCTGGTTCCTAGATCTATCACCTCCTCCCCCAGTGCCCTCCACCGACTTCAATCCTCCCTCTCTCCAGGGTCCCCACTGAAGCAGTAGGAGGCAGATCCGGGCTCTAAATAAATCCACAGGCTCATCTTCCTTCTTTCCCTTCCCTGAGCCAGGAAAGAGTGGTGCTGCAGCCTGCCCACACACTCACCAAGCAAGGGGGGCACCACCAGGGCATCATGCCAACTCCCAGCAGCTCCACAACACTATGCCTCTGGCTGCCTTGTGTGAGGGGAAAGAAAGAACTTGGGTCTCCAAGATTTGGCTTGGCAAGACAGCCTTGCCCTCTCCAAGGTAATGGCAGGATGCTAGATCTGTGTGCTAAGAGTGGATCCTAGATGAGACCTTAGAAAAAATCTAGTCCAACACTCTCGTTTTATAGATTAAAGGCCTAAAGAGGTGAAATTATTTGCCCAAGCTCAGGATTCGAACCCAGATCTACCAACTATAAATCCAAAACTCTTTTTATTTTTTTAACTACACCATGTTGCCTCTGACATAGGACACGGGAAAAAGAACTGTCCTTAACGTTTGAGATCCTGGCTTCAAATCTTACCTCTGATACTACCTGAATGACTTCAGGCAAAGTGACTTGAGCTCTCTGGGCCTTAGTTTCCTCATCTGTAAAATGAGGGAGTTGGACTAGATGACTTCTGAGGCCCCTTCCTGTTCTAGATTTTTATCTATAATCCTGTCTTGTCAGAGACATTCATAACAACACTAAGTCAACATAAAGTAATTCATTTCTCCATAAATTGGGACAAGGGAGGAAGAGATATGATTTAATTTCAATGCCCCAAACAGGTAGGTAGGTGGAGGCTGAGTGTAGATGAATTGTTGATTTGCATTTTGGAGGGAGTTTTCCTGCTGGAAATTACCTATAAGGATGAATCAGAATCCTCTAATCCTCAGACACTTAATAGCTGTATGACCCTAGGTAAGTCACTTAATCCTGTTTACTTCAACTTCCTCATCTGTAAAGTGAGCATCTTTGCCAAAAAAAACTCAAATGGGGTCATGACTGAAAATGGCCGAATGGTAACAACCCTCCAAACTCTAATGTATAAATTATGTGCTACCTACTATGTCACCGCATTGAACACTAGGAGTGACACAAATATGAACTGGGTACAGGAGGAGGCACATGATGTAAATACAATATTATCCCTGCTGATATTCTCAAAGGGGAGGAAGAAGCAGATAAATTTATATGAAGTCGGATGATAAAAGAGAAGTCATTTCACACTTGAGGGTGGGTGAAAGAAAGGATGGAGCTGACCCTCAATAAGAACACCCCAATAATTCTTCCTGGTTCTGCTCAGGGGGCTGAGAGGGAGGAGAGAGAACTTAAATGCCTGGGAGTTGGGGGATGTGATGTGGATAGAAAAGAGCCTTAGAACAGCTAAGACTGAAGGACGATCCCATAGCTCAACCCTTGGCACAATCAGTCCTACCTTCAAAACCTGGAACACATCTAACAGCCAGGGATATAATAAATAGTTATTACATGAATGAGCAAATGGGAATTCCAGTCTATTATTTTCCTCTCAGGGAAGGTGGATTATAGTGAGCAGGTGGTTCTTCTATGTAAAATCAAAGACTTCTCCGTCATCCTCTTTCCATGGTTCTAGGCCACCTATTTTTTTTTTAAGACTAGAGACTGGACCAAGATTGACCTGCCCTGATATGGAATGGAGAGCTTTCGTGGGAGGGCAAATTTGTGTCCCAAGTGTGGTTTCTTCTCATACTTAGGTGGTTCCTGTCTACAATCAAATAGCTCTGGCTCCCTCTGTCAAAAATATTCTTAGTTTTAAAGGTAGACCTGAGTAGATAGCTAGGTGGCTTGGTGGATTGAGAACCCAAGCCTAGACACTGTGTGTGTGAGGTCACAGGTTCAAGTCTAGCCCCAGACACTTCCTAGCTGTGTGGTCACAGGCAAGTCGCTTAACTCCTGTTGCCAAGCCTGTACCACTTTTCTGCTTGGAATTAAACATAGCATTGATTCTAAGACAAAAGGTAAGAGTCGTGGTTTTTAAGGTGGACAAGGAGTCCTGAGGGTATGTTTGTCAGCCTGGACTATCCAGGAAGCTGATCTGATCTCTATCTTTTCTCTCCAGAAACTTTCTTATCTAGACTTTCCATCCTTTGGATAGAATCAGACTCAAGATTTCATGTCTTCTAGATACAAAGAAGCATTTCAAGGTAGTGAGATGGAGACATGGTGTAAAGCTAAGAGCATTGACTTCAGAGTCAGAGGCCTGAGTTCAGTTAACAGCTCTGCTACTTACTATCAATGTAACCATATACTGTTTCTTCCCTGGGCCTCAGTTTCTTCATCTGTATTATGTGGGGGTAAGGAATAAGGTCCCTTGCACTTCTGGGTCCTGTAATCACTAAGGTCCCTTCCAGCTTTAAATTCTTTTTTCAATTCAAAGATATTTTCTTTTCCCAGTTAAATGCAATAACAATTTTTATTTATCACGTTTTCCAAAATCATAAGATTCAAATTGTCTCGCTTCCTCCTTTCCCTCCCTCCTCTAGGAGATGGTAAGCAATTCAGTCTGGGTTCTACATGTATTATCATGCAAAATATACTTCCATATTGGTCATTGTTGTAAGAGAATATTCATATAAAACCATAAATAAACTAAAGAGAAAAACAGTATGCTTTGATCTGACTTGACTCCCACAGCTCTTTCTCCGGTGGTGGATAGCATTCATTGTCCTAAGTCCTTCAGAATTGTCCTGCATCATTGTAGTGCTGAGAGTTAATTGCTAAGAGAGAGCTAAGTCTTTCACAGTTGATCACTGTACAATATTGCTGTTCCTGTGCACAGTGTTGTCCCAGTTCTTCTTATTTTGTTCTGTATGGTTCATGCAGATCTCTCCAGCTTTTTCTGAAATCACCCTGCTCATTGTTTCTTATAGCACACTAGTATTCCATCACCATCCTATACCACTATTTGTTCCCAGTTGATGGACATTCCCTCAATTTCCAAATCTTTGCCACCACGGAAATAGCTACAATAAATATTTTTGAACAAGTAGATCCTTCCCCCCCCTTTTTTTATGATCTCTTTAGTATAGACCCAATAGTGGTATTGCAATATCAAAAGGGTATGTAGTTTTATAGCTCTTTGGGCATAGTTCCAAATTGCCCTCCAGAATGACTGGATCAGTTCACAATGCATTAGTGTTCCAAATTTTGCCTCATTGCCCTCCAACATTTACCTTTTTCCTTTACTGTCATATTGGCCAATCTGATAGGTGTGAGGTGGTACCTCAGGGTTTTTTTAATTTGCATCTTTCTAATCAAGAGGGATTTAGAACATTTTCTCTTATGATTATTGATACTAGCTTTAATCTCTTGAACAAAGCCATTCAAAACTTTTATGAGGGGCTCCCTTCATAAAGGGGGAAACTAATATAGAAGAATTTTTTGGCACTTGTTCCAGAGTCCACTTAGCTCCCATTTTCTATTCTTTTGTTTTGTTCTCACATCCAAGAAGAAATCTTGTACACTCAATAGTCTGCCACTCACTGTCCTTAACATTCAAGAACCCTTGCTTTTAGAGAAAGGAAACACTGCATTTAGAACCTCATAGAATTGAAGTGATTCAATTCCTCAAACAGGTCCTGATTCTTGCCTGAGTTGCCTGGCACCAGCATAGTTCTCTCTAGAGCCTCGCATCCTCTGGGATTGGGAAGGACGTGGGTCAGTGAAATTCAGGTGTATAGGCAGGGCCTTTCCTTACAGGTGCTTAGGAGCTGGTGCCAAAACGGACAGCTTTGTGTCAAGATCTTAGTCTGGAGCAGCTTTTTTTGCCTTAGCAAGTAGGGGAGGAGACATCAAGAAGTGACTACCAGATGCTGGCACTCATTATTTCCCTTTTCAACCTGAGAGGAGGCAGGAATTGAAGAGAGTGAGATCTCAGTGCCCAGGGACAAAATGGGTATAAGTAGACAAGTAAGGATCAATGCCAAGCATATCTGATTTTTTATTTTTTATTTTTGCTCTACTCTCTGTGACTGTCATGTATCTTGAAAGGATATTATTCAATCAGATCTTTAGGAGTGGGACAAGATTTCTGGGTGTTATCCTTATATCCAGGGCTTCTTCTGTTTGCCATGGAAGACAGGATGAACAGAGGAGGAGAGGGGGGAAAGGAAATATAGTAATATTACTATTATATAAATCATTAAATTTCTACTTAATATATTATTATATTATTTTTAAATTAAATAAATATATTATTATATAAAGATAGTACAATAGGATAGCTTAGCAGTTCAAGACCAACTTCTGGTGGGGGATGGACACAGTGGATCTTGATCCTGTCAAATTCAGACTGGAGAGGCAGTTAGGTGGCTCAGTGGATAGAGTCTGGAGGTCTGGAGTTGGGAGGACCTGGATTCGAATTTGTACCTGTGTAATACTGGGCAAGTCACTAAACCCCAGTTGCCTAGCCCCTTGCCTTTCTGTCATAGAGTTGTTTCTAAGGCAGAAAGTAAGGGTTTAAACACACACACACACACACACACACACACACACACACACACACACACACACACATTTTGGTGGCNACACACACACACACACACACACACACACACACACACACACACACACAGATTTTGGTGGCTTTTTGACCAGCTCTGGAGTTCTCCACTTCTCCTTCCCCATGAAAGAGGTAAGAGGGAGAGTATAACAAATTTAGGGTACTCTTCTGACTTCTGCAGTCTCCATGCCACCTTTGTAAAGTGTATATGCTTTCTAGTTGTGCTTGACCCTGAGATCATTGCCTCTCTCCCCACCAGGGTTCAGCAGATTCCTACACTAGCCGACCATCTTTGGACTCTGACGTCTCCCTGGAGGAGGACAGGGAGAGTGCCCGACGAGAGGTGGAGAGCCAGGCTCAGCAGCAGCTGGAGAGGGCCAAGGTATCCAGTGTGTGCACCTGCCCTGTCACTCCAAATTCTTTGGCCTTCCCCAAACATCTTACTTTCACTCTTTACTTAGGGAAAAAGGGTAACTCAGGAATTGAGATGGGTTTCCTTATTCCCTCTTTTCAAATGAGTTCTTTGCAAATCTGTTTCTTAGCACAAACCAGTGGCATTTGCTGTGAGGACCAATGTCAGTTACTGTGGGGTGCTGGATGAGGAGTGCCCTGTCCAGGGCTCTGGAGTCAACTTTGAAGCCAGAGACTTCCTGCATATCAAAGAGGTGAGCTTTGACCTATTCCCAATTTTGAGTGTCCTCAGTTTCTTAGGTCTTCCTCTAAGATCTCAGTTCCTACATACTTTCAAATGACCATCCGACTTTAACCCTCCAATCTCCAGAGATTAGGTCAGTGATGGTGAACCTATGGCACGGGTGCCAAAGATGGCATGCAGAACACTCTCTGTGGCCACACAGCTGCCCTCTCCCCCTCAGAGCTGGTTACTAGAAAGGCAGAGGACTTGGGTGGAGCTGCTCCCCTCCCCCTCTCCACTGTACCTGATGACATTTTTTTCACATCCCCTGCCCTCTTCCCAGAAGCCCAATAGGAGTGCACGGAGGGGAAGGTGGGTGGCTCACAGGTGGCAGAACTGGAGGGGAGCAGAGTGATCGGACCACTCTCCTTCCCCTCTCTACACTCCCTGAGGATGTTCCTCACTTCACCTACCCCTCAGCCCAGCAGCCCAATGGGAGCACTTTCTCCCTTCCCTGTGTGGGGGTAAGGGAGGGAGCAGGGCCAGCCCAGCACTTGGTGGAGAGGCATGGCACTTGGTCTGAGAGGTGGGGTGGGGAAAAAGCCTGGCACTCCATTTCTAAAAGATTCACCATCACTGGACTAGGTCCTCAAACTTACCAACTCTTACTATTGTCCTCCCTTCCTTCCTTAACTTTTCTCCTCTCCTCTCCTCTCCCAGTTCCTAGGGAAGACTTATGGAGAATACCTTTCAGTTCCTTCCCCATCTTTGAGGAAGGAGTCAGGGCTAAGGTGATGGAACCCTGAGCTCCTGTTGGGATGAGAAGGGGTCGAGGTTCTGGGCAAACCTCCTAGACCCTCATTTTCCCTTGGAGGCTGCTAGGTTGCTCAGGGGAATAAGCTAGGGACTTGAAATCAGGAAGATATGAGTTCAATGACTTCAGATACTAGCTGTGTGCAGATTCATTGGGGTATAGAATCCTACCTTACCCTATAAAGAAATAGAAGGGGAATAAGAAAGGAATGGTGGGGAGGGGAGTAATATAAAGGAGGGAGAGCCTGGGGAGGGAGGTGAGTAACAGATACTGTGTGACCCTGGACAGGGTTTCTTAGCCTTAGTTTTCTCATATGTAAAATGGGGAATAAAAACACTTTTTAGGATTAATGTTGTGATCAAATGAAATGTAATATATGAGTTTTACAATCTTAAAGTGCTTCATAAATGCTAGCTTTTATAAATTCCATTACCTTCTTCTGTTCTGCGTAGGCCAAATTACTGACCTACCCTGTGCCTACAAACTTAGTACCTAAAACTATGGGGAAGACATGAGGAAAGAATTGCCCCATCCTCCTTCACCCTTTTCCTAATTCCTTAATTGCCTTCCCTGTCTGCTTCTAGAAATACAGCAATGACTGGTGGATTGGGAGGCTAGTGAAGGAGGGCGGGGACATTGCCTTCATCCCCAGCCCTCAGCGTCTGGAAACCATCCGCCTCAAGCAGGAGCAGAAGGCTAGGTATGGGGCAGGCAGGAATGTGTGTGTGTGGTTGCTAAGTGCATTGAAAGGCAGGAGCCACTCACTTTCTCCATTTCTCCTCTCACTCTTCAACCATCCATCCACTCTGGTTTAACTTCAGGAGATCTGGGAACCCCTCTGGTGACATTGGCAACCGCCGTTCCCCTCCCCCATCTCTAGGTAACTTCCCTCCTTCCCATCTCAGGTGGATAAGGGGCCGGAAAGGGGAGGGAGAGATTTCCTCAATGAGTAATTGGGAATAGGATGGGGGGAGGGAAAGGCATAATATTGGGGGAAGCTGGCACCTCTCCCACAAAGTGGAGCCATCCTCACCCCATTGTGTAGTGCGGGTGTGGGTGTGGGGAAGACAGGGGCCACCATGTCTCTCCCAGGGCTCCCTCCCCCCTCACCAACCTCAGTCTCTTATTTCCTTTTCCAAAAAGCCAAACAGAAGCAAAAGCAGGTGAGTGCAAGGATGGGGTTGTGGGCTAGGGGGGCTCAGAATTTATGGGGAACTGTTAGAATTTCCCCCACCAGGCTCCCCAATCTCTCCTCCAAGCCAGAACAGAGGAAGTGGGAGTTGAGTCAGCTGTCCAATTCAGGAGAGATTTAGGGGGAGGGTAATCCAGGAGCTCCCTGAGGAGGAGAGGATAGTGAGGAAGTAGCTGAGAATTTAGGGCAGAGCAAGGAAGGAAAACCTACCCATGTCCAATGAATAGTCATACATAGTGCAGTAGGGAGGAAGCGACCATTCATGAATGATGGGACCCCATGTGCTGTGATGTTCTGTACCCTCTTCAGGCTGAACATGTGCCCCCATATGATGTGGTACCCTCCATGCGGCCCGTGGTGCTTGTAGGGCCTTCCTTGAAAGGCTATGAGGTAAGTAGAGCTATTAGTCTTCCAGTCCAACTATCCTGACCACGTGCCCCGAGTCCCTTGGAGATAGCTACTGTGCAGGGCGTGGACCCCATGGCAAGCTCTCGGGGAATGCCAAAGGCAACAAGGAGATCTGGTCCTCTACCCAAGGAAATGATGGCTACATGGAGAGAAGGGACCGTGTTATTGCTATCCCTTTCCCAAGGGGTTTTACATCCAACCAAAGTATTCCATACCCTAATTCTACCCCTTTCAGGTCACAGACATGATGCAGAAGGCACTCTTCGACTTTCTCAAGCATCGATTTGATGGCAGGTGAGTCTCCCCTGTAGAGTGAAATTAGATACCCTCTAATCCATTGTGTTTGAACTGAGGTAATTTTTGAGGAGACGATTGGGTGGCTAGACTTGGAGAGATATTGGAAATCAAGCCATATTGGTGTTAGAGTCCAGCCATGACCCTCTCCTCCATCTCGCCTACTCTCTAGAATCTCCATTACTCGAGTTACAGCTGACCTCTCTCTAGCTAAGCGTTCAGTGCTCAACAACCCAGGCAAGAGAACTATAATTGAACGTTCCACAGCCCGATCCAGCATTGGTGAGAGCCCTTCCCAGTACACAAGCCCCTCCTAGTCTCCAGATGCCTTATTCCTTCGACCCCCTCCATTTGCTCCCAACCTCATCACATCCCATTGCTGCTCCTCCCATGCTACAATGCCACCCCATTACCCATCCCCACCAAGGTACCTTAACTCTGAGTCCTTAGGAAAGCTGGAACAGAATGATGTCTTTGAGAAATATTTCAATTCAACTTGACAGATATTTAAGCCTTACTGTATACACGGAATTGGGCTTGGTGCTAGAGCTTCACATGTGAAATTAGATAGCCACTGCCCTCAAAGAATCTATGATCTCCAAGAACATGTGTGGTCACAAGGCAGTGTGGGGGAAGGTAGATTTCTGGACCTCCCAAAGGCCTGGAGTTTCCCCCCTCTGGGGGTGGGGGGAACCTGCTGACCACTCCCCCCACAGCTGAGGTGCAGAGTGAGATCGAGCGGATCTTCGAGTTGGCCAAGTCCCTGCAGCTGGTAGTGCTGGATGCCGACACCATCAACCACCCTGCCCAGCTGGCTAAGACCTCTCTGGCCCCCATCATCGTATATGTCAAAGTGTCCTCACCCAAGGTCAGCAGGGAGGTGCAAGGGGGATGGGGATGGTGCCAATCTGGGTCCCCCAAATCTACTAGGGATGATCCTGCTTAGCTTGTTATCACAGCCTAAGTCTGGAGCACGGCTGTGCTCTCTTCCAGCCCACTGGTAGCTGGGCTTATTTTCCCTTATGCCTTTCATAGTCACCATACCCAGCTCCACTCATGTCCCTGAAGACAGCATACCCAGAACCGCCCCCCCCCATTTCCTTGAATGACATCATGCCCAACTTTATTCATGCTCTCTCCCAAGACATATCGTACCCATCTTTATTTGTCCCCTAGGTGCTTCACCGGCTGATCCGCTCCCGGGGAAAGTCACAGATGAAACATGTGAATGTTCAGATGATGGCGTACGACAAGCTGGTACAATGCCCACCAGTGAGTGCCAGAGCTCTGCTCTCCTACTTTGAGGGGCCAGTTGAGATGGATTGTGGGGAGTATGGACGCAGCAGGTTGCATCTTCATATGTGACCTTAGGCAAGATGCTTAATCTCCCTGGGCCTCAGTTTCTTCATCTATAAAATGATGGAGTTAGAGTAGATGGCAGCTGAGGTCCCTTCCAGTTCTAGAACTAAGATCTCTCAGGCTTGCTCCCTTCCTCTCCTTCCTCCCCCAAACCCCTAGGAATCTTTTGATGTGATCCTGGATGAAAACCAGCTGGAAGATGCCTGTGAGCACCTGGCTGAGTATTTGGAAGTGTACTGGAGAGCTACCCACTACCCAGCCCCAGGGCCTGGCCTGCTAGGCCCACCCAGTGCCATCCCAGACCTTCAGGTAAGCAGACACTCAGCAGACTCCCCTCAGACCAAATGCCTTAGTTACCATTCCCTTCCCAAACTATTGCCAAGGCAGATGCGTTAGTCTTCAAGCCTCTGGAGGATAAGGGATGGTGAGTTGTTTCAGCAATTAATTTCTATGAGCAGTGGAAAGAACTGAAGCAAGACAGGACAAAGGGACTTTCTGATGGGCAGGGGAGGCAAGAAAACATAGCATTCATCTCCTTATAGACTTGGGTACAGTGCTATGGAAGTGATGGGAGAAGAGATTCCAGTCTCCCATTTCTGAGAAAGCAAGTGTGGTCAGGAAGAAACTCATCCCCAATCTTAGGCTCTGCCAGTCCAGAATGGGTCTGGGGAGAGGATGAGAGGGAAGTCAGGTTGGGTTGTGCCTTGCTGCCCAGAACCAGCAGCTGCTCGGGGAGCGAGGAGGAGAGTGCTCACCCCTGGAGCGGGACAGCCTGATGCCTTCAGACGAGGCCAGTGAGAGCTCCCATCAAGCTTGGACTGGATCTTCTCAGCGCAGTTCTCACCACCTGGAGGACGAGTACACTGACGTCTATCAAGACCTGTACCAGCCACATCGTCAGCACACGTCAGGGCTGCCTAGTGCCAATGGACAGGACCCTCAAGACAGGCTCCTGGCTCGGAATTCGGAGCATAATTACAATGAAAGGAACTGGCAACGCAACCGACCTTGGCCTAAGGACAGCTACTGAACTCCTTCCTCATGCCCTGCCTGGGTCTGTCCAAGGGAGAGGAATGGGAAATGGGAATAGCAGGGCACGAGCTAACTGGCAGGTTGGAGTTAAGCTAGCATTAGGCTGGCACTAGGCTTAGCCCCCTAGGTCCCCTTGCCCAGCTCTGGATCCCAATATTCCAGGAGCTCTAGGTGGCCCTTTGACCTTCTGGGCTAAGGACCCCCAATGCTCTCCACTTTCCAAGTACTAGCTGTATACGGTTCTGTACCCCTGGCACCTTCGTCCTCTCTCCTGCACAAGCTGCCCTCATTGGGCAGCACCCTCAAGTCCAAGATTCCTGTAGAAATGGCTTTCCATTTCTTCCAGGCTCAGGAAAGGGATGTCCCCCCTAAAGGTGACTGGGAGATGAGGAGGGGCCAAGGCAAGAGATAGTGCCAAGGTTGGAGAGCGTAAGGGTCCCATTGCTCCATCAGCCAAGGGATTCAGATTTTGGGGTCCTCCAGGACCCCTCTCAGACCTGAAACCACACATAGGAAATCAGACAATCACCCCATATCCACACCTGAATTATGCTTATATTCATCGATTCAGTCAGCGAGGTGTGGGGGTTGGGTAGGGGTAGAGATGACAAGAGCAATCGGCAAATTATGTTGAGGAGAAAGGACCATTTGGAAATCTTGGGGTGGAGTAGACAATCAGGTCCTCACATTTTTTAGGATTCTCCCAATCTGAATGTTCCCCCTCCCAGAACTGGGCTCTGAG
This sequence comes from Gracilinanus agilis, assembly GCF_016433145.1. Taxonomy (NCBI): domain Eukaryota; kingdom Metazoa; phylum Chordata; class Mammalia; order Didelphimorphia; family Didelphidae; genus Gracilinanus; species Gracilinanus agilis. Next base: position 294,219,869 of record NC_058134.1, on the reverse strand, counting down.
GGGAAGTGGGAACAAGGATGCAGAGGTCAAACAAGGTTTGGGGGACGGGGAGGAGCAGCATGGAGAAGATCGAACACTTCTTCGGGCCCCTCGTCTGCCCCTGAATCTCCTTTAAGTTCTTCTCTGCACAGTCATGACCAACATGGGCCATGGACCCCCCCAGCTTTCCTTCCTGCCTCATCTACATACCTATTTAAGTTACAGTTAGGCTGGGGGAAGAGAAAAGGAGCAGAGGTGGGGAATCTCTTCTAGCTTCTGGGCATCCTAACTGCATCTGTCCCACATGGCTGTATCGCTGAGACCGTGCCTGCCATGGTCATGGCCGCCACCCTGCTGTCATCACCAATAAACGCCACGTACTGCCCCACTGCACCCCACCCCATCCTTCCCAGAGTCAGTGTCTTTTGTGCCGAGTCTGTTACACCCCCTGGCTTGTCTGAAGTGGAATGAAAAAATTATCTGGCCTTCCTCAGAGTCCACTGGGTTAGTGGAAGAAGAGAAGAGAAATGAGGCTTAAATTGGCCTCCCACTCCTATATCCACGAGCTTAGAGGAAGGAGTATTCCACAGAACCCAAGGGGATGGGGGGCGGGGGAAGGAGGTTGGATCTGGGCCAACTCTATTTCCCAATTCCTTTTCTTTAGATTCAGGATTCCCAGACCCTAGATGGCCTCTAAGGTCCTCTTCCTCTTCTAGGATCCATTCTTAACTTAGATTCTGAGCAGCATAACAGTGAGGAGTCACAGAGCAGGATTCTTGTGTTGCCGATATTGGTAACTCACAAGCAAATCATCTCATGTTGTCTGCGCCTCAAAATGTGATAGTTGGGTTAGATGATTTCCAAAGTCCATTTTGGTATCGAGATTGTGTGATTAATTTCTCAAGTGGTCCCTTAGTCATGCCTCCATTTTCTCCTAGAATGTTGGCCACCTTTTTAAAAACCTTACTTTCGGTCAGATTTGATGCCAGGTATCAGTTTCAAGGCAGAAAAGTGGTTAAGGACTAGGTGATTTGTGTTAAGTGACTTGCCCAGGCTCACACAGTTATAAAGTGTCTAAGGTCACATTTGAACCCAGGATCTTGTATCTCTGGGCTTATCACACTCTTCTACTTTGGACTGCCAGAACCGGTACAGGTCTGCCTCTCACTACATGGAATTCATGATTGGCCAGAAAAGGCAGTCCTGCCCCTGCTTCCCCCTTCTACAACTTTTCCCTGTGGGCACAGAACTCTAGGTAACCATGAAGGCTAAAAGGACACAAGTGTGGATCGCGACCTGAGGATCAACCATCCCCATCTTCAAAAGTGCCCCAATGAGCTGGCTGTCCCCTTACCTTGCAAAGCTCCCCGCAGGATGCTTTGTACAATCGTGGAAGTAACAGGTTGTCATCAGTGCTCCCCTGCTACCTGTCCTCTATGCTTCACCCTCCCAGCCCCCCACTGCCTTTTTGGATCTCCAGTGGTCCAAAGATTCTACCCCAAAGAATTTTGTAAAAAATGAGCCCTGCTCTCCCACATACATCTAGAAACTAGGTTCTTCTTTTGTTTCTATCTTTGAAATGTAAAGCCAATGTTGAGGAGTGAGCTAGGACCTGGGACTGACCAAACACATACATAATGTCTATATATTTATTCCCAGAACATACAAACTTTCATCTCAGAGAATAGAAAACAGAACTGTTCACAGCTAGTAATTGAGAGACAGACAGCCGGTCCTACTCTGACCCCACAGCATTTAAGAAAAAAAAAAAAAAAAAAAAAACTTCCCCAGGGCCAGGAGTGTATGCAGAACATTTTCTCCCTGGCACAGCAGCTATACACAAGTCAAATGCTTTTAACTTGTTTTATGAGCCACATGGGAAAAGGTGATGAAAGTGACCATGAAGAGAAGCTGCCAATGTCAGGGAACCCTCAAGCCCCCCAGATCACTCCAGGCAATGCTGCTATGGCTAGTGCAGGCAGAAGACTGTCCCAAAGTCTTCCATCCAGGCGGCCAGGGTCCTGTTCAGTTTAGAGGAAAATGCCAACCCAATGTCCAACTTGCCAGAGGGAAGTCTCCATTATCTGAGGAGGACCCACAGACGGGTAAGAGTGAGGCCAGTTTGCAGTCGTTTAGTTCATTCCCACTTTAACTCCCCCAGTCACCTCCCCTTATGGCCCTAATCACAGCCCCGGGGACCTGTCCAAGGGATTAAGCAGTATGATCTTAAATGTGTCCATTAGCCTCCATCACCCAGTGGGAAGCATGAAAATAGATGTAAAGGAGCAGGAAGCCACAGAGCATCTCTGATGCCAGGGAGAGAGCTGTGGGGTTAGGCAAAGATGGTCTCCTCCCGGCGTTTCTTGGTGAGGATGGTGCCTGGCTTGTGCTGAGCATCAGGGTGGTTGGCCAGCTCTGGGGGACAGGATGACACTGGGCTTTCTAGGATGGCCTGCTTTAGCTCATAGAAAACAGCAGAGTCTTCCTTGGTGAGGAAGGTGATGGCCACGCCACTCTTGCCTGCTCTCCCGGTACGTCCAATACGGTGGATATAATCTGTGGAGTTGGAGACAAGGTTATTAGTAGTTTCAAGAACGTCTCGGCAATATCCATCCCTTGGCTTAGGAGTATCTGAAGACTCCCTTCTCAGTCACACGTTCTTCTCACATCGGGAATTGCTGTGTCTTGTCCAGGGCTCACTTTCTTGACTGTTTGGCTCTGACTGCCCCAGGGGACACAACTTAAGATTTTTCTGTTCCCACATCCCACTACCTTTGCCTCACTCTTTCTCCTAATGGCCTACAGACTCTTTATCGTTTCCTGATGGATGGGCACAGATCACTGTGACATGAAAGCAAAAGGGCTGACGGTCTTCTCAGGGTGAGGGGCAAACGCAGGGTCTCAGAAGGAAAAGCTGGAGACAAGGATCTTCTTTGGACACTAAATGCTAGCCCTGAAAGTAACTGGCCAAATGGGAACAAAGGGCTTGGGAGACTGTCGTAGTATAATCTGTATTGAAGCCACTTAATTTCCTCCTTACCTTCAATGTTCTTGGCCATATCATAGTTGACAACCATAGATACATCCTGAATGTCAATACCACGACCAGCCACATCTGTGGCCACCAGTATGTCCTTTGCACCAGCTTTGAGGTTGGAGAGTGCAAACTCACGCTGCTCTTGGCCCTTCCCACCATGCAGTGTACACGCATTATACTGTGGAGAAAGTACTTCATTTAGAAAAAGACAGATGAATTGCTGGAGGGGCCTAGAGGAGGATGGGGGGTAGAACCCAATACCCGAGCATTCTCAGGGGGAGGGCCAGGAGAAGGAATGACAAGAGAGCAACAAAATCAGAATAGGTGGAGGCGAGATCAGGATAAGGAGTAGGGGTGAAGACAGGAAGAAAAGCCGAAGAATAAAGGGATACACAGGCAAGGGATGGGAAAAGCAAATACTGGAGTGGCTGAGTTAATGAAAGTTAAGTGTTCAGTGGAAGGAACCTCCTCCGTCACCACCATCAGAGGGAAGGAGACCACACCGTACAACTTAGTTCTACACTTTTAGAGGCCTCCTCTATCTGCATCCCCAGTCTCTTGACAAGCAGAATGGCAAAGAGCCTTCCCAAGTCCTATTAAATCTGAATGAGACTCAACTAGAGGTTGCTGTGGTTGCCACTGCTAGGCTGACCTGAGATTATTCCCCCATCCCTGTCTTTGGCTCCTAGGATCCTGAAAAAAGGGGCAGGAAGGGGTTAGAAAAGAATCCCACAGTGTGTGGTCAGTGCCCAGAAGTCTAGGTTTCTTTCTGCCCCTCTGCACTCACCCCCATCTTCTCTAGAGACTTGGCCAATACATCGCAGCCCTTCTTCTGATTGACAAAGATGATGATAGGTGGGTCAAAGCCCTGTTCCAATATTGCTAAGAGTTTTTTCCTGGGTTAAAAAGAGAAAGATTAGTAGAAGGCAGGATCTGGAAACTGAGCTTTCCAACCCACCAACTGGACACCCAGAGCCATAGGAAAGATGCCCACAATGGAACAACTGACTCTACTCCCATATAGGCTCCTGGCTCTAACAGCTGCCAAAGGAGAAATAGCAGAGCTAGCAACCCCATTTTACTAGTTTGGTTCTTGAAATTCCTTATCTCAGTCCCTTCCTCACTCCACCTGCCATCAATGCTCCACCCTGACGGGACAAGAGGCCTTCCAGAGCCCCTTGCCACCCCACCTTGCCTTAGTGAGGTTGCCCTCTGTACCTTTTCTCTGACTCTGACATGAGGAACACCTTCTGCTCCACACGTTCATGAGGCTTGCCCGCAGAGCCAATGTACACCACAGCTGGACGCCGCAGGTAGCTACGGGCCAAACGCTCCACTGCTGGAGGCATGGTGGCGGTGAACATGACAGTCTGTAGGAACACAAGGCTACCACTTCAATCCTGTCTCTCCCAACTGAGAGTTTAACCTAGGATGTGGGACTGTTGTATGCGTAAGGATGCACTTCAAAGTGACATTTATGCCTTAAAATGCTGAAAAAAATTGAAAAACATGTCTTCTGCCTCTCATTTAAGGTCCATTAAGGACTATTTAAGATTCATGGCTCTCATGGGACTCTGACTTTCAGACAACTGAGTCTATTTGCTGGATGCTGTGAAAAACCCTAAATGCTCTAGTCCACAACCCACGGCTTAACTGTGTCCTCACCACCATGGCATTATGTATGGTTTATAGTTTTCTCTGCCTCTGACTTGGGCAAAAAGTACCCTAAGGATGAGGCAGGTGCCTGGAGCATGCCCGAACCCCCTGAGCCCTGTCCAGAGATCCAGCCTTACCTGGCGGTACTTATGCTTGCCTGACTCAAAGTTTGCCAACATCTTCTCGGGATCCTCAGCCTCATCCGTGTCTGGCTTCTGGTTGCTGACAGGCATGTGCTCGAGGATCTTCTGCACGTCTGGCTCAAAGCCCATGTCAATCATCCTGTCAGCTTCATCCAGGACCACATAGGTGCAGCGGCTCAGCACCAGGTAACGATTCTCAAGTACATCAATGAGTCTCCCAGGGGTGGCAATGACAATCTGTAAGAAGAAACTTTTTTCCGCTCATGTAGTGTATTTTCCCTGAGGAATGGCATATTAATCCTGCTCCCCCATGTCTGGCAGTGCAAGCTGACCAGAGATTATGCCTCTACATGGCCACCTCAGATCTCTCTAAGAAAGAATGGGCTAAACGTGTGGAGGGCAAGCAGAGATAAGATCCAGGGGGACTTTCTAAGGGGAAAAGGGCACACAAAGGGGCAATTCTATAAAGAGAGTGAGAAGCAGGCAATCAAAGGCAGAGGCACTGGGGGAAACTTGGTCTCAGCACCCTAATTCTTCTAAAGAGATGCTTCATGCTTCCCTTTCCAACTCTGGGAGGAGAAACACAAGATTCTCCACATTTTAAATCTGCCAACTTAGTCCCAGAGTGAGGTTAGAGGTACACACAGTGCCAATCAGTCAGATAAGCCATATTACTCTTAATTCCATTAAACGCCCATAGAAGGAGCTCTCAAAAGAGAACCCAAGTTTCATACATTAGATTCCTCTGCACCAGTTGGATGACTTGCTAGCTAAACAAACCAACCTCACAGCCCATGCGTAGTCTGAAGCCCTGGTCCTCTCGGGAGATGCCACCGATGACAGCCACAGTACGGATACCTAAAGGTTTCCCAAACTTGATGGTCTCTTCTTCAATCTGTTGGGCCAACTCTCGGGTAGGAGCCAAGATAATTGCATAGGGGCCCTGGTCTGACTCTTCAATCCTGTGACAAATGAAACCACCCCATTGTCATCTGCCTTGGTCCTTTCTCTCTTAATTACTTCCCTTCTTCCCTGATCAGGAGGCAGATCTTAAGGATGTACAATCATCCTTAAAGAAAGCTAGAGTAAGGGGATTAAGGATCATGCTGTAGACCAGCAAGATTCTTCAACTCCTAATTTCTCACCTGTCTTTGGGCAGGACAGGCCTAGCTCTAGCCTAGGAATTTCTCCTATTCTTGAGGTCACTGGAATAGAAGATACTAAGATTTTATTCATCAACTATTCCAGTGCTTCACACCTTACAAAGCCAAGAAATTTTTCTTCATGTTTAAACTAAATCTCTTCTGTGGTACTTGAAGCCTATTTCTTTTTGTTCAGTTATTAGAAGAAATAGAAACCAGCTGTTCATCTTCCTCTGTGTAATATCCCTTCACAAACTAGAAAACAATTATTAACTTATCCCTTGGCAGTGTGAACAGTCCAGCCCCTTTCACCATGCCTGAGTGGGCTGTCATGAAGAGTCCTGGAGTAGGAGGTAGAAAAACACAGTTCTTCTCATTCTCAGGTTTGTGACCCTGGATAATCTATTTAATCCCTCTGGGCCTCAGTTCCTTATCTGAAGAATAAAAGCTAGACTAAATTAGGATAATAAAATCCTACATAGGATAAAATCCCCTCATCTGAGGTTTTGCTTTCCACAGTTTCAGTTATGAAAGGTCAACCCAAAGGACTCTAAGTCCCCCTCCCCACCTCCAAGTATAGAAAGTCTGCCCAGGTGGTGGTCTCTTCTGCTTCCACTTTCATTTTTTAGTTTAGTTTTTTTTTTTTTTTTTGGGGGGGGGGTTAGGCCACAAAGCATCCACAAAACTGAGGGGCAGAAAACACATCCATGGGGGTCAGTGGGTGCTTGCCTATATCTGCAGTTTCAGCCACCTGAGGCAGGTCTTGGAACATATTTACTGTAGAAATGGGGCCCTACTGTACTTCTGTGACCCTGTCTGCAGTGCGAGTCCTCTGCTCTAGACCTCAATGAAATGGCCTGTGCTTAAAGAGGGGCCTGCTCACTGAAGAGGCAGAAAGAAGAATTCAGAGAGTGCACTTGTTGCCTCTGCCCTCTTCCATCCCGCTTCACCCACTCCATCTGATGCCACCTGTCAATTTTGGGAAGGGTGGTGATCCAGACCAGCAGGGGGATAAGGAAGGCTGCTGTCTTGCCACTTCCGGTCTCAGCCACGCCAATGATGTCACGATTCTGCAGTCCAATAGGAATTGCCTGGCGCTGGATGGGTGTTGGTTCCTGCAGAGACCCAAGGAAGGATGGGTGACCGCCCAGGATCACTCCACTGGGCTGGGGCTCAGGTGGAGGCTGCACTCACCATGTGAGGGTCTAAGGTCAGGGGGCTTAGGAAAGGCCAAAGCTCTCCGAAGGAGAATGGCTCCTTAGTCAGAAGAGGCAGCAGGTAGGGGAGGGGCTGAGCTCATGGTTGCTAAGTGGCTGCACCATGCAGGGTCTCCCTGGCTCCACTCACCTTGTAGCCGCACTTGTCAATGACCTCCAGAATGTGGGGGGGCAGTGAAGAGTCTTTCCAGGAGCGGATGGGGTTGGGGATCTTACCACCCTTGGTGGTAATGCTGTAGTCCTCCCGGAAGATGCGCCAGTCTCTGTCCGTCATCTCGTCCAGCTTTTTCTGTGACCAGTGCCTGTCATCCCAGCGCTGCTTGGCTTCTTTCTTCCGGAGTTTTCGAAGGCGAGCCCTGGGGAGGAGCCGGGACGTTGGCCACACTTCTGTGGGTGCGCCAGCCCCCAGCCCGCACTGGCCACTTACTCTTCCTGCTCCTTCTCCTCCAGAGTGCGCCGCTTCTCCATCAGGTCTCCGTAGAAACGCGACTGTTCCCGCTTCTGCTGCTTCAGGTCAATGCCGGCAATAAAACCTCGGCCCAGCAGCTGCACCTGGTGCCTTTCCTTGTAGCTGGGAGGGAGAACGAAAGGGCAGGGAAGCAGGCGATCAGCAAGGAAGCGCTACCGCTTCAGCTCCTCTCCCTGACCATGGCCTGTCCCCATCCCTGCCCCCCCCCTCCTTTTCTCCCTTCCCCTCTCTTCTCTCTCCCACCACCAGCCCTGGCCCTCCTTCCTCCATTTGCTCCTGACCGCTGCCACTCCGAGAAGCATCTTCACGTACATGCACCCAGGGTCTGGCCCAAAGTCACTCACAGTGGGTTGTAGTCAATGGAGGTGTCTTCAGAGGCGTCCCATTCAAAGACAAACTTCCTGTCATTGAGGTGCCTGGTCCGACGCCGCTTCTTCACGCCACCCAGGTAACGTTCCTGCCAGGGAAGACAGAGGCTCATGAGGCCCGGCTCACCGGCTCTTGTCACCCTCTTAGGAGAGGCTGCTCAGGGTGGGAAGAGGTGACGGAGCCAGGGCTGGCGCTCATACCTTAATGGCATGCAACTCCTTGCTCTTGTCCTTCTCTTCTCGGATCTTCTGCCGCCCTTCCTCGTCCTCATTGCCATTTGTTTCCCTCTCCATTCTCTCCCTACGTTCTCGGCGCTCCCGCTCTTGAGGGTCCTCTATAGGGCAGAAGACGACAAAAGGAAGGGGAAATGAGTAGGAAAATAAGCACAGATACAAGTGAAAAAAGGAGGACAACACAGTCCCAGCCCAGGAAGCATTAGCTTCTGGGGAGATCAACCACTTTATAGTGTTCTTCTATCAAGACTCACGAGGTTCTTCTCCCCTTCTCTCACCTCCCCGATGGCCAGTCCACACTGACCCCCATGCAGCACCCTCACCCAGCATCTTCCTGCCCAGGTCTTGGAAGTGTTTCCTTTTCTTCCTCTCCTCCTCAATCAGCTTCTGTCTCTCCTCCACTTCTTGCTGCCGCCGCTTGAGGGCTTCAGCCTCTCTTTCTGCTTTGGAGAGGAACTTGGGCTGTAAGAGTAGTGAGCCCAGTCAAAAAAGGCAAAAAACTGTCTGACTGATGCAGAGAAAGGAAGGGGCTCTAAGACCTCCAGGAAGAAAGAATTAATCCATATTTTTAAATTCTTGCCTTGGCCTCAGCTTCCTCTTCAGCCTTCTTCTTGGCCAGAAGTTCCTCCAGAGACAAGGGCTGGGCCTGGAGACACAAATGGTACCCATTACTTGTACCTAGAATTCTCCTTTCTCTGATGATCTAATGGCTAGGGAATGCAAAGGAATCTTACTTTTGGCTTCTTTTCTCCATGGTCATCGTCTTCATCCTTCTTGGAATCTCTGTCCTTTCGGGACTTAGAGTCTTTGCCCCTGCCAGGGGATAAACTTCAAGGGGAAAGAAGAGAAAAATTCCACATCATGCCTTTGCCTTTGAAAGAGCCCCAGAGAGAGCATGATGGAAAAGCCAAATGACAGTCAGAATGTAACAAGATCTGCCGGATCACCACCTCTCAAGGGAATCTTAGCTTATCTACAACTGAACAGGGACTGGACCTCAGTTCTCCTTCAATTTCTTCTCTCCTTAGAGAAATAAGTCCTCAACTGGCTTTTATAAATATGAAAGCTATTTTCTCCAAATTGGTTATAGTTAGGGAAAAAACCCTATACTTAACTGTAAATGACCCAAGTGACAAAAACAATCTGTTACATTTCACCCAGTCACACTTAGGGTCCTTTTCCCTCTTCCTCTAGCCTCACTCTTTTTCACCTACACTTGAGTTTAGGCTATGAGGAATCTGAAATAACCTCCAAAAATCAGCCTTTCTTTAATGTACTATTCTTCTTCTGTCTTATATACTTATTGCTTTGCAGAACTTGAAAAAAAAGTATCTAGAGGGGCCAAGATAGCCTTATTTTATATTCATTCATCAATAATAGACTTGTATTTTTTTCCAAAATTATATCTAAAGTCAAAGACTACATAAGAAGAATCTGAAAAAATTAAAATGTAATAACTCAGTACTTGATAAAATCAGGAATACAAAAATACTTGGGGGAAAAAGCCTCTATTTGACAAGTACCGTTCAGAGAACTGGAACACAAAGGAAGAAATTAGGTTTAGACCAACATCTTACATATATACAGTATAAGTATAAAATGGAAACTAGATCTGATTATCAAAGGTCAAACTAGAATTAGAATTAGAATTAGAATTAGAAAAAAATAAGATCAGGCAATTTTCCCCAATGACTCTGGCTAGAACTGTTAACTAAACAAGGGATAGATCTTTTAAAATAAAATAGATATTTTGATTATATATGAATTTGAAAATCTTTGGAATGAAGACAATCAATGCAACTAGAATAAAAGGGAAATAATGGGTTGTGGGGAAAAAAGTTTGTATTGAATATCTCTGATAAGGGTCAGATTTCTAAGAGCTGTAGAGAACTAACACAAAAATACAAGACCAAGGGGCAGCCGGGTAGCTCAGTGGATTGAGAGCCAGGCCTAGAGACAGGAGGTCCTAGGTTCAAATCCGGCCTCAGACACTTCCCAGTTGTGTGACCCTGGGCAAGTCACTTGACCGCCATTGCCCACCCTTACCACTCTTCCACCAAGGAGCCAATACACAAAAGTTAAGGGTTAAAAAACAAACAAACAAACAAAAAAATACAAGACCAAGAATCATTTCTCAATCGATAATTAGCCAAAGGACATGAACAAATAGAAGTTCAAACTATTAACAACCATATGAAACACTTCCAAATTGCTAAAAGTAAGAGAAATGTAAAAACAACCCTGTGGTTTCACTTCACTCAGCAAATTGACAGTAATAATAAATGATGGAAAAAATCAAGGTTGGAGAAGCTATGGAAAGACTGGTGGAATTGCAAATTGGTCCAGTCATTTTGGAAAGCAATTGGAAATTATGCAAAGAAAGTGAATAAAATGTCCTTCCCCCTTGATCTAGAGATCTCAATGCAAGATATATATCCAAAGAAAGTCAAAATCAGAAATATTCCCATATACACCAAAAGATTAAATTAGTGGAGCTTAATAGCAGCCACTGCACAATTTCATGTCTTTTTAAATTTTTTTTTATTTTTAATTCTTACTTCTGTTTTAAACTCAATACTAAGAATTGGTTCCAAAGCAGAAGATCAGTAAGGGCTAATAATTGGGGTTAAGTGACTTGCCTAGGGGTCACATAGCTAGGGAAGTGTCTGAGGCCACATTTGAACTCAGGATCTCCCATCTCTAGGCCTGACTCTCTAAACACTGGATCATCTGGCTGCCCCAAGTGCCTTTTAAATAAAAAAAGTAACATGTGAATGGTCACCAACCTGTGGAGGTTAAATGCTTCTTTCATTTTTGATAGTTTTGTTGATAATTTATATTTTTACTTCCATTTCTGAAACTATTCCCCCCATTCCCTTACCCAGCAAGCCATCCCTTGCTACAAAGAAAAGAGAAACACCTACTAAGCCTGACAGTATAGGAAATGTTCCATACTCATAATTGCCAACTCTGCAAAGAAAGAAGGGAGCTTACTCTCTAATAATTTAAATCTACTTTTCTGTGAATGGCCATTCATTACAAAATGCAAAGGGCCAGGTGAATTCATTTGTAGTCCCTTTTCCACTTCTCAGATACCTGGATCGTTTACGGTCCTTGTCTCGTCTATGTCCATCCTTGTCCCGGTCCTTCTTGTTTCGATCTCTATCCTTGTCCCGATCTCGATCTTTATGTCTCCTTTCCCTAAAAGACAACAAATTTAAGAGATCACTTGTCATTCCCACTTTAATCACAAGAGTCTCCTTTTCCTCTTTCTTTTCCTCTACCTCAAGCCATATTTCCTTTCTTTACTATCCTAAAGAAAATTTTCTCAAACTGGGAGATAGGGCTATCATGGAGGTCACAAAGGAGATCAGAAGGAGTTATGTAGGTCTGTTGTTATACTGAGAAGTTGCCAAATAACAAGCAACAACTGATTGGTCATAGCAATGACCACAAGATGATCTAGGGTAAAAGTATGGGAATGTGTAGAAATAGAACTGGGTGAAGGAATATATGCACTGTAGGCAAGGCTTGAAATTTTTCACCTTTTCTAAAAGATGCTAAAAGACTAGTTTATTTCAATTTTAGAATGGCACAAAAAATTAGTTATTTATAGATCTTTAATAATGACGACCATACTTTCTTTGCATTAATGGCTGCAAAATTACAGGTCACATTATTGACATGAATACATTTTGTAGTTCTGTATCAATGATTACTCAGTCTATAGTCTTTACATTCCAATCTGCTTTTCCTACTGATTCTCCCAGTACAAAAAGTACATGGCAATAAAATCTAATTTACAGAAACATTGGTATCACTTCATTTGTAGTGGGCAGCATCAAACAGAGAAATCTCTATTCTAAACAGCCTCAGGACAGGAAAGGATGTCCAATGTTGTTTACATTCCAACTATTTAGTGCAGTGTCTTGTACATAGCTGGTTCTTAATGTTTATTGAGTTCAATAGATTTAAATTCTTACTGGTGTTAATTTCCACAAGAGGTACTGAATCTTCATTTTAACATGTATAATTAAACTTTACACAAAATAACCTTACCTGTGGGTCTTTGAAACAACCATATTTTCTAGCCTTAAAATGTGCATTTATAGAAAAGAATATTAAAAAAGGTTCCTCATCCCCTTCTGTCACAGCCTATCAGGTCTTTGATGCTTATTCTAGGCCTAACTGTCTAAATGCAATGTGGAGTCATGGGAGCCATCCCAAGGGCTAGGCTGGGCTATAGCTGGGATCTCCTCTTCTTTCCTCCACAATGAGCTCATTTACCTCTCTGTGGACTTGGACCTGGAACGTGAACGAGAATGGCTGCCTCCTCTTCGTCGGTCCCTTGACCTGTGACGCTTCCGATCTTTAGATGGGGAAGACTTTCGATCTCTGTCCCTCTCCCTCTCTCTATCAGGGGATCGTGACCTTTTCCTCTCTTCCTTGGAAGGTGAAGCATCACGGTCCTTCTTATCAGCCAGCTCTCCTGCCATCTATTGATAAACAAGGACTGGTGGTGAGGAGTACACTGAACCATAAAAACATCTCAAATTAAACATCCAAGAACAATGTTGCATCTGCTAGCCATTCTCAGACCTGAATACATGTCTAAGGTCCAAATAGAATGCTTGAGAGGGAGAAATAGTAATAATAATAGTTAACATTTACATAATGCTTTATGGTTTACAAAGAAATGTATACACACATATAAATATATATGAAATTTCACTTGATTCTTGTGACAACCTTTGGTGGTGGATTTACATGTTATACTTATTTTAGAGATGAGAAAAAACACCATTGCATAGCTAAAATGTATCTAAGGCAGGATTTAAACTCAAGTCTGCATGATTCCAAGCCCAGTACTTAATCCTACCACCCAAATGCCAAGATCTAAAGAAAAACTTAAGAGGTTTGGAATTAAAATCCATAATGCTGTTGATTTATAAAGAAATCTGGTCTGGGATACTACAACTCACCTTAGATCAGACTAAGAAAACAGTACCATGCAGGAGTCCTGGGATCTTATTCCCCATACTCAAACAGATTTCATACTCCCTCAAGGACCTGAGACTTGGAAAGTAATACTGCTATTAGGGCCAAACAGATCTCACAGTCTTGTCCAAATGCCATCCTGTCTGCATTACCTTGTCTCACCGAAGGGCAGAGCAAAAGTGATTCTGTTCCCCCTTCTGCCTGGGGTACTCTCAAGTCCCAACCTAAAGAGAACAACATTGCCACATTTATTCACTGTGGCTCAGTATTTCCAAATGCCACTTGGTCTATAAAACCCACCCCAAGCACTCATACTGATAACAAGTCTGGATCTGCTCTGAAGACCCCAAAGATGTTCTCACAGACCAGGAATCTTCTATGAGTCAGGACTGTTGGTTCTCTAAATTCTGATTGTAAAATGAAAAGTTCCTTTTCAGGCTCATTTCATGCCATCCATCCAAACAAGAGGGGTTTTGTGTCAATAAATGTAGCAGGCAAGGAAAAGAAAAATAATGAATAATACTCTGAATAATATTGATGATATTTTTTAACTTGGATAATTTCCCACATGGTCTATTATACTAAAATCTATTAACAACGTAAGGAAGTATGGTGGTGCCTCTCACATCTTCTAAACCACATTTGTAAAATAGGGGGGCTAGACAAGATGGTCTTTGAAGTCCTTTCAGATCTAGCTCTATGTAACCCCAAGCAAGATTCTTGTGGTAGCTTCTGGTTCAAAGGGTTCTCTCCTTGCATGAAGTGAAGTAGCCTGTGCTCCACAGAGCCATATGACTCAACAGTGGTTCAGGCAGGATGGCTCTGGCAATCCCTTCCCTAACAAAGCCCTCCTGCTCTCAAGCTTTCTGAACCTTCTGGGTGACACTGCTTCTGCAAACGTCAGGGGAGCTGGGTCCTGGACTAAGTACAGCTTTTATTTTTATTTTTAAACCTCTGCCTTCTGCTTTAGAATCAATACTATATATTCGTTCCAAGGCAGAAAAGTGGTAAGGGCTAGGCAATGGGGGTTAAGTGACTTACCCAGGATCACACAGCCAGGAAGTGTCTGAGGTCAGATTTGAACTGAGGACCTCCTATCTTTAGGCCTGGCTCTCGATCCATTGAGCCACCCAGCTGACCCCTAAGAGGAGTTTTTAAGTGGCCTCCTTCAGAGCCATAAGGACACCCAACAAACATTCCTGAATGTCAGTGACTTCTTGATTCTTTCCCTCTTTCATAATTATAAGTTGCCAAGTATTGTTGATTTGAACATCGCAAAATGAATGCAATAGTGAAAGAACCAATAAGGAGACAGAGTGATACAACTTTCAAGAAGAGAAAAACCCAAAAGGTAGGCCAAAAATATCTGGGGCACTGGGATGAGAAGGGGCAGAGTCAGTAAGACTTTAGCAAGAAATAAAGAGAAAGCCAAGAGCAAGCTACACATCTCCACCCCACATCTGTTGTCCCAGGTTCAGAACCTAAGCCCAAGCCAACATTCAGATCCTAAGACCCTGCCTGGGCAAATAGTGGTCCAAGTCAACCCAACACCCCTTGAGGTTCCAAGCAAACCTTCAGTGAGGACTGAAATTCCAGCCCAGGGCAGTCTGTGCTGTGCAGTATGATCTGTGTGGGTCCAGAGGGAGGCCAGGAGTCCCAGCCAGGGCCTGTGGTGAGGACACAGATTCCAGTTTGGGGCAGTTGGTGGACCAAAAGCTGGCCCCCCTGAGCCTCTTGTCAAAGGCTCAAGGGCAGGGCAGTCTGCTTGTGCATGACCCAATCAAGCTCAGAGTAAGATCAAAAGCTTCACCCAAGCCTGAAGCTAGAATTTGAGCTATCAGCAGTCTCAGGGCATTATCAAATCAGCAGTGGGAAATGGTCCTTAGAGCTCCCAGCCCTCAGACTATCAAACTATCTTGGAAGATCTAAAACTGCCAGAAACCCAGAAATAAGGCTAAGGGTAGCAGCAAGGAAGGACTGAAGTTTAAGAAGGGGCCCTAACCTCCCTGAGAACAGAGCCAACCTTTAAAAAGGGTAGGAAAAATGAGCAGACAACAAAAAAAAGCACCTAAGTTGAAAGGATTTTTATGGAGACAAATAGCAAAGTACAGACACAGAAGGGGACAGTGAAAGCAAAGCTAACACAAAGCTAACAAAGTCCAAAAGAAAAATATGAATTGGACTTAAGATTCTGAAAAAGCTCAAAAAGGATTTCAAAAATCAATTAAGGGAGGCAGAAGAAAAATGGGGAAGAGAAAGAAAAGCAATGTAAGAAGAAATGGGCCAAATAAAAAGGAGGCTCAAAAGCTGATGGAAGAAAATTATTCCTTAAAAATTAGTATTGGGTAACTAGAAGCTAATGATTTCATGAGACATCAAGAAACAATAAAACAAAATCAAAAGAATGAAAAAATAGAATATGAACTATCTCAATGAAAAAACAACTGATCTGGAAAATAGATCCAGGAGACATAATTTCAGAATTGTTGGACTACCTGAAAGCCACGATTAAAAAAACAAAAAACAAAAACAAAAAAAACCCCATGGACATCATAATACAAGAACTTATCAAAGAAATCTACCCAGATATTGTTAATTAAGAAAATAAAATGGAAATGGAAAGAAACCACAGATCACCAACAGAAATAAACCCTCAAATGACAACCCCCAGGAATATAACAGCTAAATTCAAGAGTACCCAAGCCAAGGAGAAAATACTGTAAGCAACCAGAAAAAACAACAACAATTCAAATACCATGGAGCTACAATTGAGATCACAAAAGACTTAGCGGCTTCCACATTAAAGGAATATGATATTCAGGAAGGAGGAAAGATCTAGGATAGAGTCACCTATCCAGAAAAACCCAGCATATTTTTTCAGGGGGAAAAATGGTCATTTAATAAAATAGAAGATTTCCAAGCATTCCTGAGGAAAAAACCAGACCTAAACAAAAAATCTGAAGTCTAAACCCGAGATCCAAGCTTAAAACGGTAAATAAGAAAGAGAAAATTTAAGGGACTCGATAATGTCAAACTATATGTATTCCTACATGAAAAGAGGATATGTGTAATTCTTAAACATTATTCTTAGTAGTAGAGCAGATAGAAGGAATAAACCTAGATGGGGGATGGTCACAGAATAAGCTGCTGCTGCTGATATGATATACAAAAAAAATCAAGGGGTGAAAAGGAGGATTGCACTGAGAGAAAAGGAAAGAGAGAGATGGAATGGGATAAATCATATAACATAAAGAGGCATGAAAACTATTACAGGGGAGGGGAGAATGAGGGTAGTGATGAACAATGCTTAAACTTTACTCTCATCGTAACTGGCTCAGAGAGGGAATAACAACCACACTCAGTAAGGTATAGAATTCTATATTACCCTACAGAGAAGTAGAAGGGGAATAAGACAAGGGAAGGGGGAGGGTGTAGTTGGAGGGAAGGGGATGGGGGGGGTGATAAAAAGCAAAATATTGGTGAGGAAGAGAGTAAAAGGGAACAGAGCAAGATCAAAAGGGGGATATGAGATGGAGTACAATACACAGTTAATAATTATAATGCTAAATGTGAATGGGATGAATTCACCCATAAAACAGAAGTGGATAGCAGAGCGGATTAAAAACCAGTATCCTACTATAAGTTGTTTACAAGAAACACATTTGAGGCAGGGTGACACATACAGAGTAAAGGTAAAGGCTGGAGCAGAATTTATTATGTATCATCTAAAATTTAAAAAAGCAGGAGTATGTTGTGAGGAAGATTAGTTAGTAATTAATTAAGTATTAAGGTTGGACCTAGCAGGAAGGGCTGGAGCATTCCAAGATGGAATGAAGGAGCAGGAAGTGGCATGTGCTCTGAAAGAGACTCCATTAGTGGTTGGCACAAACTGCTGCTAACCCTGGAAGATCTCAGAGTTAAGGACACCCTGCATCCAGACTCCCTGGGATCCTGAGTGGTGGTGGCATCTAGCAAGTGGACAAGAACTGCAGAGCTGCACCAAGTGGAGGAGGAATTTGGGATCTGGTGGACAGCATCTCAAACACACTCTCTCTACTTGGATACCTTGGACCACCTTGGCTTTTGGCATCCTGTGATCATCTGTGGATTACCATGAGAACCCTCAAAGCCACCCTCAGGCCCGTTAGCTGTGCTGGTCAAACCTGGCTGGAACCAGGTTTGAAGCAGACTTCCCAGTGACTCCTGCACAGCTCCTTTGGGCCCTGCCTGCTTAGGTCACTAAGATTAGAGAAGTCAAGTCCTCCCCTTGCCCTGTGGTTTTGCCATTTAGGTTTTAGTGTAGAATCCCCTATCCCATCCTTTTAGTTTTTCACAATTAAACTGTTTAAAACTTTTACCTTGCCTGCTGGTTCCATAGACCCTGGCCTAGGGTGAGCAGAGTGACAGGCCAACTGCCATTCTTGATTCTTGGTCTCCCTATCCTGGTTAGTCCTGTCTCTCCTTCAACCCAGTGTGTGAACCCACAAACCATTAGGACACATTTACATCCCTGGTGCCCCATCTCTTTTACAAGTAGCAATCATGATTTCAGACAAAGCTAAAGCAAAAACTGATCTGATTAAGAGATAAGGAAGGAAATTACATCTTGCTAAACAGGTACTAAACACAATGAAGTAATCTCAATACTAAACATATATGCACCAAACGATATAGCATTCTGATTTTTAAAGGAGAAACTAAAGGAGCTTAAGGAAATACATAGTAAAACTATACTAGTGGAGGACCTCAACCTTCCCCTTTCAGAACTAGATAAATCAAACCTAAAAATATATAAGAAAGAAGTATGGTAGGTGAATGAAATTTTGGAAAAGTTAAATTTAATCGATATCTAAAGAAAACTAAATAGGGATAAAAAGGAATATAACTTCTTTTTAGCAGCACATGGTACAAATACAAAGACTGACCATATACTAAGGCATACAAACATCACAAACAAATGCAGAAAAGCAGAAATGATAAATGCAATCTTTTCAGATCATAATGCAATAATAATTATAATTAGTAAGGGTTCAAGAAGAGACAAATTAAAAATTAACTGGAAACTAAATAATCTAATTCTTCAAAACTCGTAGTTTAAAGAACAAATCATAGAAACAATGACTGATTTCACTGAAGAGAATGACAAAGAGAAGACAACATATCAAAAATTATGGGATACCAAAGCAGTACTCGGGAAAAATTTATATCCCTGAGTGCCTATATCAGGGGTCGGCAACGTATGGCTCTTTCTGCAGGAGTCATAAAGTCAATTTTTTTTCAGGCGCTGTTACAGGAGCGCGCACTGACAGACAAACTGCAGCACAGTAACTAACAGTTTACCCATGACATCATGTGTCACGTGATATGTCAATGTCATGACGTGTAGTGCAGAGGTGCAATCAAACCTGCAAAAGGCTAACCGCAGAATTTCTGTCAGTTGAGAGGGTTTAGAACCCTGACTAGAGGCAGTTGATCCGGGAGGCTCGGTCAGAGCAGAAGGGTCAACTGAGCTCGGTCTTTGGGCTGAAACCTGGCCTTGAATCTGTGCCTTTTCTCTTGAGATTTTGTAGCTTGGCTAATTCCTCTGATCTCCCTGACCTTCTCTATTCCATTCCCCATTTCCTTTCCTAATTTCCTGTGGGTTTTGGGAGAAGGGTGGATTTGGGTGGTAGCAATCAAACTTTGAAGACTTGGGTTTTCCCCATAGACAAGTAGGGCTTACCCTTGATACAAATTATCTCCTGATTCATTGTGTATTCCCTAAACTTAAAGGCAACAAAACCTCCCGGGCTGAGTGGGAGCAGGCTCTTGCTCAGTTTGCCCCATTCCTGTGTCCCTCCCCCACCTGGAGCTTCTCCCTAGGTGGTTGTTAGAGAAACTTTGTATCCCTCTGTCCTTTATAATCAACCCTGAAACTTAATAAACCCTGTTGTTATTTAATCAAACTTTTTGCTAAATCTTGGTTGAATAAGAGGGATAAGGAGAGAAAGGAATAGTTTCTCTTTGGGTCCTGAGGGGAGTTGGAAGCGTCCATCTTGGAAGAAGTGGTGATCTCTATACTTCCTCTGAGAAGCCCTTCTATTTCACAGACAGGGAAGAGCCTTGGGGCTCTTCTTTTGTGAACTTGAGAAACTGACTAGAAAGCCCCCTAGTTAGTTTCAAACCATTTCTGACTGGACCCAACCTTTTGTCTGTAGAAGTGCCCTTCCTACCTGAAAGGGTTCAGCCTGTTTCCCTTCAGTGTCCTCTGTCTCAAGCCTGTGTACCCAGTCTGTGTCTCTCTGTTGCAGCTGCCTGCCCAACTACCTCATCCTCTACCTTTGCCGCTCATTATACTTAAACGTCTTATATTTCCCTAAACTCAGCCATTCCCTTACATCTCTCCTACCACCTCGATCTACTACCTCCACTATTGTACCCTCCTTTCCCACCTATTGACTTAGGGACCCACAAACCCCATCCACGTGCTTTATTCTCTTATTACAGACATCACGTACCTTTTGGAACCGCGACTATCTTCTAAGATAGAAGGCTCCCTCATTGATATTGCCGCGCAAGACGAATCCTGGTCATTAGTTCAGCTTGATAGGTGTGCTGTGTGTTCCTCCTTCTGCCCTCCTTTTACTCTTTCCACACCTGTTACTGACATCTTGGGGTCCTGTATAGTGATTGATCACTTTTGTCTACATTCTCTACCCCTCTGCCTCTGATTTACATGGCTTTATCTCAGTGCATATATACATTTACAATCCTTTCTCACTTTTTTTTTTTACCTATTCTGCTGCTATATTTATTTTTCGGTGAGGACATTGCCTTGTTTGTTACCCCTCTGCCTCTGATTTACATGGCTTTATCTCAGTGTATTTATACATTTACAAACCATCCCTGGAACTGTCTCACTTGTTTTACCTATTCTGCTGCTATATTGATTTTTCAGTGAGGACACTGCTTTGTTTGTTACCTCTACTCATGGGGTCTGCACTCCCTATTTGTGGGATTGTTATCGTTTTTAACTTTTCTACCTGCTCTTAAAGGGGAACTATAGTCAGATTATATCTTTACATATGCTTCATTAGTGAGAAGCATTTCTCCCCAGTAGTTGTTTCATTTGATACAGAATGATTGAGTAGGCAGCACTGATAAACACCTGTACCAGGAAATGTGTGTGATGTGTCCTGGCCAGTTTTCCATGAAAAGGTACCCTCCTCCCCCACTACTTACTAATGTCTGCACACAACTTGTGTTATTTTTTGTAATCTCCTGATTTCCTACTTAATTTATGTGGCCAAATGGCTTAACCAGCAGGCTGGCAGCTTTTTCTTCTTCTGTTGCCTGACTTGAGAGAGGGAGAAGAAAAAGTATTCTTCCCTGAATTTTTCTGTCTTTATTTCAGCAATTTTCTTAGTGTAAAGGAGTTTTATATGTAAGATCACATTTAACAGATGGAAATCTCAATTCCTGCATGAAGCTTAACCTCACCACATATCAACCAGATTACAAATCCATCGGCAAAACCATGCCATACCAGAAGTCACATTAATGGTAAGAAGTACTTTATTCATCATTGGTTAGCACATAATAACGTTATTAAAAATAGTTCAGAGACTTATTGTACTTTAAAAGTGTTGTTCTTACATAAAATGCACATATTTACTTGTATTCAGTGTTAAACATATTGTATGGCTCTCACAAAATTACATTTTAAAAAATGTGGAGTTTATGGCTCTCATAGCCAAAAAGGTTGCAGACCCCTGGATTATATCAACAAAACAGAGAAAAAGGAGATCAATGAATTGGGCATGCAACTAAAAGAACTAGAAAAAGAACAAAGTAAAAATCCCAAGATAAAGATTAATTGGAAATCCTAAAAGTCAAAGGAGAAATTAATAAAACAAAGTAAAAAGAACTATTAAACTAATAAAAGAGACTAGGAATTGGTTCTTTGAAAAAATAAAAAACAAAATAGATAAAATACTAGCTAATCTAATTTTTAAAAGAAAGAAGAGAATCAAATTATCAGTATGAAAAGGGGAATTTCAGCTCTAATGAAGAGGAAATTAAGGCAATTATTAGAAGCTATTGCTATATAATAAGTATGACAATCTAGGTGAAATGGATGAATATTTACTGAAATATAAATTGCCTAGATCAGTGATGGGCAAACTATTCCCCGTGGGCCAGATCTAGGCCGTAGTTTGCCCATCACTGCCTTAAGCAATTCCCTAATCACTACATCTGGATGTGGGGGTGTAGTGATTAGGGAATAGATTGCCTCAAAAGAGAAAATAGAATACTTAATCCCATCTCAGAAAAAGAAATTGAACAAACCATCAATGAACTCCCCAGGAAAAACTTCCCAGGGTCAGATATATTCACAAGTGAATCCTATCAAACATTTAAAGAACAACTAATCCCAATACTATACAAACTATTTGACAAAATAAGCAAAGGAATCTCACCAAATTCTTTTTATGACACAAATATGGTATTGATACTTAAGCCAAGCAGACCAAAAACAGAGAAAGAAAACTACAGATCAATCATCTTAATGAACATAGATTCAAAAATCTAGCAAGGAGACTATAGCAAGTTATCACAAGGATTATTCACTATGACCAGGTGGGAATTATACCAGGAAGGCAAGGCTGGTTAAATATTAGGAAAACTATCTGCATGAGTGACCCTATCAATAACCAAACTAACAGAAATCACATGATTATCTCAATAGATACAGAAAAAGTCTTTGACAAAATACAACATCCATTCCTATCAAGAACCCTAGAAAGTATAGGAATAAAAGGCCCTTTCCCCTCAAAATAATAAATAGTATTATTTAGTTACAAAACCATCAGTAAGTATCACTTGCAATGGGATAAATTAGAAGCCTTCCCAATAACATCAGAAGGGCAAGGATGCCCATTATCACCACTATTATTTAATATTATACTAGAAATGCTAGCTTTGGCAATTATAGAAGAAAAAGAAATTGAAGGGATTAAAGTAAGCAATGAGGAAACTAAACTATCACTATTTGCAGATGATATGACGGTATAATTAGAAAATCAACTAAAAAGCTGGTGGAAATAATCAATAACTTTAGTAAAGTTGCAAGAGACAAAATAAACTCACATAAATCTTCAGCATTTCTATATATTTCCAACAAAAATCAACAGTAAGAATTAGAAAGAGAAACTCCATTTAAAATCACTTTAGACAATACAAAATATTTGGGAATATATCTGTCCAGAGAACATTACGAGATGTAAAATGAATAATTTTGATTATATTAAATTTAAAATGTTTTGTACAAACAAAACCAATGCAACCAAAATTAAAAGGAAAGCAATAACCTGGGGGGAAATTTTTATAACAAAATTCTCTGACAAAGGTCTAATTTCTTAAATATACAAAGAACTAAGTCAAACTTACAAGAAATCAAATCATTCCCCAATTGACAAATGGTCAAGGGATATGAATGGGCAGTTTTCAGATGAGGAAATAAAAACTATCAATAATTATATGAAATAATGTTCTAAATCCCTCCTGATTAAAGAAATGCAAATCAAAACAACTCTGAGGTACCACCTTACATCTAGCAGAGTGGCCAATATGATAGTAAAGGAAAATAATAAATGTTAGAGGGGATGTGGCAAAATTGGGACACTAATGCATTGTTGGTGGAGTTGTGAATTCATCCAACCATTCAGGAAGGCAATTTGGCATTATATGCAAAGGGCTTTAAAAGAATGTGTACCCTTTGAGCCAGCCATGCTACTTCTGGGTTTGTACCCCAAAGAGATAATAAGGAAAAAGACTTGTACAAAAATATTTATAGCTGCACTCTTTGTGGTGGCAAAAAATTGGAAAATGAAGGGGTGTCCATTGATTGGGGAATGGCTGAACAAATTGTAGTAACTGCTGGTTATGGAATACTACTATGCTGAAAGGAATGATGAACTGGAGGAATTCCATGTGAACTGGAAAGACCTCCAGGAATTGATACAGAGTGAAAGGAGCAGAACAAGGAGAACATTGTACACAGAGACCGATACACTATGGCACAATTGAATGTAAATGGCTTCTCTACTAGCAGCAATGTGATCCGGGACAATTCTGAAAGACTTATGAGAAAGAATGCTATCCACATCCAGAGAAAGAACTATGGGAGTAGAAACACAGAAGAAAAACATGATTGATCACATAGTTCAATGGGGATACAATTGGGGATGTTGACTTTAAATGATCACTCTATTGCAAATATTAATAATATGGAAACTGGTTTTGAACAATGATACATGTAAAACCCAGTGGACTTGCTTGTGGGTTCTGGGGGGGAAGGAAAGAACATGAATCATGTAACCATGGAAAAACATTCTAAGTCTAATTAATTAATTAATTTCTAAAAAGCCACACAGGCAAAAATAAATAAATAAAAGCAATGCAATGATCCAGGACAATTCTGTGGGACTTATGAGAAAGAATGCTATCCATATGGAGAGAAAGGACTGTGGGAGTAGAAAACATATAATTTATTACTTGTTTATATGGAAAACAAACAAGTCATGGGGAAAGGGAAAATTAGGATAATTTTAGGAGGGCTAAAGGATAACTAAGGATAACTCCTGATTAGCTTGTAAAAAGTGATCACTATCAAGCAAGGTGGAAATCTACTAGCCAAATTCTAACAAAAATATTTGCATGATAGGTGGAAGGGACTGAAAAATGTGTATCATAATTCAACCAGTGATGCACTTCTTCCATGTGGATCTCTACATTTTGCTAAGCTTCATTTCCAGTGGTGACTGTGAGTAATAGAATATACTGAACTCAGAGGGGGCTCAGTGAAAGCCAGGTTTGCAGATGGGAGGTCCTAGGTCAAATCTGACATCAGACACTTCTTAGCTGTGTGATCCAACGCAAGTCACTTAACCCCAATTGCCTAATCCTTAAGGCTTTTCTGCCTATAAACTGATCAATTCTAAGACAGCAGGCAAGAATTTTAAAAAATACACTAAACTCAGAACCAAACCTTTAACCAAAAATTACAGCGTTAAACCAATATTCTAATGGAGAATATCACAGTTCAATTACCAAAAATGTCACTTTAATATTTTAGTAAGAACTAAAAGTTTTTTTGGTATCATGTCATCCTTTAAAAATTTCTATTTATTATTATAACTGTATATAATGTGCCTGTATGTAATACATGGCATAAGGAGTATATAATAAAAGTAATTTATAAATAGGATAGGTGCTGGCTTTGTGATTTCATTTTAAAATAAGTATACATGTACTAGAGGTGTATCCTTTAGAGTTACCTACTCATAAAAGTGTGCAATTAAAAAAAAAAAACACTGGAAACCATTGACCTAGGGCTATTGCTACAGCCTAACAAGTTGTCTTTCCTCTACTCTCACTTCTTTCAAATTCATTCTTCGTGTTGCTCCCCTTGATGGGGCATAATCTCCATTCAAAACCTTTCAAAGACTGTTTTGCAACCTACCAAATGATGCTCAAACTCTTTAGCCTGGCATTTGCCACTTTCTATAAGAGTATATTTCCCCTACTTTTCAAAGGTTCTCTAATGCAATCTACCAAATAATGTTCGAACTCCTTGGTTTGGCATTTTTCGCTTTCTACAACGGTAATATATACCTTTCCAGGATCCCATACTCTCTGCTCCTGCCAAACTGGCCGATATGACATCCCTTAAGGCTAAGTCTTCTTGCCACACTCTTCCCTAGACAGTGTTCGTGCTTCTGTATTAAATCAATTTTTTTTTTTATCTTTTGTTTTCATTTCCCCTCCCATAGGGCCAACAAGTACCCGAACTTGCTCAAGTTGGATGAGAGCAGTGCGCCCTCCTTAAGTCTCCCAAGATCTACCTAGGAAGTGGCTTCTAACGCACTTGGCTAGGCTTGGTCACCAGGGCTAGGCTCCGGGGTGGGGGGCTTTTCTGATATGGACTCTGACTTCCCCTCCAGCCAGTGCCTAGCAGACGTCCCTGGCACCGCACGCCGAGGGAAGGATGAACTCCAGCCGGCTTTAGGGCTGGGGGTAGGGCGATCCAGGGCCCCGTTCGTGCGGCCCGAAGAGCCCAGCACGCGTCCGAGGCGGAAGCGACCTCCCGTCCCCGCCCTCCCGAGCTCCAGTCCCGTTCCTGACCCCCCCCGTGGGTGGGGGCCTTGGAGTCCCCATCTCGTCCTCGCTCCCAGAGAGCCCGGGACTCACCACACCGGAGCTGAACCGCTCAACGCGGCCTCAACGTCGCAGGGAGACCGCCATTTTTCCCGGTTTCCAATCACCCAGACGGCGCCTCGGGCCGCGCGCCAAGCTGGGAAAGCGAGTCCCCGGCCTCTCGGGCCCGGGCTTATCATGCGAACTAAGAAACTACAGTTCCCAGCGTGCATAGCGCTCCCGACCGGTTGAGGATGCGGGATCGCAGGGCTATATGGTTCTCCCAGGGATTGGCGCCTCCTAGAGGGTGGGGTGCTGTTTTGGAGACACTAACTAGATTCCTTCGCAGAGCTTGTTTGTAGGGTTCTCCCATTGCAGAATTTAGCGCAGGAAGAGATCTTAAGACTTAATGATTCATTTTAACGACGAAGAAAATGAGGCTATTAAATTTTCCTGGACAGGTTAAGCTGCCAGGCCACCTGTTTTCCAAAGATACTTTTTGTGGAAGTACAATGATGAGAATTATTCTCCACGTCTGTTGTTGTGGAGGGCAGGGGACGAAGGCAACCAGCATTTATTAACGGCTCAGGTTCTAAGCATTGTGCTAAATCCTCCAAGTACTTTCAGCTCTACCCAAAGCACTTTATTTCTGGATCCTTCTTTATTTTGTATGCTTGAGCACACGCTGCTGTCTTCATCACTTTAAATAGCTCTTAAAAAATAAAATGCAGAGCTGCCTTTTTGGTATGGACCCAATGGAATGGGAACTGATTCTCTCAGCCTCTGCACCTCCAAGACACCTCCTAGATCCTGTTGTTATATTATACTGGGGTTCTTTTTCCTTATGGGTGAGACTAGAGGGTCACCAAGGTCCCTTCCAACTCTACAATTCTACAATTACATGAGTAATGAAGATAAAGAGCTACATAAGATCCTAATATAACTCTACAATTTCAATCTTATTTCAGAGGGCAAGAAAATGGGGGCAGAGTGACTGGGGTATATATTTTCCAAAGCTCAAAAGTCAAAATAGGAAAGGCTTCCTAGGCTTAATCTTCAGGGCTTGTCTGAGATTTCCACTGCCTCCAGTTTGGGAATCAACTTTTTTTTTAAATTGTCATATAAAACACATTTCCATATTGATCAGTATTGTAAGAGCACCCTCATACATAGCCAAACCCCCAAAATAAAACCAAAGATACACTGATGGGAAAGATGACTTCAACAGTTCTTTCTTTGGAGGTGGATAGCATTCTCCTTCTTAAGTCTTTCAGGATTATACCAAATCATTGCATTGCTGAGAGTAGCCAAGTTTTCACAGATAATCATCTTCCAATATTATTGTTATCCTGTACAATGTTCTCCCAGTTCTGCTTATTTTGCTCTGCATCAGTTCCAGCGGATCTTTCCAGCTTTTTCAGAAATCATCTTGTTCATCATTTCTTATAGTACTATAATATTCTATTACCAATATGTAGCCCAATTTGTTCAGCCATTCCCAAATTGATGGACATTCCCTCATTTTCCAATTCTTTGCCATGGGAATCAACTTTCAGTCTGATACTACTATGCATGAACTTTCTGCTCCTTGTCCCTGTTCACTCTGTTATACTCTAGAGCTAGACTCCTTGCAGGTTTTCTGTTGGGTGTAGCATCTTTTCTCCTATACCCACATGTTACTAGAAAACAACATTGAGGGACAAGTTGTTGGGGGCTCATGGGGGTGTTCAGGGAGGACAAACACTTTGCTGAGCCTTCTTCAAGGCTGCTGCTCATCCACCTTTGGTTCTACCTCTCACCCAACTCTCACCTGTGGCTCCTAAAAGCGGTAGCATGTGCACTGGCTATCTCTCAGTAAAACCGTCATGGCAGTTGGGATAAACCAGACTGAAGGTAACCAACAGTCTTCAAACCCTTTGGTGAGTTAAGGGGAGTTGCCTACCTTAGGCAAGTGAAGACTTCCCCTGGTAGAATGGGGAGATGAGAAAAATTAATTCCACTGGCTATGAAGGAGCCTGAAGCAGACACTGTGAAGCACTTAAAGCTTGGTTAGGCATGGAAGAAGTCAAGGTCATCCACTGCATTGTGAGCCATCACCAATCGCCTTGACTTTTGCCTTGCTGCTGGACTTAGATGACTGGAAGAGAGACTGAAGCGGATGACTTTGTACAACTCTGCCTTACTTAAAGCTAATTTACACACAAGCCAAGGCAGCTAGGGTCTCAGTGAATTGAGAGCCAGTTCTAGAGGCTGAAGGTTCAAATCTGGCCTCAGGCACTTCCTAGCTAGGTGACCCTGGGCAAGTCATTTAACCCCAATTGCTTAGCTCTTATTGTTTTTCTGCCTTGGAATTAATAAAGATGGCAGGTAAATGTTAAAAAAAAAAACCATACTTGTCCAAAAAGAAAAAGAAATCAAGGTCAAAGAAGTCCCAAAATTGAATGAGGCTTCATAAAAGAGTAAGTACTTAGGGCTAATTACTTAAGAGTTTTGGCCAACCAGTAAATTTTATCCTAAGGAGAAATGTTTCATAAGGATTTCAGATACATTATCTGGACTGATACCACAACAGGACAATCTGTCCAAATCTACTTAAAAACTTTTTAAAGTCTGATTTCAGACATTTCCTAGCTATGTGACCCTGGGCAAATCACTTAATCCCAATCACCAAGCCCTTACCATTCTTCTGCCTTGGAACCAATATTTATTATCAATTCTAAGACAGAAAGTAAGGGTTTAAAAAACTTACATAAAAATAAATGAATATAGGTGAGCCCCCACAAGATGTTCTAAGTATATATCTGAGCCCTAGATTTCTAGGGGTGCAACATCCATAGTTCTCATATCAATTTCTATGCTTGTAATGGATGAGATAAAAAGATAGATTTCTGCATATGAGATTGAATAGAGAAAAAGGCATAACCCAAGTAAGCCAAGCACTGTGCTAAAGATACAAATACAAAATTCCTCCCTTTCATTAAGGAGCTTACATTCCAATAGGAGACTGTACATATAAGGAAATGGTGGTAAAGGAGGGATATGCTGAATTGGAAAAGAGGGTTAGTGGCAGAGTCAATTTGATTGTGGCTCCAGACTTGGAAAGGGGGGTGGTAGGACAGAGTATGGTGCCATGCTAAATGGTAAAGATATGGCCATCAGGTAAAGCGAAGCTTGACTGGAGCTGGCAACTGAGGCAACCACAGGATCAAAGTTCTGTGGGACTCAGTTTAAATTTTCTCAAAGCAACTGGACTAGGTTGGAAAGGACAGACATAAAAAACTAATTAAACCTAAAAAGAAAAAAAAACCAACTACTGATTTTCCTCCAGTGGATTCTTATAATCCTGTAATTAAGGCACCTAAAAAGGAGATTTAAGATGAGCCTCTTTCCAGTGGGTTCCTGCAAATGCATAAATCGAGCAAGATAAACCCCAGATGAAGATTCCACATTGTGTAATGCCCCCAGGCTCTGAAAGGTCCTGAATGCCATTGTCCTCCCAACTCAACTTGCAGGTTGGATCCCCTGGGAGAAATTATCCCTGGTTCAAGGTGAATATGAATTCCTAAAACTAAAACTCACAAGTCCCATCAATGTGTTTACATTTTCTCTAGTCAGGCAGAGGGCACAATTAGCTGCAATTGGGACCACTTGGGTTCAAATCTGATCTTAGACACTTCTTATCTTAGAGTTTTTACTAAAAAAGAAAGTAAGGGTTTTGGAAAAAAACAAAAACAAAGCCTTTTAACAAAATGACATAGTAGAAACAGATCTGGGATATACTCTGCAATAAATACACACAGAAGTCAGAAGAATGGACACACATAGATCTTACAAAAGAAAAGGCAAAAAACAAATGTGACCAAATAAATCAGATCCTTGTATTGCAGCAGGAATGAGGGCACCAGGAGTTTTCAAATGAGACTTGATCAGTTTCTTCTATTCCTTTATTTGGTGGCAAATACCTTTCCAAATGAGTGATTATGAATTTTGCATATATATATGTATATATATATATAAAATAAGATTCATGTGCCAAAAAAGACTTATTAAAAGATATTCCAGGGGGTGATTAGGTGGCTTGACAGACAGAGAGCCAGGCCTTGAGACAGGAGCTTCTCGTTTCAAATCTGGCCTCTAACACTTCCTAGCTGTGTGACCCTGGGCAAGTCATTTAACCCCCATTGGCCAGCCCTTACCACTCTTTGGAGTTGGAACCAGTACGTAGGATTGATTCTAAAACAGAAGGTAAGAGTTTAAAAATATACATTCTGTGCAACTAACTGAGGCCTTAGGAGGGTTGGAGTTGGGAGTAGGACAATAGTCTTCCAAATTCTCTATCCAAATAGGGTGGTGATACAGCAGTTCCAAAGATAGCTTTCCAACTTTCCTTGTTATGTAGGAAACATCTCATTAATGGAAAACAGTGTCCTCTGCTATTTCCACTGTTCAGAGTCTTACTTTGGGATCTTTGAAAGCAGTATTTGGTTGAGAGAAATGAGAGTATGAGACTAGGATGTTTCTTGATTTATGCAAGGTTAAATAAGAAGATGAGGAAAGATCTTATATATCAGTGCTTATTCCCTATATATTACTATAGTTATTGATAAATTGTTCTCCTTGTTCTGCTCCCTTTCTTCTGCATCAGTTCATGTGAGTCTTACTAGGTTTCTCTGAATCCATTCCTTTCATCATTTCTTATAGCTCAGTAATATTCTATTATGTTACTTTATACCATAGTAAAGATGATTTTAAA
The DNA here is from genome assembly GCF_016433145.1 of Gracilinanus agilis. Taxonomy (NCBI): domain Eukaryota; kingdom Metazoa; phylum Chordata; class Mammalia; order Didelphimorphia; family Didelphidae; genus Gracilinanus; species Gracilinanus agilis. The sequence continues at coordinate 294,189,696 of NC_058134.1, read as the reverse complement.
AGCTCTAGGAACTCCCTGTGAATTGATCCAATCATCCTGGAGAACAATTTGGAACCATGTCCAAAGAGCTATAAAACTGTACACAGTCTTTGACCCAGAAATATCATTAGGTCTATATCCCAAACAGATAAAAGAAATAAGGAAAGGACCTATTTGTACCAAAAATCTATAGGAGTTCTTTTTGTGATGGCAGAGAATCAGAAACTGAGGGATGCCCCTCACTTAAGAAAGATATAAACAAATTGTGATAATGATTATGATGGAATACTATTGTGCTGTAAGAAATGATAAGCAGGATAGTTTCAGAAAAACTTGATAAGTTTTATGCAGTATCAGGAGATCATTGAGAAAGGCTTGGCTGTTCTGATCAAGACAATGATCCAAGAGAATTTCAATGCTAATCACCTCCAGAGAGAGAACTGATGAACTCTGAGTGGAGATTGAACTTTTTTCACCTTCTTTATTTTTCTTGGTTTTGGCAACATGGTTATTACGGGAAAATGTTTTGCATTAATTCATGTCAATAATATATTGCTTACCTTCTCAAGGAGAAGAGGAAGGGGGAAGGGAGGGAAAGAATTTGGAACTCAAAATGTTAAAAAATGAGCATTAAATTAAAAATATATATGTAATTAGGAAATATTTATCAAAATAAAAATATATTTTAAAAAGATTTAAGAACTCTGATCAATACAATGATCAAACACAATTCCCAAGGATCAGTGATGGAGCATGCTATTCAGCTTCCCAACAGAGAGATAATATGAACTCAGAGTACAGAATAAGATACATTTTTTGGATGTGACCAATATGAGAACTAGTTTTGCTTGACTAGACATATTTACTACAAGAGTTTTCTTTTTCTTTTTTAATGATAGGAAGGAAAAATATGGATTTTTATTCACTTAAAAACATTTCATTTTTTAAAAAAAATCATATACTATAAGTTATCCATCCCATTCCCAGTTAATAGACATCCTATTTGCTTCCAGTTCTTTGCAAAGTGTTGTTGTAAATAGTTTTGAATACATGGGTCCTTTTTCTGTGTCTTTGGACACTTTGTAGTATGGGCCTTATAGCAGAACAAAGCTTCTTTTGAGTAGAGATTATTTCATTTTTTTTGCCTTTGTATCTTCAGTGCCTTACGCTGTAGTAGTTTAATAAATTATAATAATAATTATTAGTGGTTTTGCTCAGTCAAAGGACACATCCATTTAGTGAATTATTGGTTATAATTCCAAACTGTTTTTTCAAATTGTTGAACTGGTTTACATATCTACTAAAAGTGCATTCATCCTCGCCAACAATTGTAGCTTGCTTTTTTTTTTTTTTTTAACCCTTGTATTCTTCCTTAGTATCAGTTCTAAGACAGAAGAGCCAGGATTGGGCAATCTGGGTTAAGGGTCATATGCCTAGGAAGTATTTGAAGTCAGATTTGAACCCAAGTCCTCCTATCTCCAGAACAGGCACTCTCCTATACACCATGCTATTTAGCTATCCCTTTTACATAGGCTCAAAGAGCTGTGACTGATTTAGTGGTCATAAGAAGTTCCTTGTATGCTGCCAGGTGCCTTTATCTAATGTCATGGTTGTTGTCTGATGATGGAGGCCCTATACTCACCCCACTCAGGCTGACTAAGGAGCTTTTCACTGTGTAGAGTGTTAGAAGAATTTACTAAATTTGAGCAACTTGTCAATGACTAAAATAAGAAAAACCCATTTCTTGGATACTTTCTTTCCTTTTTTATAGTAAAAGATTGGAAAATCTATCTAGAATATTTTAGGAGTTAATTAAATTTAAAAATTTAATTGAGGGGCAGCTGGGTAGCTCAGTGGAGTGAGAGTCAGGCCTAGAGATGGGAGCTCCTAGGTTCAAATCCGGCCTCAGACACTTCCCAGCTGTGTGACCCTGGGCAAGTCACTTGACCCCCATTGCCCACCCTTACCACTCTTCTGCCTTGGAGCCAATACACCGAAGTACAAGGGTTTAAAAAAAATTTAATTGAGATTTAATTGAAATTAAATTTAAAAGTTTGAAATCATAATTGTATAACATGCAGAGCCATATAAGAGAAGAAAGGCATTTGTGCAATGGATTAACTTAACTGAAATGTAACCTCTATAAAATGCACTTGTAATAGGGTGACATCTTTGGAATCCATATTTGCTTAGTGCTTTTTTGTATAATAATATAATATAACATAACATAACATAATCATCACATGGTAAGCATTAAAATTTTGAAAAATATTTGAAGGGGGGGGGGACAGCTAGGATGGAGATCCAGGCCTACAGACAAGAGGTCCTGGGTTTAGACACTTCCTAGGTGTGTGACCCTGGGCAAGTCCCTTAATTCTCATTGCCTAGTCCTCACTGCTCTTCTGCCTTAGAACCAATACACAGTATTGATTCTAAGATGGAAAGTAAGGATTTAAAAAAATTGGATGAATAAAAATTTAAGAGTGAATATTTACATCCTAAAAAATGTTCGCAGTTTAAGAATTTATTATTATTATTTTGGCTGAATCCAATGTTGTTTGGTATTAGTAAATACATCATGACCTTGTTCTCTCTGTAGCTTTCAGGCAATGTGAGACTGTAAAGATATAGTCTGTCGTGCACAATTGTTTAGGAAGCCTAACTAGCTTCTTTTTTCAAGAAGGACCCTATTGATTGATATCTATGCTGCAGATATTCTCATGCAGATTTTATGAAGATGGAAAAATAGGCATTTGGATCAGCAGTTACTAATGCTCTTTTCGGCAATTATTTGGAAAGATTCATGTCAGTGATTCTTCCTTTTTCTATTCTTCCTCTCTCTCTCTCTCCATCTTAGAATCAATATAAGTATTGGTTCCAAGGCAGAAGAGTGGTAAGGACTAGGCAATTGGGGTTAAGTGACTTGCCCAGGGTTGCCCAGTTAGAAAGTGTCTGAGATCAGATTTGAACCCAGGATTTGGGTTGGAGCTTAGAGCCCCTAGGCTGCCTCTCACAGAGAACTTCTAAAAGGATCTAAATGGAAAATCTAAAAGGATTTTCATGGCTGTGTTGCCCCCAGCAGCCTACTTTCCTATTTTTGCCTGTCCTCGGAGAATCTGTGAGTCATACGTCCATTTAGCTGGACATTTATTTTCTCCTTTGGCCTCGATTGTCTGGAGAATATCAGTATTAATAGGATTCAGTTCTTCAAATAATATGTCAATTCACTGGCCATGAGAGGAGAGTCACATTTGTAAAAGGGAATTCTTTGTTCTCTTTGAGTTTACACTAGTGAAAGGGAATCCTTTATTCTCTTTGCCTAGTTGGAGCTAACACTTTGGTTAACAATAACTTAACTACCCCTTCTTAGTGCCTCCCTAGATTGTGAAGACAGGATTAACTCTCCTTTGTCTACCTTTTGATTGAATCAACAAAAGCTTGAACTAGGTGGAAGAGCTCGAAAACCACTTAGTGAATTCACACCCTCAGAAACTGAACCCTTTTGATGAGAATTCACCCCCCCCCCAAAGGTAAGAAGTGGTTCCCACAAACACTGCTCCCTGGGAAGTGCTAGACAATTTGGAAGCTGTGATTGGCCCCTGTGAAGAGGGGCAGGGACAAGAAGCCACTATAAAAGGCTCTGAATTCCTGGGGCTAAAAAAGGTGACTCCAAGAAAGAAGTCAGCTTCAAGAAGAAGTTGGACTTCCGGAGGGAAGTCAGCTTTAAGAAGAAGGTCAGCTCAAGGAAGAAAGTTGGCCTTAGGAATCACCTTCAACTCGAATCATTGTCTTGACCTGCCTCTTGGAGGGAACTTGGGTGAGTAGATAGCTGGTTTTCCCTTCCTGTCTTCTGGAAAGAGTTTAATTCTGGTTGAAGGTCAACGAATCCTGGCTAAGTTGAGCACCTGAACAATATTTAGTTTGATAGACTAATGTCTTCTCTACTCTTTTATATTTCTCTACTTTCACTCATTCCACCTCTTTTGTAAATAAAAGCTATTAAAGGTCATTTTGACTTTGAGCAATAATACTTTGAATTGGCGACTACCATATTATTTCTGATTTTCATATATTTTAGTCAAACATTAAAATTTAATTATTACCCATTTAGAATCTGTTACAACTGTTTGAGACTTAGCATTCTCTGCCTTCTCTCCTGGTACTCTACCAGAAATTACAGAATCAAAAGAGGGCCATTTAAAAAACTTTCCTTTCTTTCTTTGGTTTCCATGACCAAAGAGCCAATTGGCATCAGCTAGATCAGAACTCCCACAGTAGACCCAAACACTTCAGGACAGAAGACCCATCCAGAGTTTATTCTTTGTTAATATACCTTTTCAGAAGCCAGGGTCATCTTCAGGCCTTAATGAGGGACTTTAGAATTTTTGGAGGAAAAAAAAAACAAACTGAATAAGAACATTTGGAATTATCTAATTACACTTAAATCTATTATATGAAATAATATTATGAACAAAGTCATAACAAATACATTTTTATGTTTTTAAATCAAGAAAGCCACAGATACAAATAAGTTTATAATTTTGTATTTTAATTCCTCCCCTACCCCCAAAATTGGAGTCAAGGGGCAGCTTAGGTGGCTCAGAGGAGAGTCAGGCCTGGAGTTGGGAGGTCCTGAGTTCAAATGTGGCCTCTGACATTTCCTAGCTGTGTGATCCTGAGCAAGTCACTTCTGTTGCCTTGCCCTTACTACTTTTCTGTTTCAGAAGGTAAAGGTTTAAAAAGAAAATTGGGTGTGGGAAGCCAATAAGAGAATAGATAAAAATCTGAGACTCCTCTTTTGACCCCTTTTGTGATCCTTGTGATTTTTTGTTGAAAAGTATTGTGGCCTTATTGAAAAGCTTTATGTTCCTATCAAACCTGAATTTAAAGGGTTAACACTGTTAACACAGCAAGGAATGCTGCTGCCTGGTATAGCCAAGGCCAAAATCTTAGCGGGGGCAATTCGACCCTGAGAGGGATACTCCCCAACTTGGCTTTCTGATAAGAACCTAGTCAAAATTCAGCCTTGGCCTTGGTCTATTCTGAAGCCAATGTTTTGTGTTTTGATGTGACATATTTTGTAACTTCTGCGCATCTGCAAAGTTTCGGCGGGGTTCTTTTGTGTGAAATGAGACTTGAAATATATATAATAAACTCCATGTTCCTGGAGCCAGAGCTGGAAGCATGAGGTAAAAGACAACTCCCTTGTTCAGTCCTCATTTCCTTATCAACTAAACTGTCCTTATCAGATTATCAGAGATGATAAAGAGATCTCAACAATTGGGGTCTACTTTTTCCTCTTTCTCACCTAAGAGGAAATTGTTTTTTCTTTTTCTTCAGCTTTTTCACTTTTCCATTCCTTAACTATTTATGTTGTGGTGGAGGTTTATTTTTCCCCTAGTATATAAATTCCCTATCGATGGGTGGGAACTTGAATTTTACCACTATAGAGCCTACTTTTCCATTTACTCTCCTTCCTCTATTTAACTTAGTTCTGAGCACATTAATTCATTAATTAGGCCCTTGATAAATAGTTGCTATTTAACTGCAACTTGGGGAACAGCAGCTAGAGAAGAAAGAGCAGGCTCCAAGATTAAAGCACTTAAATACATTCTGAACATAGAGAAATAGCAATCAGCTCTGCTTAGTTTTTTTTTTTTTTTTGCATTACTATAATACTTATACCACTCCATAGTTATTTCAATTAAAAATACATTTATACACATGTGCAATGCACACTGGATACTAGGCAAAAAGACCAAAACAAAAACAAAAGAAGACAATTTTTGGCTTTAGGGAATACATATTTTACTGAAAATTGAGGAAGGCACAGGGACTTCAGAACTGAGAAGCTAGACACTTTCAGCTTCTCCTAAGATCCTAATGGAGTTTTGGTTACGAAGTCCCTGAACATCAGGTGTACCTATATTATTTTTTTATTTCATTTATTTTATTTTTTCCCATTTTGATCATTTTTGTGAGTAATGTCATAAAACCAAAATCCCAAAACATAAATCCAAATAACCAACTGAAAAATCATATATTTTCAACTGCATTCTGATGCCAACAGTTCTTTCTCTAGAGGTGGAAAGCATTCTTTGTTCTAAATCCTTCAGAATTGTCCTGGATCACTGTATTGTTGAGAGTAGCAAAGTCTATCACAATTGATCATTCCAAAATATTGCTGTTACTGTAATAATGTTCTCCTGGTTCACTCACTTCACTCTGCATCAGTCCATATAGGTCTTCCAGCTCTTTCTGAAACCTTCCTGTTTATCATTCCTTATAGCACAATATTATTCCATCACCATCATGTACCACAATTTGTTTGGCAATTCCCCAATGGATGGACATCCCCTCGATTTCGACTCTTTGTCAATACAAAAAGAGCAGTAATAAATATTTCATTTATCTATATTCTAATATAAGTTCAGCATTGCCTTGTAGAAGGAGTGTTTACTGTGTCGTGGAACCAGGTTTTAACCTTCCTTCTGAGCCTTACTACTTGTGTGACCTTAGTCAAGGAACTTAAATGTTCTGAGTCCCAGTTTCCTTACCAGTAGAATGAATCTTGGGACTAGATGACTTCTGGGACCCTTTCCAACTTAAAATATACAATCCTATAATGAGTGAGGCAGCTCGGTGGCACAGTAGATAGAAGGCTGGGCTTAGAGACAGGAAGACTCGAATTCAAATCTGAATTGAACCCTCTTTACTTCATTTTTCTTCATCTGTAAAATGAGCTGGAGAAGGAAATGGCAAACCACTCCAGTATCTTTGCTAAGAAAACCCCAAATGGGGCATCTTGGTAGCACAGTGGATAGAGTACCAGGTCTGAAGTCCAGAAGACTTGGATTCAAATCTGGCTTCAGACACTTTCTAGCTTTGTGACCTTGGACAAATCACTTAACACCAATTGCTAACCTTTACTGATCTCCTGCTTTGGAATCAAGTCTTAGTATTGAGTGAGATGGAAAGGAAGAGTTTTTTTTAAAAAACCATGTAATTATGCAAAGACTAATCACTTATTTCTTGTTCAGGCATTTTAGTTCTGTCCAACTCTCTGTGACTTCATTTGGGGTTTTCTTTTTTCTTTGAAACCCATAGCCTTCTTTCTTAGTATCCATTCTAAGACTGAAGAGTGGCAAAGGCCAGGCAATTGGGATTAAGTGACTGACACCAGGTTCAAGTCTGGTCTCAGACACTTCTTAGCTGTGTGACCCTGAGCAAGTCACTTAACCCCCATTGCCTAGCCCTTACTGCTCTTCTGCCTTGGAACTAATATACAGTATTGATTCCAAGACTGAAGATAAGGATTTTAATAAATTATAAGAAGTGACTTGCCCATGGTAATGCAGCAAGTTAAAAGTTGAGGTAAGATTTGAACCAAGGTCTTTTTCATTAGGCAGCTATTCCTCTGTACTCTCTTTTATTCTTTGAAGCCACCTTTGGGGCAGCCAAACCTTGCATAACTCTCCATCCAAAAGGGTGGCTGGGGGGTGTAATTAACCTGGTGACCAGCAGAGGGCCCCTCCCTTTTCATCCCTGTGAGATGGTTAGACCAAAAAAACAAAACAAAACAAAACAAACATAGCCTGGCCACAGGGGCTTGGAGGGTAGCAAGAGCTTGATGGTGGGATGGAGAGGGCCAAGGGAGCCAGCCCAGGGAGGACAGGGGACAAGAGAGGTGGGGGAGAAAGCAGCCTTCTCCCTAATGGTCTTTACTGGACCATGCTTTTTAGGGGAAAGTGGCAGGAACACAGGATCTGCTCATTCCAGCAGAAACATCCCCCAAACACCATAAAAATAAACTACCAGGGGCGGCTGGATGGTTCAGTGGATAGTATCAGACCTGAAGACGCAGATACTTCCTAGCTGGGTGACCCTGGACAAGTCATGTAGTCTGCCTTGCCTAGCTCTTGCAGTTCTTCTGCCTTGGAACTGATACTCAATATCAAGTGTAAGAGAGAAAATAAGGGCTTAAAAAATAAATAAACTGCCACATGCCCATTTCTTCTATGCTGCTAATGCTCAGGGAAGGTCAGGGTTTCTGGTTTCTGATAACTAGGATAAAGTCAGTGCAGGGGAGAGCTTTAACTTCCCTCTTTCTATCACTTAGGTGAGATCAGCGCAAACAATCACTCCCTTCGTTCCTCATCCACACCAAGAACTCGACTTAGATGAAAGCATTTAGGCCTTTACAGTTATGGCTGAGCTGTGATTTCCTTCTTAAAGAGGAGAGAGCTATTCAAGCCTCCTTCAATAATAATAATAATAGGGGGGCAGCTGGGTAGCTCAGTGGAGTGAGAGTCAGGCCTAGAGACAGGAGGTCCTGGGTTCAAATCCGGCCTCAGCCACTTCCCAGCTGTGTGACCCTGGGCAAGTCACTTGACCCCCATTGCCCATCCTTACCAATCTTCCACCTATGAGACAATACACCGAAGTTAAGGCTTAAAAAATAATAATAATAATAGTGTCCCTAGGTCAAAAATATTTATTAAACCTGTGCTAGATGCTAGTCATTGTGCAAAACACCGGGGATAAAGGCTTAGCAGAGTGTTTGGCATATAGAAGGCCCTTAATACATGTTTATTGAATGAATTATCAGATGCAAAGTGATTGGATACAAAAAGAGGGAGAAGATAGTCTTTGCCCTCAACCACCTAACTGGGGAGGCAACAAACAAACAAGCTATATACAGGATAAATCGTTACCAGAGGGAAGTCACTAGTATTAAGGGGAGGTGGGGAAAGCTTCCTGTAGAAGCTGTGATTTTAGCTGGGACTTAAAGGAAACCATGGAGTCAAAAAGAGGAGATGAAGAGGGAGAGTGATGGATACCAACAATTTTCCAAGGAGAGAAAAGAAAAATACCAGACTTTTGTCAGTGCAATAATTCCTGCCAGGAAGGACTGGAGTTGGGAGGAGAGAAAAGAAGATGAATGTTTAAATAAGATTAAGTTAGGGAAGGGTGCTAAGTGGTTAGAGAGTTAGGCTTGGAGATGAGAGATTCTGGGTTTAAATGTGGCTTCTGACACTTCCTTGCTGTGTGACCCTGAACAAGTCACTTAACCCCAGGAGCTTATCCCTTCTCCCTCTTCTACTCTGAAACTGATATTGAGTATTGATTCTAAGACAAGGTAAGAGGTTGAGTTAGAAAAACCACTTAAAGGAAGGCCCTTAGACCCTTTTCTGAGGGAAATAGCAAGGAGGATGGGAAGATTATTAAAGGTAAAAGAAAATAACCAAGAAAACTGAGCCTGATTTCATATGTTATATTTTCAATAATAAATAAGTTTTCTTTAAACACAGAACATGTAACAGATTGAAACACTCCTCCTTCCCTCCCCCCAAATCAACCACCTCCAAAGACAAAAGTCTAGAAAACAAATTCCACCCGTGCTGCCCCCGAAGAGGGCTGAGAAAGCTTGTGCCCCCGCCTAACCCCTGCCCCTGGCAGCGTGCCCCCGCCTCATGCTCTGGCAGGAGAAAGGGGTCAGGGCTTCTCCGTTGGACCCTGGGGACTTGGGTGAGAAGCGTGTGGATGTTGAATGTCACATCTATATGAGACATGGGCTGTGCAAAGAGATGAGTTTCCTTCTCGGGGGCTCTGTCTAAACTCTAGCCCTTCTGACTTCAGTGAGGAAGTCCCCGAGCTAAGCTGCCAGGGCAGACCCCTCCACTGCTCACCGTGTCATCCCCTCTCCCTGGCTGGCTCCTGGGAGGGGAACGGGGGCTGGGGGGGAGCCCGGCTTTCCCCATCTGCCTCCCAGACAGCATGGAAACATCGCATGGAAGATGCTGAGGATGGAGGCACCTGAGCCTGGGCCCTCGAGGCCAGAGTACCTCCTGCACCCCACCCACCCCCTCGCATGTCCTTCTTCCTGGGCAGGAGGCACTGGAGCACGCTGGCCCCCTCCGTGACTCTACTGTCTGGCCTGGGGTGTGATGATTCTCCCTCTGGATCAGATCCTTGTCCTGGGCCCGTACCGTCCCTGTCACTCTCTAAGCCCTCACCATGGCTATCTGAAAAAACTCATGTCTGGTGTCCTAAAATGTCTCATCCTCCCTCTCCCCATGCCTCCTCTCCCCAGGAGAGGAAGTGGGAGGAAATGGGAGGTCACCCCCACCCCAGACCTTCCCTTCACATGATGGAGCAGCTTTTGGCCTTTTCCTTCTTGAAGGTAGAAGAGATGAGCTCGGATCTACTGGGAAGGTGCAGGAGCCGTTTGGAGAGGCTGCGCGCAGGGCTCTTGGGTGGCAGAGGGCTGCCCTTGTTCAGACACACCATCGATGCCGTCCGGAAGATGCTGTGGACACTCTTTTCCGAAGTGAAAGCTGAGCATTCCAGATAAATCTGAGCACCTAGCTGCTTGGCCGTGGCACATCCCTACGGAGACATGAACCACCTTCATTTTAGCACCCCCAGATTGCTCACTGCAGTCTCCTCCAGGGAAAGGATTTACTCTAAATTTCTTCCTGCCCCAGAACAAAAGTGGTCCAGATTCCAGATTTCTGACACCAAAAAAAAACAACTTAGTTGCTTTCTGGCAAAATTTGTTTACACTAAACACGTGAAATGCCCATGTCGGTGACTGCTTTGTGGACTGTAGCTACCCCATCACTTTCCATCTGTTATTTATAGAATTATTATTACATATGTTATATAATTATATATTGTTACATATACTATATTATATATTATATACTTATACAATATCATTATGTACAAATATAATTCAATACGACAATATATCAATATATCATATCTATAATTCATAATTCATTTATATTTATGATTTATACATAATATATCTATAATATATAATAAGTAGACTTATTAAAATATAAGCATATAATATGATACAATATGGTATGATATGGTATGATATATGATATGATATGATATGATATGATATGATATAATATAATATAATATAATATAATATAATATAATATAATATAATATAATATAATCCAAAGGCAGCAGATAAAGTCGTCCTGCAAGGGGTCATGCTGCTCACAGGGATGCTATGTTCATCGGCCATCTCGTATAGCCTCTTACTGCAAGCTAAGACACCCCACACACACACGCACACCTGTTCATGGGAGATGGGCGCTTGCTTCTGGTGGGACAGCTCCATCAGTGTGCTCAGGTCTGTCCTCAAGTCCGTCTTACAGCCAATGAGCAGCACTCGGGTGCTGGGACAGTAATCTAGAATCTCCATCTTCCACTGAAGGACCAGGTAAGCAAAGAGGACAGAAAGGGAAGGGAATATGTATTTATTAAGAACTTAGTATGTGCCAGGCATTATGCCGAGTACAGATATCACAAATGAAAGCACTAAGGAATGAGCCAGAACCAGGGGAATTCCTCATGGGAGATTTATATCACACCAAGTTCATTGGCTGTCCTGTTCTCTATCAGGCTTACTATTATCACCAATTGTGGCCTATTACCTACATGCCACCTCCCAAGAGGCAGATCATACCACCGAAATGGTCATCCAGGAGGCCTGCTTCCCCTCCCTCCTCAGTCCTCCAGGGGGACCCCATGGAATATTGGACTCACAGGCCTACCACCATGACTCACTCTCCCTCCTCTTTCTCCATATCAAGGGCATTGGGTTCTATTACTCCCTGGAGAAAACAGAGGTGATGGGAGTGGGAAGGACAGAGAAATGGGGGAAAAGAAGAACAACCT
>NC_058134.1:294110315-294173791 GCF_016433145.1 Gracilinanus agilis | reverse complement strand
ATATAATATAATATAATATAATATAATATAATATAATATAATATAATCCAAAGGCAGCAGATAAAGTCGTCCTGCAAGGGGTCATGCTGCTCACAGGGATGCTATGTTCATCGGCCATCTCGTATAGCCTCTTACTGCAAGCTAAGACACCCCACACACACACGCACACCTGTTCATGGGAGATGGGCGCTTGCTTCTGGTGGGACAGCTCCATCAGTGTGCTCAGGTCTGTCCTCAAGTCCGTCTTACAGCCAATGAGCAGCACTCGGGTGCTGGGACAGTAATCTAGAATCTCCATCTTCCACTGAAGGACCAGGTAAGCAAAGAGGACAGAAAGGGAAGGGAATATGTATTTATTAAGAACTTAGTATGTGCCAGGCATTATGCCGAGTACAGATATCACAAATGAAAGCACTAAGGAATGAGCCAGAACCAGGGGAATTCCTCATGGGAGATTTATATCACACCAAGTTCATTGGCTGTCCTGTTCTCTATCAGGCTTACTATTATCACCAATTGTGGCCTATTACCTACATGCCACCTCCCAAGAGGCAGATCATACCACCGAAATGGTCATCCAGGAGGCCTGCTTCCCCTCCCTCCTCAGTCCTCCAGGGGGACCCCATGGAATATTGGACTCACAGGCCTACCACCATGACTCACTCTCCCTCCTCTTTCTCCATATCAAGGGCATTGGGTTCTATTACTCCCTGGAGAAAACAGAGGTGATGGGAGTGGGAAGGACAGAGAAATGGGGGAAAAGAAGAACAACCTACACAAGGCCAGTGGAATTATAATTGACATCACAAGGGCCCTAGCCTGATTCAAAAATACCAGGAAATAGAGATCCTATGACCCAGTCAAGGATGGATTTTGTGACTCCCTTAGTTACAGTAGCTCCATATCAGAGAAAGTTCATCTCTGTAATCTCTCTCTCTCTCTTTCTGTTTCTCTGTCTCTCTCTCTTTCTCACCTTCCCTCTCTTCCTCCCTTCCTCCAGGGAATGGAGATGTATATCTTCTCCCTCTTGTCACAAAGCTAAGCACCCAAGGAAAGAACCCTGAAGTCAGAACAAGCAAGTTCCCAAGGGACCTTGCAAGGCAGTAAGTAATCTGTACTTTCTTGGCAAAAAAAAAAAAAAAAAAAAAAGTCCTTCAATAGCAGATTAGGTCTATGTCTATCAGGGGCCCTCAGATCCAGGGTGACCTGGTTTCAAACTGCTTCCAAAATGGTACCTATGAATATGACTTTATGGCTTATTCTATGCCCCCCTTACTGAGAAGTTTCCCAGGTTTCTTACAGCATTCCCTGCTCTGACTGACATCAGTTTGTTAGGTCTATAAGAGGAGAAGAACACTTGATTGACAATCAAGAGACCTAGATTTTCATCTCAACATCCATCTTTGGACAAGATATGTCCATATACTAATCTCGGCCTCCCTTCCTTATCTTTAAACTAAGGGGGCTGGCTTGGAAGATCTCTCAGGTTCCTTTTAGCCCAAATATCCCAGGATCCTTGGAGTGTCACTCACCTTTTTGAGTGCGCTGTCCAGAGTCTCAGGCCTGCTGACGTCAAAGCATAGCAATACTGCATCCGAATCGCTGTAGCAGAGTGGACGGACATTGTCATAGTAGGGAGAACCTGGAGGTGGGAAGGGAAATAGGAGGAGAAGGAAAAAGAGTCAGTGAACTCAGGTAATTGCTGTCCCTGTCTTTCCCACCACTATCACAGCCAGCCTCAGAGCAAAGATCTCTTGTACTTAGATGTAGTCAACAAGAAAAAAAAATCCTTTCCCTTTCTATAGTGAAAGGCCCGTCAGGCACACATTTTCTTTGCCCCCATATGCCAGCCTGCTCCCCTCCCCCTGGTCTTCCCAGAGCAGTTAAGCTGGTCCTTTGTAAAAATGTAAAGGCAGAAGTGGTGGTGGTGGAGGGAAGGGAGACAAATGAGGGGAAGATCAATAGTCTTTGTCCCCCAAATCCAATTGAACCTAAAGTATAAGAAGAGATGAAAGGAGGGGAAGAGAAATAAAGAAATCTGACCCCATCTGAGGCTCCTTTAGTTTCAACAGTATAATTGCTGCTAAAATCTAGCCAGTTTCTTCATAGGACAACATGTCGCCAAAACTAGGGCTCAAAAAGGGCCCAGATCTATTTCTAGTCTCCTCAGCACTCATCCTCTTCACCTTCCCTCCAGTTCCAGTGTCTCCCCCTTAGGAAATGACTCTACTGGTTACATAACAAGCTGCCCAGCTCCCCCGCCATGGGGTCAAAACTGGAGGAGTTAAGGCATGAAGGGGGAGAGGGAAGGAAGGAGAGCCCCAAGTCTCTAGTACCTCTGTCCCTAACTTCTAAAATCCCCTCCTCCAGAAATGGATAAGATAAATTGCCAGGACATATGTTACTCATAATAATGCCAAAAGCTGCCCAGATGTGGATGGCAGAGAAAGGATTCTAAGGGTAGGGGGTTAGCTGTCAGTCCGGGTGGTCCAGCATGGGAGACCACTGGGGACCAGGCCAGCCTACTCATTTCCTCCCCAGGAGGAGGAACAGTATCAGCTTTGGAACCCAGACACTCCGTGCTGAGAATAGCAAGCAGCCTTTCTCCCTGCACCCGCAATTACCATGGAAACTGGGGGGAATCCAAGCTTATGACAGGAGCTGAGAAAAAGGGGAGAAAGGATGACAACTCTCTCCCCTGCACCACCGCCTCCTTTTGAGGTAGGGTCATATCATTGCAGCATTGGGAAAGAGAGAATATTATAGCACAAAGGGAATGGGGGGGGGGGGAGGATTGAAAGCACTGCCTCCATTTTGGCTTCAGTCAGACCCCCTCCTCCAGATCTGAAAAGGAAATCACTGAAACAAGTCTTTGCTTCAAACCCCTTCCTCGACATGGACGATCCCTGTCCCACAGCCCTCTCTATTTTTTTCCCCTTCTTCCTCATGAATACCTCGACGAGAAGGGGAGTGTGAGGACTGTTGGGAAGGGAGGAATTTTCTGTTTTTTCAGGTCTTGGTGGGGAAAAGATGAAAAACCCTCTTTTCCATTGCTCCCTTGCTCTGTATAAGGATCCTAGAGCTGCAGTCAAAGTCCTGGAGAGGGTGTGAGAGAAGGTGCTGAGATGCATAACCCAGACCTGCAGCCCCTCTGCATTTCAGGTCAGCTGGGAGTATAGGGCAGTGCCAGGCTCCCTATCTGGACCACCTGCCACCTTTTCCATTTATTCCTCTCTCCCAGGAGCTCCTGGGGAGAGACCAAACAATAGGGCTTTGGGTGAGTAAGGCATTATATTTCTGTAACAGGAGACTGTCTGACAGAGTTCCCCTTTAAACTCAGCCTGAAAAGCACTTTGGGGGGAGGGATGGGGGAAGGAGGCAAAAAAGATTTTTTTCCCTCATTATTCCTTGTTTTTAATTCAGAATCATGGATCTAGGCCCAATTTGGAAATAGGAAACAGCCATTGAGTCATTCGGAGGTTTAGGATGGTCAGAAGCAAAGCAAAGGCTTTTCTAGCGCAGAGGCCACGGCTCTTAGAATCTGTGATGGGGCTGCAAAGACGTCATTTCTCCACATTTTGGGAAAACAGGGTGTCTGTTTTTGTCTCCCTCCCCCCTCCAGTAAGTTGCATCTTTAGAGCCATCCCCTCCCCTCCCTCCACTTGCCACATAAAGGAACTCTGTACATTAAATGTTTACCATTTCCTCATCCTCCCAAATACCAGATAATACATTTCCTCGCCCATGAGCTGCAGTAGCTAATGCTGTATTACTGCTGCCATCCTTGAAATGGAGTATGGGAAAAAAGAATAAACCAGACACACTCCCAGTTACATTCCTAACCTACTTCTTTCAATATCATTCTTACCCCTCATCCCGACAAGCTAGTTCCCTTCCTTTTATTCCTGTCTCCTAAAAGAACTAATTCTATTTATTTCATTGAGTTTGATGGGGAGGAGGGGAGAGGGGAACTGGCAATGCCACATCTAAATGCTACGACCCTTGACCTCCTATGTCTAGCCTGCTCAGCCTATAGCACCAACACAGGCGCTGTCAATTAGCTGATCCTCAGCCCTAGAACTCTCTGAGGTTTGCCAACTTTGCATTCCCAAGACCATCCAACTGGCATGACTCTTCCCCTCTTGCAAAGTGGAAGCTAAAACCGACATCCTTTTTCTCTCTACTCCCTAACTCCACTAAAGGGAAGACCATCTCCAGGGAGAAACAGCTGCTACAGGTAGGGACAGAAGAACATATGGAATTAGCATTCTTACCTGAGGTGTCCCAGAGACTGAGCTCCACCCTTTGTTCCTCTGTCTCCAGGCAGGCTGTATAATTCTCAAATACAGTAGGCACATAAGTCTGGAGGATGAGAAAGGGAAGAAATAGCCACCCTCATACCCTTGCCCATGGCTCTTTTGCTTCCCAGGGCTTCAGCTGAGCCTCTATGGGCAGCGCCACTCACTCTACCACCTCTCTGTAATGTCAGGTGATGTGGGAGGCAAAGGAATCCCAGGTGAACAGGCATTCTCTTCAATCTATCTGAGAGGCAAGAGCAGCCTTTAGTCTAGGGAGAAAGACAAATCCACTTATTCTCCTTCATTCCCTTTCCACATTTTAGGGTGAAGATCCCCTTCACCGGTCTGAATACAATTACCCCACACTAGGAGGGAACAGTAGAAGCCGGAGACAAGAGGATGCCTGGCTGAGGCGCTGCTCATAAGCAGAGCCCTTAGAAAGGAAAGGGTGGGTTACAGACAAGAGGAAAGTCTAGCCTGTAGAATTTTAAAAATTCCTTCGGACTCCTTTTCAGATTCTGGGAGGCCCTGGGGAAAGGAGGAGGGGTGCGAAAGGGGCAATGCAGAGGCTCCTCTAGGCAATGAGGACTGATGATGAAGAGGACGAGAATGAGACCTGCGGGATGACAGCAGCTGGACAGATCCCAGAGGGACCTCATCTCAGCATCCGGTGGTAAGGGTCGCAGCTGGGGCCAGAGGGCCCCGGGGCTCTGGTCGGGCTGTCCCGGGAGGGAGGGGTTGGTGGACGCTCTCTCCATCAGGCAGCTCACCTCTGGGTAGCAGTCCTTAGCTAGCACCTGTAACATCGCTGTCTTCCCACACTGCACATCCCCTACCAGGACGAGTTTACATCTGGCCACAGCTGGCTGGGGGGCCCGTCTCTCCTTCATGGTCTCTTCGGCTTCCACCCGGACACAGAACACAGATGGGAACAGGGAGAGGGGAACCCTCTAGCAAGAGCTCGGAACAAACCCCAAACCACTCCCCTACCTCCCTCCAACTGAGAGAGAGGCTGGTATGACCACCTTATATCCCGAAGGCTCAGCCAATCATGGGAGGAGGCGGTCCCCCTCAGAGCCAATCCCTGAAATGAGATTTCCCCTTTCCCCGTCCGGCCAGCAGCCAATGGCAGAGGGAGCTGAGTCAGAGCCTTTCCTCCCCTCCACCTCTTTTTCTCCTTAAAGCTGCAACCTCCCGGTCCCCCAAAGAGGGAATTCCCAGGCTTCTGTTTGTATTTACATACGAGTGGGGGGAAAAGGAGCGGGGATGAACCCGAGTATTGATGGGAAGCAAGGCAGGAAGTTAAGTCAAGCTGGACTTTTGAAAGTACTGAAATTTGCCCCGGAGGAGACTAAAGAACCTGCCAAAAGGAAGATGAGACGACTTGCAAAACAGCGCTTGGTCCTTCCCCACATCGCTCCTGACACCCCTCGCTTCTTCCCCAGCTTTTTTTCTTTCTCCAGGAAGCCCTCCTGGAATCACCGGTGGAAAACTCATCACACAACTTAATCTCCCAATTGCTCCAGGCAACAAACTATCTAAAACAAGTTACAAAACAAATGATGATCTAGGCTGGCACAAGGAGTTTCCTCATTGGAAATTCCCAGTATTAATGAAAATCATAGGGTCGTTCCCCCTCCGTACCCCGATTTCCCCCGCCCCCCCGAAAAAAAACCTGCATTCACGCACAACAATGAGAAACTAAAAATACACATTTGAGAAGATAACACAAATGATTTGGGGGGAGGGGAGAGGAAGGTCAGGGAAGATGGAAAAAAAAGAAGTCCAGAAATCTTCAAAAGGAAACTGAACGATTATCAGGGATATCCTGGATTAGAACATAAAATCCTGCACAAGAGATTTTAAAGATCAACATTAAAGATTTTAGAGTCCCATTCCCTCCTTTGATATATTACTTTGATAGATAAGTAAATTGATATTCAAAGAAGTCAAGAACAGGATCAGAGCTATTCAGGATTCAAACCCAGGTTCTCTCTACCAGATGGCCTTCCTACTACAGAGGAGATTCCTGTTTAGGTACCGGCTGGATTGGATTTATTATTATTTTTTTTATTCAGTCCAATTCTGAGATTCTGTAGATAAAGAAAATGAATCTCCCACCTGTAACAAGCAGTCCTCACTGCACATAGGACAGGAAGTGCCAATAATGTTTGTTCTAACATAACTACGCTCAGCTTCCTGTCTGAGTCAGGTCTAAGTTCAATTGAAGAGTTCACACAGAAATCAAGATGGCATTGTTTAAATGTTTTCTGGAATAAAGTCTAACCTCACTGAAGCCTGAGATAAGGGCTTCTGAGAGTCAGGAGACATAGGGCCAAAAGCCACCGAGATGATTCATATACCTTCCCCCAAACACTGTTCTGTCATAAGCTCTAGAAGTGGAAGGAATCAGTCAAATCTTCCTTACTCAACTTTCCTATTGAAACAGCTTGATTTAAAAGATCATTTAAATTATCATCAACTTTTTTAAAAGCCTAAATAAATGAGTCATGGTATTGAGGAGGGTTGTATATCAGGAGACCTGAACTCTAGACCCAACTGTACAATTAATTTGCTTTGTGACCTCATACAATTCACAGTTTACTCATCTGCAATTCAATTCAACAAACATTTAAGTGCCCGCTATGTGCCAGGCATTTTGCTAAGTGTTGGAAAATGGGAAAGTTAGAGCATCTGATTTCTAAAGTCCTAATTATCAGCTTTAAAATGGAGTCTATGAAAAATTGTGAAATAGGAAAAATCCCAGCTTCCTTCACGACACAGCTTATTTGTTCTGTGCAGATCCTGTACCCCACTCGTATGGGACTTTACTTTTTGAAACTCTGATGATAAATTTGACTGACATCTTAAATATTAACATCTGAACTTTGATGTTAATATTATAAGAAGAAACTTCAATCAGATTTGAAAACTTGTAGATTCTAATTTGCTGATATTTTAATCAGATCCTTTAAGCTTTAGTTATCCTTGAAACAAAAATATATATTTATTCTGTAAAGTATATTCCTGAATTTTAAAAATCATTTTTGAAAATTACTATTCATTAAAAACATTTAAATTATTATTTTAAAATTGTAAAGTTGAAAAATTTCCCAAGTAGAATATTTTAAAGGAGAAAGTATTGAGAGATATCCATACACAACATCTGTATAGGGTTATTACACATTTGAATGGAGTTGTTTCTTGTTTGGAGGGAGGTGGTGTATGAATCCCACAGGTAACATAGCTGCCACCTTTTCCTGCCTTCTCTTGATGTTGCCTCAAAAGCTTATATCTAGGCCTGTTGGGTGTGGGGAGAAAATAAATTCAAATTTATGTTATTAATCTCTCTGTGTTTATGGAAATCTCTCCTGATTATGGAAATATGCTTGCAGAGGGGATACTATTCAATGTGCCTCCACTGAGTTTGTGACTTCTGAGTAGAATTGCTCTCTGCTCTTCCTCCTTCCCTAGATCTCAACCTCAATGGAAACATCTCTATTTTAAAAATCCTAAACTTTCCCTATCTATTGTTGAGTCTTATTTCTCTTTTCATAGCACCTCTTGTATAATGTCCCCTTCTCGCTATTCACACAGCCACTACCCTGGAGACCCTCATCACCACACACCTGGACTATAGCCATAGTCTTCTAATAATCTTCTAATTTAAGCAGAACCCTCAAGTCCCTCTCTATTCTCATCCATCTTCCATTCAGCTGCCAAAGTGATTTTTCCAAAAATTCAGGTCTGACTATGTAACCCCCTTGCTCAATAAATTTCCCTGGCTCCCTATTACTTTCAAGACCAAATATATATAATATTCAATATATTACCGCTAGCATTTTTTTGGCACTTGAAGCCTGTTGTAACCCAATTTATTCTTACATTTCCTGTCTTATATTTTACTTACTTCCATTCAGGCTATCATCAGCTCTACCCTACTTGATGTTCCTCACACATAGTACTCTGTCTCCTAATTCTGACTTTTCACTGCTGTCTCCTATGCCTGAAATGCTCTCCTTCCTCATCTCTACCACCTGGCTTTCCTGGTTTCCTTGAATGCTCATCTGAAATCCCATCCTCCCCAGGAAGCCTTTCCTGGTCCATTCCACTATTAGTGGCTTTCCTCCAAGATTACATACATGTGTGTATGTAATATCCATTACATATACACATATGCCTATATATGACATATACATACACCTATTTATTTATGTTTATAGAATGTGAGGTCCATGAGGACAGGGACTAGTTTTGTCTTTCTTCATATCTCTAGGGCTTTGCACAGTTCCTTACTGAAGCCGTCCAGCAGCTCCACAAAGATTCATAGTGGACTGGACACTTAGAAAGGGGAACCAAGAACTGAGTGAAAATGGGTAGTGGGTTAAAAACTAGTGGAAAGAGAACATAAGACGAGAATAAAGACACACAGACACAGAGAGTTTTGGCATAAGGTAGACAGACAGCGAGTAAGCTCTGGTGGTCAAGAGCTTAGATGGTTCAGAGCTCTGATGGTCAAGAGCTTCTTGGTTAGGAGCTCTGATGGTTAAGAGCTTCTTTCTCAACTGTCCTATAGCTACTTTTATTGGGGTTACAACCGTATATGGGGGGAAGAGGAGAGCCAAGTGGTCTGATACATACGTAATCATCAGGAGATACAAACTGTTGGATCCTGAAATAACAGGTAGAGCAAACATTTAGATCTGGAACCCAAGAGGCCTAATACAAATGCTGATTGATTGTTGTAGGTAAGGCAAGGAGACTGAGATAACTGACCAGTCTTCCAGAGTGTAGCCTTAGGGAAGGGCTAGAAATTTGCCAAGGCTGAGGTTCAATTTAACTCAAGGTTACAGAAATCAATCATAAGCAATACAAGAGTCATTTTTTTGAGCACCCTTAAAATAATATCAAGATTAATGTATACCTGGATTGCTACACTTACATACAGTAACTGCTTAATAAATACTTGTTGCTGACTGACTGATATTGTAATTAATCACACCAACAAGGATTAGAGGTCTTCAGGCTTTATTTTCTATAAATGGAAGAGTCAAATTAATAGCTATGAAATGAATAGAAATCAACTAGTCACTACAAAAGCACAATCAGTTTTTCCTCCTGAGTTCAATCTTCTCCCAAAGAGAGAGGACATTGTCACTTCATGAAGTCATTAGCTTCCATTTGGTCAGTTCTAATTTTCAAGAAGTTATTTTCTTCCATAAGGTTTGTACCTCTTTTTTTAAAGCTGTGGATTCTCTTTTCATATCTTTCTTCTATAGCTTTCATTTGGTTTTCAAATAATTATCTTTCTCTTTTAAAAAAACACATTCTTTAACTTTTCTAGGAAGTCATATTAAACTTGTGTCCAATATGTTCTTTTCTTTGAGGCTTTGCTTATTATATGTGTTTTCAAGTTTTCTTCTTTGTTTGAATGTTGCACATCTTTCTCACCATAGAAGCTTTTCAGGGTCAGGTTCTTTTTTCTTTGCTCATACTTCTTAACTTTGGACTTTATGTTAGTGCTGGGTCCTGTATACTTCTTGGGAAACTGAGCTCCTGTCTTTTTATGTTTTTCTGCTGCTTTCTCAGCTTTGGGGGCTCACATTTGGGGGCCACGAGTTTTCATCTGGGGAAAGGTATGTTCACTGTGTGGTCTGAACTCTGCTAGTTCCTGACCCAGGTTTAGATATGTTGCCTTGAATATAGTTGAGTTTTGGTAAATTGCTGCTGGATTCAATCACTGTTAGTCAGATGGCAGGTGTGTGTGTAGGGTGTTATGGTTCTGCAGAATCAAAATGACTGACTTGTTGGCTTCCCTTTGGCCTGGGACTGCTATCCTGATTATTTCACTATAGATTTACATGTTGGATCATAGATTAGAACCGAATACCTTTTCTGCTCCTTGGGATCAGAGCGACATAGCTACATTTTTGGAATCTACTTCTTGTTCATTACATGGCGAAGGCCTATACTCTGGACACACTCCTTTCTAACCTGATTCTGTGATCCAGAACTGGACAGTTGACAACAGAGCTGTCAGATGGTACCCTTTTTGGCACTTAGATCTAGTTCTGAAATCCTCTGAGATCACTTTTTTCCCCAGTGATTCCTGCCCTAGTGTTTCATGTTGGCCCTCTTTTTGTCCCCATTACTGTAGGCTCATGATCATACCCCAATGCCAGTATCTGTAGACTCCTCTACCTGTCTCCCCAAGCTGCCCTGGTATGGAAGAATGATTTATTGTGACTTTTTCTTGACATTTCCTGACCTTTTCTGATCAGAGTTCATTTTGGTACATATTCTAGGTCATTGAGGAGAAGTTGTACTGGTGAGCTAGGCTAAAATACTTCCTCTTGCTCCATTATCTTGACTTTCCTTGAGGGAGGAAATTGCCTAACAACTTAAGAGATTGATGAGTTTTCAGTTAGTACTTCTTTAACAGGCAAGTGAAGGAAAATACACACTTCCCTCTGGATGTCGTTCACTAATCCTCGAGTGTTCCGGAGTCTTTTGATTCCTATTGAAAGGGAAGAGATTGGGCAACCTGATGGGCACTGCCTGCCTTTCTCCCCATGAGTGATTAGTTATTCCAGTTTCTGGCTTCTCTTTTCTAGAAGGCCTACAAAATCCTAGAAATCTAAGTTCCAACATGTCACCAGCTGATGAATTCTGAGATAGACTGTTTGAATCAGTTATCTCCACAGTAGAACTTGCAACATAATACTTCATTATGTATTTGATAAATGTCAACATAAACATTTCTACATATAATAAACAGAAAGGGATGACTGTATATGAAACCACAAATCTTTATATCAAGTAGCTTTTTGAAAAGCATATGTTAAATTTATACAGTAATTTTAACACTGTTCTGCTTATCATGTCCCCTTCAGTCAGTCAGTCTATCAGTCAATAAACATTTATTAAGCACCTACTCTTTGCTGGGTACTGTGTTAAATTCTGAGGATATAAAGAACAACAAAAGACAATCCTTACTCTCAAGCAACTCATGGTTTAAAAGGGGACTCAGCATTCAAACAACTATATACAAACAATATATAATAAGCAGGTAAATCAGAAATAATTAGAAGAAAGGCACTAGAATTAAGGAGAATCAGAAAACTTCTATAGAAGGCAGGATGTATAGAAGTTGAAATGTAAAGGAAGCAAGGGAAGCTAAGAGGCAGAGAAAAGGAGGAGAGAATTCTAGGCATGAGAGACAGAGAAAATGCTTAGAATTAGGAGATGGAGTGTTTTATTTCAGCAAGGAGGCTAGCGCCATAGGATCAAAAAAGATATGGGAGTGAGTAAAGTATAAGAAGGCTGGAAAAGTAAGGGGTGGGGACAGGTTATAAAGGGCTTTGAATTTTAGGCAGAGGATTTTATATTTGATCCTAAAGGCAGTAGGGTACCATATATTTTGTTTTTAAATTAAATTTTGTGTATTTATTTTAAAGACTTTTTCAAATTGTCTTTTTTAAGTTTCAAATTCTCTCCTTCCCTCATGTCTTTCTCAACCCTATTAACAAATATCATACAAAACAAACTTTTTCATTAACTATATTTAAAAAAAATAAAATAAGAATGAGAAAGATAATAAACATCTTTAAGTTTGCAATGTGAGTCTGTTAGTTCTTTTTCTAGAGATGAATGGTATGTTTTATCATGATTCCTTTGGAATTAGAATGGGTGATTGTGTTGGTTAGAGTTATTAAGTCTTTCAGAATTGATTATTTTTTCTATATTACTGTTATTGTGTAGATTGTTCTCCTGGTTCTACTCACTTCACTTTGCATAAGTTCATATAGGTCTTAGATTTTTCTGAAACCATTCCCTTCAATATTTCTTTCTGAACAAGATTATTCTCTGATATTCACATACCCTAACTTGTTCATCCATTCCACAATTGATGGACATTTCCTTAATTTTTAATTCTCTGCCACCACAAAAAAAGAACTGCTATAGATTTTTTTGTACATATGGGTCTTTCTCCTTTTCCTTTGATCTCTTTGGAATATGGACCTAGTAGTGGTATTTATGGGTCAAAGGGTATGCATAGTTTTTATAATTTTTTGAGTATAGTTCCATATTGTTCTCCAGGATGGTTGGACTTGTTTATAGCTCCACCAACAGTACATTAGTATATCTATTTCCCCACATCCTTTCCAGGACTTATCATCTTCCTTTTCTGTCATCTTTTGTCGTTGCTGTTTAGTCATCTAGTCATGTCCAACACTTCATGACCCCATGGACTTTAACAACACAGGTCCTTCTATACTCCCAAAGTCTGCCCAATCTCATGTTCATAGCTTCTATGATACTATCTATCTTATCCTCTGCCACCCCCTTCTTTTGCCTTCCATTTTCCCTAACATCAGAGTCTTTTTCAATGTGTCCTGTCTTCTTATGTAGCCAAAGTAGTTAAGCTTCAGCTTCAGTATGTGTCCTCCCAATAAATTCTTTGAATTAATCTAAGTATTGTCTGATTTACTCTTAAAAGTCTTCTTTAGCACCACAATTCAAAAGCATCCATTCTGTGGTGCTCAGTTTTCCTTGTAATTCAACTTTCATGGCCATGCTACTTGAAAAACCATAGTTTTCACTATATGTATCTTTGTCTAGCAAAGTGATGTCTCTGTTTTCTAATATGCTATCCAGATTTGCCATAGCTTTCCTTCCAAGGAGCAAGCATCTTTTAATTTAATGATTACAGTAGTTGGTAGTGATTTTGAGCCAAAGTATGAAATCTCACACTGTTTCATTTCTTCTTCTTCTCTTTGCCAGGAAGTGATGAGACCAGTTGCCATGATGTTAGTTGTTGTTGTTGTTGTTGTTGTTTTATTGAAAAATTTTTTCAACCCTTACTTTCTGTCTTAATAACAACTCTAAGACAAAAAGGCTAAGGATAGGCAATTGGGGTTAAGTGACTTGCCCAGTATCATACAGCTAGGAATTGTTTGAGGTCAGATTTGAACCCAGGTCCTCCAGATTCCAGGCCTGGGAGGGAGAGGGGAAGGGGAACAAAGGCTTCAGACATTCTCCATCTGGGTTTACATGTGGCTTGTAAAGTCATAGTTTGACTGTTTTTCTGTCTCTAATGTGTCAACTCCTTCCTGATTGAAAAATTGGCAATGGTTGCCATCTTGAGAGTTTTGAAAGATGGGGAAAGAGACTTGCCATTAATGTTCACAATTCTAATTATTAATTTTGTATTTCTCCACATGATATTTTCTTGTACCTCATCCTGTCTCCACCCTACTTCTTGTCAAAGAAGATTAAATCCAGAACTGATCTTCATCTGTTATTGAAATATTGTTTCTAGGGGCAGCTAAGTGGCACAGTGGATAGAGGGGTCAGGAATACCTGGGTTCAAATTTGGCCTCAGAAACTTCTTAGCTGTGTGTCCTTGGGCAAGTCACTTAACTCTATTTGCCTAGTGCTTGCCCTTTTATCTTAGAGTTGTTACCAGGACAGAAAGTAATAGTTGAGAGAGAGAGAGAGAGAGAGAGAGAGAGATGTTTTTATTTCTCTTACTCTTCTTTCTTAAATCCAAAAAACTAAACAAAACAAAAAACCCCCCAACAAGACCAGACCTTGATTTCTGGTTCTTATATTTTCTTTCTCTCCTTTTAATCCTTCCTATATGATCCATCCTCTAAAGCCAAAGTTTCTTTATGACTATTTCCTACCTATCTTAAACCATTTTACCTATCCCTGACTATTGAGTTTAATATATTATTAGAATTTATTAAGCCAGTGATGGGCAAACTATTCCCCATAGGCCAGATCCAGGCTGTAGTTTGCCCATCACTGCCTTAAGCAATTCCCTAATCACTACACACCCACATCCAGATGTAGTACATTAAGCCATAGGGCTAATGAGGACCATTTGGGGTAATTGGAATCTTAGCAGCTAAGGGCGGGTAAAGAATAGTCGGTAAGCTTTCTTTAAGACCAGACAGAATCATGAGAAGGGTGCCCGTTGGAATTCTGGGTAGCCTGAGTCAGATGGTTTCTCAACTGCTGACCTGCAAAGCAGGGGGTCTCTGGGAGGTGTTTTGTATTTATTTATTTATTTATTCATTCATTCATTTATTTATTTATTTATTTATTTATTTATTTATTTATTTATTTCCTTAGGAGGAGGCTGGTATTTCTGTTTCCTGGAACACTGAAGAAACCCAGTAGCAGGTGAAGGAGGAGAACAGGTTAGAGTTTCTGGAATAAGTTAGTGGGGGAAAATCAACAGAAAAGAGAAAGAAAGAAGCTGTTTTTCCTTTGAGTGGCGGCTGAGAAGGCCAAGCCATTTTGAGTCCTGCTTAGGCTGAAAAGCCTAGTTATGCCTGGAAGGGCTGGCAATGGGCCGAGGGAGTGAAGAACTGAACTGATTTAAAGCTGAAAGAGATCTAAGGAGATAAAAGAGACTGTGTTTTTCCTCTGTGTGACTGGAGACAGAGGCAGCCATTTTTAAGGCCTGTTTAGACCCAAAAGCCTGACCTGGTCTGAAAAGTGGCAATTGGGAGATTTAGAGACACACATAGACAGTAACTTGTTCATAATTAAGAAGATTAGTAAATAGCATAGGCTATTTAGTATAGACCCTGGGAATTAGCATAGGTTAAGGAGGAATAAGAAAGCACAAGGAAATGAGCACGAAGCACGTTCTTGTGAACTAGAAGGGAATGGGTAAAAGTTTGGATCCTCTTTTAAATTTAGAGAATCAATCCCAATCCTCAACCTTCATTACCTTTCCTTACCTTTCCTCAAACATTTTCCTTAATACTTGTTAAATAGTTTTTGGTTTTACAAGCTGCCTCCAAGTATTGTTACTCTCAGCTCAAGCTATTAGGCATACGCTATCCAATCTCCCCCCTTTAACATTTCTATAGTAATAGTTCCTGGACATTCTTATTTACAACATTTGTTGCAACATTGTTTCTAACAATATCTGTAAGCCAATATCTATGTGTGTGTAGATATATTAAAAAATGAGGTTCATTAATGTCTACCCCTTTACCCTTTCTTCCATAATTGTAAACTCTTCTTACTATGAGAAATATTAATTTCACTCTTCTTCTTCTTCATCTTTTGTAATGTACTCCTTTCCCCTTCTTTTTTTCCTTTCCTTAAAATCAATAAAATAGAGCAAAACTATACCTCTCCCCTGTGTTTCTGTCATTCTCAACACTCCCTGTGATCCTTGCAGACAGTGAGATTCTGAAGAGGCAGTTGTGTCTCCTCCCCCATTAGAATATAAGCACTTGATCATCATTTAGCCCCTTAGAGTTACTAAAATACATTTACCTTTCTAGGTTCTTCTGGACTCCTGGGCTTGCATGTCAAAGTTTCTACATAGCTCTGGTCTTTTCATCAGAAATACTTGAATGCACTCTGTTCTATTAAAGCTATTTTTACCTCTTATAGGATTTGACTCAGTTTTTACAAGGTCAGTTATTCATAATAATTGTATACCCTTATCTTTTGTCTTTCAAAAATGTCATAGCTCTAAGTTTTTCTTTCCGTATAGCAATTTTAACATTATTTTATATGGTTTTGATTGGAGTTCTTTGCACTTGAATGTTGTCATTTGGACTTCTTGCAGTATTTTCTCTTTGATTTAGAGGTTTTGTATTTTGGCTCTAACCATCTTGGGTATTTTCAGTTTGGGATTTCTTTGAGTTAATGACTGGGGTATTCTTTCTATTTTCATTTTGAAATTAGGTTCTAATAGATTTGGGCAGTTTTCTTTCAAAATATCTAATCCAGGTAATATTTTTTTAATCATTCAAGGAGGTTGATTATATTTTCCTTTTTTCTTTCAATTTTTAGTCTTGGTTCTGATATTTCTTGGTGTCCCGTGAAATCATTGAATTCTGCTTGCTCCATTATATTTTATAGTCCATTTAAGGGTAAAGTTTTCCACATTCTGTTTTAAACTATTTGCTCTCCTCCTAATTTTCCCTCCAAAACTCTCATTTCAGTTTCATTTTATTTCTTCCTGCCATTATTATTTTTTTAGCCTTTCCTGGTTTAAATCTTTTTTAAATCAACAAACATTTATAGTTTCTCTCTCCCACTTCTCCCCTCATTGAGAAAAGAACAAGACAACCCTAATAAATATGCATGTCATCAAGCAAAATAAATACCCATCTTCATCATGGCCAAAACTGCTTTTCTGTAGTATAAGAATGAAATAAGAAACATTTTGATTCAGTATTGATAAGATAAGATAACTTTAAGACAGGTGTTTCTTTGACTGCAGGTAAGACAGAATTCTGTGTGTGAGACAAAAACTTGGAAGGAGAGAAGCAGATAAAAATCTGACAGTAGGCTCTGAGTTGGTCTCTAGCTTTTGGTGGAGGCAAACTCAACTCAGCCTTGCTCTCTGGTGGCTATAGGAGAGAGAGAAATCAAACACATCTTAAAGGTTTCTACTTGGCTTACCATGAGAAATCATTGTGGAGAAGAAGTTGTCATATCTGCTGTGTTGGAGAACTATTTTGGAGGAGAAAGATCGAAGGCTGTTTTGCCTGAACATTGGGAGTCATCTCAGAGTTACCCTCTGGGCATTTAGTTGTTAAGACTTTGGGCTAACCAACTCTGTGTTTACTTGGAGACACCTTTAATAATTAAATTACTGTAACACCAAGGTCTTTAATTTTAATATTAAAATTATGTTTGAGAAAAAAATAATTAAATTACTGTTAATAAGGATCATAGTTAGGTTTTAGTCAGATAGCATTTTGGGTTTTTGTTATTAAATGCTAAGCAGTTTAGTGTAGCTTCAAGAAACAGAAGCGTTTGCCCTGAGGCAAGTGTAGGAAAGTGGGTGGACATAGTTCCCTTCAGTGTTAAGGCTTTCCTTTTTATTAATCCTTATACTTATATCTGTTAAATATAAATAAATAGATTTTTAATATAAATATTTAGTCTCCAAACAAATATATACTGGCCCAGAGAAGGGAAGTCCCTCCTGACTTTCCTTCAGAGCGGAGAGCTGAAAGATACTTTTATGAACATCAAACAAAGTATTTTATCACAGCATCCTCCTCAATAACAGCAATAATAATCCCATTACTTCAGTAGCAAGTCCATTACCTCCATCAGCATGCCTCATTATCGGTCCCCTGGAATCTTGGTCAGTCATTTCATTGATGCTGATCTCAGTCCCCCTGTAAAGTTCCTGGCACTCTAGGCACTGAATTGGTGGTGTCTTTTGCAGTGGTTCTCAGTGCTCTGAAGAGTATATAACTAAGTCCTGTCTCTCTGTACTATAATGGATCTTTCTCATTCAATTCTGACAAGCCAGGACTGAAATCATGCTGGTTAACTGCGATTGGAATAAGTATACTTATAGATTATAAGAGCTTGTGATGACATGGCATTCTCTCCACCTCTCATCGCCTTCTCCTTTCCTCCAGATTCAGGTTTTTTTTTTTTTTCAGCATTTCTCAAGCTAGTTTTCCTAGCATGACCCTTCTCTTAGCACCTTTAGGCTTTTGACAATGTTTTTGTTCAGATCTGGATCAGATTGAAGAGCTTTCTTTACATTTCTCCAATTTTCTTGAATGTTGCTCTATTTGGTCTCCTTTTTAGATATTTGCTGGAATAAACCCGAGAGATATATAGCTGGTATCCTTTATGACCTTTAGTCTTAGCCAGGAATTTAGACTTTACGCTTAGCTTTGTAAAGTCCCTGCCCTTATGTGACTAAGCCTGTGATTAAGGGTGATTAATAGGCCCAGAGATAGAGGGCACACCTGTTGGGAAGAAGTGGGGAGTAAGACCATTGTCCCAGCCATGATCCAAGAAGAGAAACTAAGTGCCTTGCAGGAGTCAAACTAAATAGTTCACTGGAGTAAACAAATAAAGAAAGCTCATCAGAAGTCATGAAAGGGAAACCAGAGGGGTACTCTAAAGCTGAAGGGAAATCACTACATAATAAGTCAAAAAACACCAGGGAGTGAGGAGCATAAGGCTTTTCTAAATTATTGTTTGCTTCATGCAAAGATTCCAATTTGAGATAATATCCTTCTATCAATCAATTATTAAGCACTTATTAAGCACCTACTTTTAAAGCAATGGCTGCCACTGCTACGTCTGCACTGCTCTGAGCCTAGACAAGTTAGTGGTCACAGTCCCCTGCCAAAGAAATAGCCAAGGTTTTTTGCATTTCAATAAGGCACTCTACAAAATCATCAAAGACCCAAAGAATGAATCTTTAATGGCTTGATTTATATGGTAGCAGAAGATAATAATCTGAGGAAGGGATTACCCAGTGTCCCTCTCACTATTTAGATTTTTTGAGTTTCTATTTCCCCAAATGTCATTAAGGACATTATGATATATCCCTATATCATTATCATAATTCATTTCCAAATACTTCTGCTTTATGTGTCCCCCTAATAATTCATTCAATATCCATTTGTTAAGGACAATGGGGAATAGATGCAAAGGTAAAGAAGAAACGATCCCTGGACTCAAGGAGTTTACAACTGAGTCTAGTGGAGTGCCCCAGAGATCTCTAGTAGGTCCTGGGAAGTTTTCATTTTTATCAGGGTCTTAGACAAAGACATGTTTATTGAATTTGCAGATGATACAGAGTTAGTAGAGAAAACTAGCACAACCAGGTCCCAAAAGATCGCTACATGTTAAGAATGTTGGTTCAGATATGATGAGATGAAAAGCAATTGGGAAAGATACAAAATCTTACAACTGAGTGAAAAAAAATCATCTTCAGAAGTACAAGACAGGAGATGATCTGATTATACAGTAGGTGGTAATGAACTGAAAGTTCTAAGTATGGTATATCTGACTCCTCCAAAAAGAATGTGATGTTACACTGCTTTTTTCAGTGAGACATGGCATCCAATTCTAGGGAGGGCAATAGTCCCAATATACTCTGCATTTATTTGCCAAATCACATCTGTAGTATAATGTTCAGTTTTAGGCACCAAATTTTAGAGTAGAAAAACAGATTTTTGTTGACCAAAATAAAGTACCAAAGAACTCAGGCTTTCTTACTGACAGAGATGGATGGTAAAACCAGGAATAAGGGTAGGTGGGTGGAAAGCATCGGCTTTGCCTCCTTATTCTATCTTTGGTTTTGAATCAAATTCATTTTAAACTGGAGAGAATTTCAGGAGTAGTTAGATTGCTTAAAGCTTAAACTAGGCAGTTATTTGTAACTTAAGGCTTTGCACTCCAGTTCAGACATAAGCTTTAGAAAAGGAAAAACTCAATCTTACCCTAGGGGAACTGTATCTGTTTTGTTAGCTGGGTATGGTAGCTATGCTTAAAGATTATGATTAAAAAGCTAAAAGCCTGTCCTTATCAGTTAGAAGGTTAGCTAATATAATAATATAAGCAGACCAAAGCTGAGATGGATGAACTGGTCTTGAGACTATAAGACTAGCAGAGTCCATGAGACCAGAAGAATTCAGAGAAGTAGGACTGATGATACTTTGCTCAATAAGGAGCTGGGCTCATAAAGAGACACAATAACCAGAAAAATATTGAACAAAAATAAGTATATAATCAATTCCATAAATTCCTTTCAAAAATGTCCTACTTGTCTAGGCTTCCTTCTAAACTTCTTACTGTTCTATTCTATGTGTTTCTTTTTTATATTCTTACCTTCTGTCTTAGTATCAGTTCTAATATAGAAGAGTGGCAAGGGCTAGGCAATTGGAGTTAAATGACTTGTCAAGAGTAACAGGGCTAGGAAGTGTCTCAGGATAGATTTGAATCCAAGACTTCCTGTCTTCAGGTCTGGCTCTCTATCCATTATGCTACCTAGCTGTCCCAATTCTTCGTATTTCTTAAAATGTTTGAGAGGTCCTCTAGTTTTGGCATCGTTGTTGATAATATCTCTCCTTGACCTGTTTTCCAGGTCATTTTGGTGATGGATCCCTGCATTGTGAGGTAGGATAGGAGAAAACTAGATTGCAGTGTTAGGAGCAATATTGGTACCACGGGGTTTTGTAGGCAGTGGATTCCAGAATATGGGGAGATTACAAAGCCATTAACTGAGCTAACTAGAGATATTGTTAAAGAGACACTGCAGTTAACACCAGAACATTTGCAGGCCATCGCTAAATTAAAAGAAGCTGTTTTATCTGCACCTGTTCTTGAAATTCCTGACTACAAAAAACTTTTTGTCCTATGTGTACATGAATGGAGAGGTGTAATGTCTGGTGTCTTCACTGAAAGTTTAGGGTCACTCCAACAGCTTATAGCTTATTATTCATCCCAACTAGATTCCATTGTGGCAGGAGCACCCCCATGTCTCCAGGGTGTCACAGCAGCAGCCTTGTTAGTGGAAAAAGCAGCTGACTTTGTGTTAGGATGTCCTTTGATTGCCATGTGTCCACATGAAGTTGAAACATTAATGTTAAGATACAGAACTCAAGCCTTTTCAGACCAGCAGCTAACAAAGTATGAGATCACTTTACTGGGGAATGACAATATTACACTTAAAAGATATAACAGTTTAAATCCTGCAACTTTGTTACTTGATTTACCTACACAAGGAGAACCTTTACAATAGTTCAGCTAGCAGAAAGACCTTGAGAACATCTCTCTGATATACCTGTAATCAACCCTGATTTGATTTTGTTTACTGATGTCTCATCCTATATGAGGGAAGGCACAAGATATACCAGTACAGCAGTAGTGACTGAATTTGAGACTCTATGGTTTGCTTTATTGTCTAGAAATTTGAGTGCCCAAGCAACAGAATTAATTGCATTAAAACAAACTTGTGTTATTTCAAAAGATTAGACTGCAACAATATATACTGATTAAAAATATGCGTTTGGCATATGCCCCACAATTGGTTGTTTATGGCTTCAGGGTGGATTCTTAACATTTGCTGGAAGAACTATTGCCAATGCAGAAATAATTAATGAACTGTTGCAAGCTTTGCAGCTTCCTAAACAACTTGCTGTAGTCTGTTGCAAAGCTCATATTCACAATAATGATTTTATCACACAAGGAAATCATAGAGTGGATGTCACAGCTAAATTTGCTGCAGAATAAGGTCCTGAACTCATATTAAACCTCTCTGTAATTGTGATAATTAGATTAAATCTACACTGCCCATCTTTAGATTTAATCACAAAAGGTGAGAGCACCTCCAATTTTGGGAGGTCCTAACCCACGTGTGCTAGAGTGGGTGATGAATCAGAATCAACTGATTGCTATAATATAGAAAATGGTAGGATGGAATTCCTGCAGGATATAGGGTCAAGCCTCACCCAGAATTCCAGGGGACCCCTGCTGGAGAACTTTGGGTGAGGGGACAGTTGGTAGGGAGTTAAACAGTTGACTCCAGGGAGTTAAGGTGAGCAGGTTTCTCTGCTCACTGTTTCTGGTTTAGGGTTTGCCTGGGAGGCCAGAGTGGCAAAAGCCATTGTGGTTTCTACTCAGGAGTTTGCCTGTCTAGTGGTGTTAGACCTTCATTGCAATAGCATTTTATTATTCATTTAGTTATTTAGATATTAGGAGTAATTACTATTAGCTTTGAGGGCAAGTTAGCTAAAGGTCTGCCACTCCCTCCTGGGGGGGAGAGGCGGTTTCTACCTAACTGACCAGGGCTTCCCAGTTTATACAAATCCTTGATACCCCTTTCTTGCCTTCCCCTTCCTTCTTTTATCAATATAAGCTTTATCTTTAGTAGTAGTGCCTGGGTATTATTTGGGGATACTCACTGCAGCCATTAAGCTTCGTTTCCTGTCAGTTGCCAGCCTAAGAAGTCAGATCTTTCTCAGTCCTTAACATCAAGAGATCAAGCTTCTCCTTTGTCCCTCAATCAGACCTGTGGGGAATATAAGTTAGAGAAAGGAAACATCATTAAAGATTTGCCTTTGCTGAATCTTGCTTGAAGACACACTGCCCTGTCTCCATCTTCAACTGAAAACCAACTGCTTGGGGGGAGGGGTTTGAGAGCAAGGAGTACCTTACCCACTCCCTACTCACTCAAGCCTGTTTGTGGAGGAGAGGGAGTCTTGCAGACTCCTAGCCCAGGCCAGTCCATCAGTTTCCCAATATCCCTGTTATTACAAACACAACAGTTTTGGCCAGCCAGCCTAGGATTTTTATTTCAGAACCTGGTTTGGAAGTGATCAATATGGCCAGCTTTATCAACAGGGCTGTTGTTACACTGGGGTGCTCTGGGGTCCTGATATATGAGATTTGTCAGGCTTGTGCCACCTTTTGGTTAATAACAGTTCCCCAATTTTTTAAACAAGTCATAGAAATCTATGATACTTACATGTGGCTGATGATATCAGTGGGTGATGCCTTGGCATATGTGCCATCAGGGATAGCCATGACTACAACTTTCTATGGGGCCCTTATGATTTTGAAAAAGGTTTTGGCATTTACCTTTGGGAGAACTGAAATTACAAACCCGGTTTTAGAGCAAATGGTGGAGCACGTGAAGACCTTAATTGAAATCAACAGGCAGATCAGGGAAGGAAAGGACCTAGATGCTAAAACAATAATGCAGCTAGAGATCATTGAGAATACTGTCACAACACAAAAGAGGGGTGATATGAAACAAGTCAAAGATGATAACCCTGAACAACAAGAGGTTGCAGGGGCTGAAGCAGCTCCTGTAACTATCCTTCCAATCACCGACAGAACTGTAGTACAACCAGATGCAGGCATCATATATGTGAAAGGATGCAAATCTTTTTCAGGAGGTGATTTGGAGATTTTGGAAAGGAGGTTCCCCCAGTTCTATGTCAATCCACACAAATCAATAAATGAATACAAACAGGCAGTGAGGCTTTACAACCCAACTTTTGAGGATGTTGAACTGCTCCTTTCTGAATTGTTCACCCCTAATGAAAAGGCAAAATTTATTGCCAAGACTAGAAGCAACCCAAATCTTTCTTCATGGCCAGAACAACGTGAGGACTTAAAGCTATCCTCACATGCTAACATGACTTATCTTAGAAGGTTCAGGGAGGACTTAGCAGAAGCAATGAGGCTACATGCAAGAAGATCTAATGTATGGGGGTCCTTTGAAAAAATAAGGCAAGGAGTGGAGGAACACCCAAGTGTTTATGTAGACAGGTTATTAGAGGTGGATGAAACTATCCTGGGTTTCAGGGACATGACTGCTGAGGACAACATCCAGCATATCAGGAAGCAATTTGTTAAGGGCAGTCTGAATCACATCCAGGCATATTTCAAGTTGCATTGCCCACAATGGGAGACCATGCCCACTGAGGAGTTAAGGAAAACATCTGCATATGTCCATGAATCTAGAGATAGTGAACCAAAGCCATCAAAGACCTCTGAAAAAGATAGGGAGATTGCAGAGCTGAAGAGACAACTGAAAGAAGCTCAGAAGTCCAAGGAGATAGAGGAGATTAAAAATATGGCTCTGATGTCCAGCAATCAGAGGAGCCAGAGCAGGCTTAGGCAATCTTCTAGCAGTGTAAACAACTTGGTCAAGCAGTGTTTTCCTGTGCTCAAAACTTGGACACATAGTTCAGGAATGTAGGTTCAAGTCCCAAATAAATTTTGGAAATAGAATCAATAATAACAACAGGAGAAACACCTACTACAATTCGAGATACAACAACAAGAATAATAGCAACAACAGTAACAATGCCAATAGATACAGTGACAAAGTAAAGGCCAAGTGTTGTGATCATAACTATGCCAAATTTAGTAATTCCCCTAGTTTATCAAAAATGGAGGAACACATGTCCCAAGGAGCCAGACCTCATACCTTATGAACCGAGAAAGCAGCCTTAGTTGTTGTAAGAATAGATAAGGGCAGTGACAGTGATGTGGAAGAGGAATATGGGAAAAAACAAAATGGGTGCAGAAATTATGAATTATGGGTTGGTGGATGTAACACAAAGTTACAAAGAAATGACTGAGGAGGAGTTGCAAGTGGAGGAGGATATAATAGAAATAAAGGAGAGAATTTATGGGAAAGGAAACAGTGATGTGGGGAACACTGAAAGGGAACCAGGCACATCTGCACAAATTCTTGATACAAGCTTGAAGAAAGTAGCATTCATTGATTCTCACTATGAGGGGAAAGAAGCATCATTCTGTAATAAGACTGTGGATCATTTACATCACTCTGTAGTACAGCAAGTCCAAACAACAAGGGCAATGGTTTTAGACAGGTGTTCTAATGGGGATCTCTTAGAAACAGACAGTGTCGACAAGGGAGATGGGCTCCTGCAGACCATTGAGAAGGAAAGTGCTAAATTCTCAGACACAGGCACAACCTCTTCTCTATCACCAACTAGGAAAGCTGAAAGGGAAAGTGGAAAGTCTAGTAGCTACAATACTACAAGAACTTTAAAGCTGGATCCTGATGCTAAGGAATTTGTACCAATCCTACTTCAGGGTCAGGTGCATACAGATGTAGCACACTTTCAAGCCTGTGATACTCCAGAGAGAGCTGCCTTTGGAGTAAATTCTGAGTTAATGCATTTAAAGGAATTCAATTCCATAAATGTCAGTAGCCAAGAGAGAAACAAAATGACACCAATAGGAACAGAGAAAGAATCTACAACACTGACTTTGTTTCCTATGCAAAGTACATCTGCAGTTAAGTTTCCTGTTACTGACATAGAGTCTAGGGATCAAATACAGGAAGAAAGCATAGACTCACAGGATTGGGATGTGGTCATGAGCCAAAAACACATTCCCAATTCTGGAGAATTTCCTTTAATGCAGAGAAATACCTCTCCTCAATCTAACTTTGCACAAGTCAAGCAAAGCATGTTCAGTGAAGATAAGGACACTCTACCTTACTCATGGTCTGGGAAAACACTGACACTGATAGGCCCATGAATGGTCCAGGGATGCCAATTAAGGCACAGGCAGTCCAAGAAGCCACTTTTGAAGGAGACTTACCATCATTACACTCACAGCATCCTGGGCCAGCACAGACAGAAGTCCTAGAACAAGATCAATGGGATTTGGGGGACATTGAGATAGAAACACCTTTGGTACCTGTTGATCAGATAGCTAAAGACAGGGAACCCTCGGTTATGGTGACAATAGGGGATCAAATCTATCCTGCTCTTATTGACACTGGAGCAACCCGGTCTGTGTTTAAATCTGCACCAGAGAATTGTGCACTAATGGGGATGTGAGAGTAAAAGGAGCCACTGGGCAAATGGAGTTGGTGCCCAAGCTAAGATCTACCCTTTTATCAAGTTTTCAAAGTTAAAAATGATGATACATTCTATACAATGAATTGGTTCAATTTAAGTGGTTATCTTTATTTCAAAAATTTACAAAAAGCAAATAATAACATCTATTGTGGCAACTTAAAACTAAAGCCTTAAGATAATAGATCTTAGTCAAATTATGCCTGCTGTATTGACAGTCTAACTATCCCTTAAAGGTTATTTGAGTAGATTGGAATTGAGATTAAAATGCAAAAATTAAAGCTATTAAGGAAAAAAGAAGTTTAAATATTATTGAAATATTATTGTGAAATGCCACTGAAAATTATCATGCATTAAAATACAACTTGTTAATAAGTAATTATGAATAAAAATGAAGTATATATGCAAAAAAACCCCATTGGTATTCATGACTTGTAAAATCAAAACTTTTCATTGAATATGTAAATCTTAGAAACTTCTCAGATACAATTAGAAAAAATTGTTGTTTAAGGTAAAAGCCATTGGAATTGCAACTAATATTAATTTTGAGTTTTAAATTCAGATATAGTAGTCTGAGAACTCATTGAACTATATCTACCATTCAAAAGAAAGACATGACTGATTAATAGCTCTGAATCTTACCTGAAGTCAAACAGTGTTTAATACTTTTCCTGCCTTTTTCCTCTTAAAGCAAACTGTTATAATCAAAGTAAAGTGAAATAATAATTGTAGCCCCAGAATTTTAATGTGTATAGCAAACAAATAAGTTTCACTACTTACTTAAGAGACCATACCCTATCCCAAGTTCTTGTTTCAATGAAGTATAATGAATCTCTTATAAATTAATTCATTTATATAATCACTGAAGATAAATTGGAGTATCAAACATACAAACAAAAACTCCAGAATTATAATATGTGGGTCAAGGTTTTGTTTTTACTTACATAGGAAATGAACACCTACAGTAAAGAATTCCTCAGGAACAGCTAGACTCATGAAACAACCCAGATGACAACATCAAAGACTCCAGCCACTGAAGCCCATGATTTTAAGACAAGCCAGAGGAACTATTCACATGGCAGAACAATCCCTGAAGAGGGCAAGCCCCCTTAAGACTGATCAATCTTAACTTAACCCAGCCCAATTATTATTATTGTTATATTTCCACTACTTTGAAAAGTTTAACATAATGATGTACACCCTTATATTCTGATATTGGGTATAACTATTTCTGTAACAAATGTAAATTTTCAAGGTGCTTTTCCCCTTCCATTAGCTACCTAACCCCATACTCATTCACCAGAAGAAAACATAGCATAATAGATCCACAGTAAGCACACACACCTTACCCCAAATACTTATTGCAGATCTGATTAGGAAAAGTTCCTCCCTCTATTCAGCCTTCTCTATAGCATCCTACTTTTATAATAGTTTCTCATCCCTCATCTCCAGTAACAATGTGCTACATACCCTTAGTGTCTGTGGAATAGCCCTTGCCTTGCTCCAGATTGAATTGAAGTCACTGCAATTAAAGAAAAAAAAAAAAAGGGACAGATGCCAGAAGCCATAGAGGCTGTGAGGTTAGCATGGCTACTCACAAGCTCTGACAATCCAGCACGGCAGGTTGTCAGGAGGATGGAAATTCCACACTCAGTTTACCCCATGTGATTCTTTTTACAGTGACATTCACTTGCATTGAAATTATTGCAATCAATATCCTTATCCAGCTCAAAGGAGACACAGAAAAACAATACAGGTTCATGGCAAGAACAATCACAGCCATAGACTACCCACTATCCAAAAATAACCCCCTAGATTATAGAAATTTCCCCTAGAATCAGCCTAGCAAAAATCCAGCAATTAGTGAGTTAATGCAAGTTTCCAAAGTTCCCAGCAAGAAAATACCTGGCCTGAGTTTGTTCCCAAACTCCTACAGACCATAGAAACAGTGAAACACAAGGAAATTAAGGCAATGACAAACTAGCACAGAATCACCCTACCAGAAGTGTATTCTTAGTGATCCTATAACAGAAAAAAACACCATGGGAACAAAACATTGGACCAGACTGATATTATTGTATCTTATTGGATGTAATCAACTACCATAACTATCTCCTTGATTGATGATGGGAATGAATAGTATAAAGCATATAAGAATTTAATATCAACTTATTGAAAGATGTGACATAATATAAAGAAGATTTTATATGATCAAAAAATTTGGGTAAACATATGAACGGGTAAAATTGATACTCTAAGATATGTACCATCATATTAAGCAATAGGTAAAAATATAATTAACATTAGGGTTTCAAAATTTGGTAATTTAAAAATAATATATGCATTAAGAATCTAGTATATTATGAATATAGAAATTTGGACAGCATTGTAATTGATTGGGATATAAAAATTATTTTAAAAGCATGTGCAATGTATGAAAAGAAATACATGATCTAAAGAATAACATGCAATTTGTTTTAAAAAATATTATTATGGGTAAGAACAAGCAAGTAGAATAGCCTCATGTGAACACACTCAGAAAGGTACAGTGACCAATCAAACGTGACTTGCCAGCTTGGCTTTGTAAAGGGAAAAAATGAACAAGAAGCTAATATCAACTTTATAACATCTATAATATTGTTCAAAAATACAGCTTTCCCTAGTTCACCACAATTGGAGTATAAATTAAAAATAAAAAAAGGGAAACAGCAGATATTACTAATAAATAGTTAAAATGTAAAACATCAAAAAGAATTGGTTTAAAAAAATTGGTTTAAATTTATCAGTTTAGGTGTACTTATAAAATAAAAAAGAAATATAGAGGATAAAGACAGTTAATACAAAGAAAATATTGTTTGGAAATTTCCTAAAGCTTTCTAAATTTTCAAGACTTTCAAAAATTACCCTTTTTGTTGATACCCAGATGCCCATCCAACCTTTTGGGGGGATGTTCTTTGCAAATTAGGTGCCACTATCCAGTGTAATAAGTCAGGCAAGATATTCCTACACTTACCCAAACAGTCACTCAAGCACCATCCCTTGATATTCCTAGGGCAAGTGGAGGGTGATGAGGAGGAACAACATATAGGGAGTATCTTTGAAATACTGAAAGATATCCCAGAGGCAGTTTGGGCTAAGCATTCAACCGATGTGGGAGTTTTAAAATCTGCTACACCTGTAAAGATTGAGGTGAAAGAGGGCACTCCACCTAGAATCCCTCAGTATAGGTTGAGCAAAGAGGCCACAGAGGGTATCAGGTCCATTATCCAAAGTCTCCTGGAACAAGGCATTTTGGTCTATACTATATCTGAGTACAACACACCTGTTATGCCCATTAAAAAGCCAAAGAAAGATCCAAATGGCAAAACACAATGGTGTTTTGTGCAGGATCTTAGAGCAGTAAACAACTTTGTTAAGAAGGGACACTCAGTGGTACCTAGCCTGGCAAATATCATCGCTGAAATTCCAAGTAATGAGGCCTGGTTCATGGTCGTGGACCTGTGCTGTGCATATTTTACCGTACCCCTGCATGAGTCCAGTCAAAAGATTTTTGCATTTTCCTGGGAGGGCAAGCAACTCTGTTGGACCCGAATTCCACAAGGTTTTTCAGAAAGTGCAAATATCTTTTGCCAGATCCTGCAGAGATCTTGAGTCAATCATATTCACTGAGAGTAAACTAGTGCATTATGTTGATGACCTTTTGCTAATGTCACCAAAGGGACAGCAAATATCTGTTTCAAGAGCTATGCAAAAGGGGACACAAGATTTCCAGGGCCAAGCTTACAGTGGGTTTTGCCCGAGTTGAGTACCTTGGCTTCATGTTAGAGAAGGGTAAAAGACAGATTTCCCAAAAGAGAGTTGCACATATACAGAAGCTGTGCATGCCTAAGACTAAGAAGCAGCTCCATGCAATTTTAGGAATCATGGGTTACTGTAGGCAGTGGATACCTGGTTACAGTCTGATCTCAAAATCTCTGACAGACTTGACTAGGAACACTGTCTCAGAACCTTTAAAACTGACACGGGAGCACAGGCATGCAATAGAAAAACTGAAAACTGCTGTGTTGTCAAGTCCTGCACTTGGTATCCCTGACCATGCAAAACCGTTTCACCTGTTTGTACATAAGGACAAGGGAATAGCCAGTGCTGTATTAATGCAGACTCTTGGGGATCAGTTCAGACCTATTATAGCTCCCAGCTAGATGTTGTGACTAGGGGGATGCCACCATGTATGAGAGCAATTGCAGCTGCTGCCCTAATGGTTAAAAAATCTTCAGATCTGGTTTTGGGATGCAGGATTATGCTGTACTCACCTCATCAAATAGATACCATCTTGAAAAACAGCAACCTGCAAGCATTTACATCTCAACGCTTATCCCAATATCAAATTGTGTTGCTGGGCAATGAGAACCAAATTTTCCATCGTTGTAAGGAGATCAACCCAGCCACACTGATGCCAGACTTACCATTAGAAGGGGAACCCATCCATAGCTGTGCAGATACCTTGGAAATAGTTCAGAAAATTAGAGATGACCTGACCGATATCCCTTTGGTTACTCCAGACCTGACATTGTTTACTGATGATTCTGCATTTGTGGTAGATGGGGAACAATTTACAGGTGCAGCTGTAGTGATTCAAGATGAGACTTTATGGTATGCAGCTCTACCAAAGTCCATGAATGTTCAAGGTGCCAAAATCC
This sequence comes from Gracilinanus agilis, assembly GCF_016433145.1. NCBI lineage: Eukaryota > Metazoa > Chordata > Mammalia > Didelphimorphia > Didelphidae > Gracilinanus > Gracilinanus agilis. The sequence goes on along the minus strand of NC_058134.1, from coordinate 294,143,638 downwards.
TGAGTCTCACCAGAGCTCTAGAAATTGGCCAGGGTAGAAGGTTAAACATTTTTACCAACAGCAGATATGCTTTTTAAAAAAACATTAATTAATATTCATTTTTTAGTAAAGTTAACATGGTTACCTGATTCATGCTCTTACTTTCCCCTTCACCCCTCGCCCTCCCCCCACCCCTGGCTGATGCGCATTTCCCCTGGTTTTAACAGAAGATATGCTTTTAATATACTCCATTGTACAGGCCAAATCTGGAAATGTCGGGGATATATAACTGCTGGTGCAATGGTTGGCAACCTTTTTGGCCGTGAGAGCCATAAATGCCTGCAGAAGGAGGAGGATGGAGGTGGAAGGCACTGGAATATGGGGTGAGGGCTGAAGGGCCCCCTGGGGCACATCCTGGGGCTCTGCCTGGACTGGCTGGTCAGGATGTGGAGCCAGATATGGCTCGAGAGCCATACGTTGCCGACCCCTGTGCTGGTGGGAAGGAAATAACTTATGAGAGCCTTATAAACCAACTCCTGCAAGCTGTCTAATTAACTAAGGAAGTGGCAGTGATGCATTGCTGATCACATCAAAAGGGTGTGGATGAAGTCTCATTAGGAAACAGGAGGGCAGATATAACAGCCAAATATGGTGCCCAATTTGGTCCCATCCATGTGCTGAATTTCTCCTTGGTGGATGAAGCAGATCTAAAACAGGCATACTCCCCGAGGGAAGTGAAGCACTGGGTAGAAAACCTAGGGGCCAAATTAGTGAGAGGTGTATGGTTTTCTAGTGAAGACAAGCCCATTCTTCCAAGATCTCTATATAATACCCTATGCAATGCATTGCATGCCAAAGGCCATTATAGGACCCAATCCTTGGTGGATGGCATTCGAAGACACTGGATGGCTCCTGGTATATCCACTTGTGCAATTAGAACATGCCAGAAATGCAAGGTTTGCTTGCAGTACAATCAGGGCGTGACCAGAATTAAGGGACTAGGGGACAAACAATTGGGATATACCCTGTTTGAGTGCTTGCAGATTGATTATATATCAATGCCCAATTGTCAAGGATACAAATATGCCCTAGTCATCATTGATAGGTTGACTCGATGGCCAGAAGTATTCCCTGCAAAGAAAAACAACTCAGCCTTTGTGGTGAAGACACTTCTGAGAGAGATAGTCCTGAGATTTTCTGTACCAGCTAGAATTGATTCGGAACATGGGTCACACTTTTCCCAAAACATCTTGCATGAGATTTGTAAGACCTTGGGGATAAAGAGCAGCTTACATTCAGTCTATCACCCCTCATCCTCAGGGCGAATTGAAGTCTACAATAAGAGAATTAAAACTCTGATCAGAAAAGTGTGTTCTGAAAGCCATCTGAAATGAATACAAGCACTCCCCATTGTTCTCTTTTATTTAAGAAGTCAACCCTGTAGTGACACAAGATTGTCACCATATGAACTTCTGTATGGTCACGCTCCATGGTCATGTTCATCCCAGAAGTCAGCTCTCTTGTCACACCTTGGAGCTGAATGTTAGCTATATAGATATATAAAAGCTTGGTTTGACATTTAACTACATCACAGTTTACCTCTGTTTAGTTATTTAGACATAGAGGAAGAATATTTATAGGGATAGAGAGCAGATTAGCTATTCAAGTTACCTTTCCCCTTTGGGAAAAACATATCAGTTTGAGGGATTCCCAGACCTTGTCAATCCTTATTTCATCACCCTTCCTTCCCATCCTCACGTATCATTAAACCATTTATCAATTGGGAGCAGTGCCTGGTTATATTTAGGGAAATACTCATGACTTCCTCAAGCTGAGTTTCTCCTGCTTTGTAGCCCAGAAGTAAAACTGTGCCTGCGTTCCAGGTGAACTGGAAAGACCTCCAGGAACTGAAGCAGAGCGAAAGGAGCAGAGCCAGAAGAACACTGTACACAGAGACTGATATACTGTGGTAAAATAGAATGTAATGGACTTCTGTACTAGCAGAAAGCAATGACACAAGACAGCTCTGAGGGATTTTTGGTAAAGAACGCTACCCACATTCAGAGGAAGGACTACAGGAGAGGAAACATATAAGAAAAACAAATGCTTGAACTCATGGGCTGAGGAGGACATGATTGGGGATGTGGACTCAAAACTACCACACCAATGCAACTAACAAGAATTTGGAAATAGGTCTTGAACAAGGACACATGTTAAAACCAGTGGAAATGTGCATCGGCCATGGGTGGGGGAGAGCAGGGGGTGAAGGGGAAAGTTGGAGCATGAATCATGTAACCATGTTAAAAATGAATATTAATAAATGTTTAAAAATTAAAAAAAAAACTGTGCCTGTGAGCTTCAAAGACATCAAGCTTCTCCTATTTTCTCCTATACAATCCCATGGGGAAATAATTTAGAGAAAGTTATCATCTTTAGGAGTTTAGTCTTTCCTAGTCTACTGTCTGGGCCCAGAAGATATAAGATCAACCTCCATATTGTAACTGAATTTCTAACTCCCTGGTGGGAGGGAGGAAGTGAAGGAACACTCAGCAAGATCCTGCCCCTCCCTTCAGTCAAGCCTGTTTGTGGGTGGGTGTTTCCTCTCCATAGACCAAAGGATTAGAGATTTGATCCTATAGACCTCTGTCATCTTATTGCTTTCCAAATACAACAGCGGTCCTATGAGAAGCATCTATTGTGATTGGACATGCAAATTAGGAGGGAGGCACAAGAAGTGACGCATAAGTGACCCCTTTAAAAGGAGAAGGTCCTCAGTCAGCTGAGGGTCTTCAGGTGAAGAGGGCTGCTGGTGAAGGAGCTTTCCTGGTTTGTGGAGGAGTGCTGGCTGGAATGCTGAAACCTTGGCGAGACTGCTTTCAATATCTTCTTTAGAAATCCACGTGGTGAGTTTAAAGACTGAATCTTCCTGAACTTCTCTTAAGGAACTTCCCTTTAATAGACTGTGTGAATGACCCCTGGGCATCTGGCCTTCTGACTCTGGGCTGAGGGTTAATTAGATCTACCTGGATTAATTAGAGGATCATAGTAATTTACCTACTGTGTTAGATTCTTATTCCTTATTTCTTCTACCTTTTCTTAATTGTAAATAAACTTCCATAAAGTCAATTTTGACTTGAGATTATTCTTAATTGAGGATTGATAATTGCTCAATCCTCTGGTGACCAATCTTAAATATATTTACCCCAAAACACACCATTTCCCCCCTTACATAATTACTGAAACAGATTTAGAAAAAATATACATAGAGAAAGAAGTGGAAACAAAATTTTAAAGCCCACCAACACAATGGAGTATGGATTGCCACAGTAGGAAAGTCTATTCTCCCCAGAACATTTTATAATCAAATATGCCAAGCCATACATGCAAAAGGTCACTTTGGTACACAGACAATAACAGATACAGTGAATAAAATGTGGGTTGTACCTGGTATTACCAGCATTGCTTCAAAGGTCTGTTAATCTTGTTCAGTTTGCCAGCAGTATAACCAGTACATATTTAAACAAAATGCTTTTGGGGGACAGCCTATAGCTTATACACCCTTTGAAAACTTATAGATAGATTACATTAACATGCCTAAAGCAGGGAATTACAAATACTGCTTGGTAATTCTGGATCAGCTAACAAGATAGCCAGAAGTTTTTCCATCCAACAAAAACACACCAAGTTTTGCAGCAAAGGCACTGTTAAGGGAGATCATACCTAGATTTGGTATACCAAGGAAGATAGATTCAGATAGAGGTGCACATTTTACAGACTCAGTACTAAAACAAATTTATGAAAAATTTGGAATAACATCAAAGTTCCATGTCCCTTACTATCCTGAGAGTTCTGGCAAGGTTGAAAGAATGAATAGGGAAATTAAATCAATGATTGGAAAGCTATGCACAGAAACTCATATAAAATTGCCTGATATACTACCATTAGCTTTATTCCATTTAAGAACTAGGCCTAGAAGTGACTTACATATTTCACCATATGAAATGCTATATGGACACACCCCTATGCAATCAAAAACATTTACTCCAGTTTTTATATCTATGCTGGGAGGAGATGTAAAAGTAACTGGATACATAAGGGTATTGCAACACAGGGTCAAAGAATTACAAGAAATGGGGGCATTAGTGCAAACAGGACCAATTGATTTCATACTACACAACATACACCCAGGTGATTCTGTATATATAAAAAACTTTAGCAGAAGAAATGCAATACAACCAGCTTGGGAAGGTCCTTATCAAGTTTTATTAACAGGACCCACTTCGAGGAGAAGAGATCTTGGATTCACTGTGAGCATGTTAAGAAAGTAACAACAGGTAAAGAATTGAACATCAGTTGAAGATGTCTGCAGGTAAAGACATTGATCAAGGATGAAGAGACAACAATCAAGGTGATAAGAACTACTGCACAACAAAAGAACAACGAAATAACTATAGACACTATTGTAAGAATAATGCACTGATTTTCATAACACACTAAGAAGACATTGCTATAATCAATAAAAAAAGAAATTTCATAAGTATATAGAATAGGGAAAATTATCTAGCTTAAAAATGATTAGCAACAAATAGGAATAGCTCATAACATAATTTGCAACAATATACAACTTAGTACTTAGGATTCATGGTAATATAAATAAATGAAAGGTATTTAAACATTCTTGAAATATTGCAATAGGTATAAAAATTAGATATTAGGATACAATTTTTATCTTAGAGAAGGATGTCATATATTCCTATAAAGTAACATCAAAGGAAAATTTATGTCCTAAGTAAAGTAAATCTTCAAGGTTTTATACCCACTTCAAGGGGGATTTTATATTTTGCTAGTAGGTGGGTTTGAAGGAATATGTAAATAGCATGTACACAGTGTAAATATTTGTATGTACATGTATATGTATAATAGGTTTCTTGCAAAGTTTTTTTATTTTCTTAGCATTACAAATTATTTTTGAGTTTTACCTACAGATAGTTCTTGTTTTCCAGTATTAGCTTAGTTAAAAGTTTGGCTTGAATTTTTTTCCATAGTATTTGTAAGATGCATTTTGAATTGTTTTAGATAGAATTTTGCTTTCTGTAACAGTATATGCTACAGTTTATTATTGTGTTACTGTGTTATTGCAAATGTTTGCAATTTAAAATTTTTGTAATTGTAATGTTTTGACTTGCAATTGTGTAAGAATTTTCTTTAATGTCTTTTTTCTGTTTCTTGAATTTCTATTTCATATCTTTAGCATAGGATAGTATAGAATAGGTATAGTATAGTTAGGATATAAGTCTAGTGTAGAGATAGAACAGAATAAGGTTAAGATAAAGACTATATTTAAAGAATAGAATAATGGTTTAGATATAGATTAAGATAGCATGGTTTACTAAGATCCATTTGGAAAGACGAATCTTTCAAATGGATCTCAAGGGGGAAAATATTAGAATTAATTAAGCCATAGGGCTAATGAGGACTATTTGGAGTAATTGGGATCTTAGCAGCTAAGGACAGGGTAAGGAATAGTGGGCAAGGTTTCTTTAAGGCCAGACAGAATCTTGGGAAAGTTGCCTGTTAGAATTCTGGGTAGCCTGAGTCAGTTGGTTTTCCAACTGTCAGTGGTCTCCAGGAGGTTTTTTTCCCTAGGAGGAAGTTGATGTTTCTGTTCCCTGGAACACTGAAAAAACCCAGTAGCAGGTGAAGGAGGAGAACAGGTTAGAGTTTCTGGAATAAGTTTGTGGGGGAAATCAACAGAAAAAGAGAAGGAGAGAGTCTGTTTTTCCTCTGTGTGGCTGCTAAGAGGGCCAAGCCATTTTGAGTCCTGCTTAGGCTGAAAAGCCTAGCTAGCCCCAGAAGGGCTGGCAACGGGCAGAGAGAGTGAATTACCAAACTGATTTAAAGCTGAAAGAGATCTAAGGAGACAGTAAACTTACTTATATAACTGAGAGGATTAGTAATTAGCATAGCTTATTTAGTATAGACCCCAGGTTTTTAGTGATAGTTTTAAGGAGGCTAGAGTTCCTTGAGCAGGAAGCCATTCTTTGTAGGCTAGTGGTGTGGGGAAAAGCTTAGTCCCCTTTAAGACTAGGGAATCAATCCTAATCCTCAACCTTTGTTACCGTTCCTTACCTTTCCTCAAACCTTTTCCAATATTTACCAAATAGAGGGTTTTTTTGTTTTGTTTTGTTTTGTTTTTACATCTGTCTCCAGCAGTTATCCTTGTATAGGCCCAAAACAGTTACACGGAGCTTCAGTAGCTGCAAGCTATTAGGCACTTGTCCAATCTACTACAAGCAGTAAGAAGATATTGTATTCAATTTCCCTCCTTTAACATTCCTATTTTAACAATCCTGGCCATTCTTATTTGCAACAACAGAATAGAGTTGTCTATATCTATGAGTTCTATGATGGTGCTAGATTTTAGCACCCTCTCAAGTTATCATCTTATTATCTTTCTTCTCTTTCTCAGCCAAACTCTTAGAAAAAGTTATCTATACTCATGGCTTCCATATCTTCTCCCACTAACTCCCTAATATGTTGCATTTTGATTTCTGATCTCGATTTAAACCATCATTTCCAAAAGTTACTGGTGATCTCTTAATTGCCATATCTGATGATATTCTCAATCCTGAACTTTCTTGACCTAACAACTATATTTAACACTGATGACCTGTCTCTCTGGAATATTCTCTTCTCTTTGCATTTTGTGAATCTACTCTCCTCCTGCCTGTTTGACCACTCCTCAGTTCCCTTTGTTGGCCACATTACTTCCTCTAACTGTGAGTGTTCTTTAAGGACCTACCCTAAGCTTTCTTCACTTATCTAATCATCTCTATAAAGATAATATTGAATTCTAAAAATCCAGCCCCAGTCTCTCTCCTGAGTTTCTATTTCAAATTGAAGTTCTGGAGATATCTTAAATTCAGCTCTAAAGCTGAACTCATTATCTTTTCTCCTAACTCCTCCCCTCATCCAAACTTCTCTTTCTGCTGAAGGTGCCCCAACTCTTCTAGCCTCCCAGACTTGGCATTCTCCTGGACCCCTCACTCTCCTTCACTCCATGTATTCAAACAGTTACTGAATCTTGCTGTTATTACCTTTAAAATACCTCTTGTTTCTGATCCCTTCTTTCTACTCATTGGAACTGTAATATCATTTTCTGATAAGAAAACGGAGAGCAAGTTGAGTAACAACCAACAGTTTGGAATTTGGAACCGTACCCAGATGCCATGAGCCAAGGGGCAAAATACAGTTTCTGCCAACACTATAAAAAGGCATAAACTGAGGCAAACACTCTCTCATTTGTGAGAAGGGGACCCTGGGTGGCTGGGTGGGTAGGCCAAGCAACCTGCTCAGGTTATCTGTATCCTGCTTAATTGATTACCACATTATCAGCTACTGAATAGAGCTGTGAGATAGATACCAATTACCTGATTAACAAGAAGAATATCATCAATGCTCAGGCCATTGGTCAGGGTGAAGGTGGCTGGCCTGACCAGGACCAGAGAGGGAGAGGCATCTCTCCAACCAACCAACACAACCTGATTATCGATTGACCATCCATCACTTTCATCTATAGTCTAGCATAGATTCCCAACACCTCATTTCTCAGCCTTGATCCTTCCCCTGAGTTATTATAATTAAATTCTTAAAGCTCATTTAGGTGAAGACTGATGTTATCCTAAAGATCAGTGTAATATTCTGGCATCTAGGGGAAGGGAATACTTTAGCTAAGTCGCAGTCAACCACATTATCCATTCAACCCTAACATCTATCTATCAACTCAACCCCAGAACAAGCAGTCAGAGAAGCTGTGTGATTCTATTCACAGCTTCTTGATGGATCACTTAGTTCTGGGCACTGTAGGTGGGAACTGGTGTTTGGCTGAGCTGCAAACATTTGGGGAACTAGTGTTCACTGTCTCAATCTTGGTGTTCACTTAGGCTTCCTATCCCTACTCAGCTTTGGTCCTTGAACCATCTGAGGACCTTGGGCCTCCTCTCTATCAGGCCCAATCCAGAAGCACCATACCACCCATAACAGAACTCATTGGTTCAGTCCTGCATGACCTCTTGTCTAAAATATTTCACAAGTCTCCTAACTGGTCCCCTTGCCTCTTTGCACTCCAGTTCATCCTATATATTACAGTCAAAATAATTTTCCTTAAATGCAGATGTGACTCCATTACTGAAACAACTCCAGTGACTACTAGGATAAAATATAAGCTCTTCTGTTTAGTTTTGAAAGCTCTATTCAACCTGTATTTCCAAACTGTATTTCCAGTCTCATTGGGTATTACTCCTTCTTCTGAGTTCTGTGATCCAACCAAATTGGCCTCACACAGGATACTCTACCACTCATCGTTATGCCTTTGCAGTCATCATCCCACATGTTTCTTACCTCTTACTCACAGAGCTTCTTCTTTTAAGATGAAGCTCTGGCACCATCTTCTACTTGTAGCCTTTTTTAATATTCCCAATTGCTAGTGCCTTCCCTCCCACACTACACAAAATATTTAAGTATTTTGTGGGTGTTGCATATAGGTGTATATGGAAGTATTTATTAACTTTTTACTTATGTAATATCTATTTATATATGTATATGTCAAAGATAGCAGAAGGGGAAAATTCATTTCAGGTCTCTTTGTAAATTGATCAGTAAACAGTAAGAGAGTCTGTTCTGGAATTTACAACTAGCCAGGAAATGTTTATCATGAGTAAATAAAGCTAATAAAGTTGAGCCAGAAATACTTTTATCCTTAGCCAATTGGATGTCTTAGCTATACTCCCCAAAGCTAACACTAAGTACCTGATGTGCCATCTCAGGCAAAATGGCAACTGGGTTAAAATTGTATCTTGGTGTGGTCCTCTTGAGTAATCTTCCTGAACCTTCTGGGCAGTATGAAGAGACAATAGCATGAAATAAGATTGCAAAGGGGAACTGTACTGAGGATCAAAGGAGTATAATTTATAAATTTTATGACATATTAGCCAAAAATCACATCCTGATAATATGTACAGAATCAGAGGAAGACATCTAGACTCTACTGCCAGGGTCTTTTGATCCTATAATATGTAAATCTCGGACAAGTTTTAGACATCCATAGGAAGAACAACAGAACACTAAAAGGTGTTTATCATTTTGAAATGATATGGACATGTTAACCTTAAAGTTTTACTAATAACTCTGAGATGCTTTGGATATATTGATTAATTCATGCTAAGTAGGCATGGGTAAGAGTTGGTCTGCTCTCCCCAAAAACTATAAAAATATCCCAAACTCCTATTTCCTCCTCCCAGCATTCTTCCATCTCCATTAGGTCTATGCTGGTTAGTAATACCTACTCTAATCTGTGGTGTGTGAGTGATTCTCTCTGCTTTTCTCCCTGTTCTCATGCTGTCTGCTTCTGTACCCTTTTTGTCACTTGTCTCTGCTCTGCTATTATGGCCCCATGATTAATTAAAGTGTGACTGCCACCCTATTTCCTACTGCCAGTTGTGGCCTTTCCTGGTGAGTACCCAAAGAACCAAGCATGCCTGTCCCCATTTCATAATTTCATAAATTAATCAATTCAGGAGCTATATGAAAAAAAATTTTAGAACAATGTACAACATTATTTCCATGAGAACAGAAGCTCATTGTAAGTATTGTTTTATTCTTTGTGCTTGTATTTCTAGCACCATAGTGCAGTCACTAGCAAATAGTAGGCAATTAGATAGTTGTTGATTATTTTCTTGATATGCTGTAGGATTGGTTTGGTACAAAGGCAAGAGAGCTGGATTCAAAATTAGGAAAGATGTGGTTCAAATTGTACCTTTGATTCTTTCTAGATATGTGACCTTAAATAAGTTATTTGCTCTAACTAAGCCTCAGTTTCCCTATACATGGAGATATGGTGTCTATTTTTAGTGTGATTTTTAGATTTATACGAACTGTTTGTTTGTTTTTTAACACATTTTTATTTACTATTTTGAACTTGATAAATGTCAACAAACATGAACATTTCCTTATGTAAAGAAGTAAAGAAAAAGAGAATTATGCATGAAGCTATGACTCCATTGCATGAGTTCCAAAGCCACCCATTTGTCTGTGTTTCCCTCTGAACCTCTTTCCACTGGGGAAGGTAGCTCATAACCCTGTCACTATGGGTCCTTGATGTCCTTTCTTTCTCTCTCTGGAGATTCCTCATAAAGTTCACTCTAGGATGTGGTATTAGTTTCAGATGTATTGAACTGGCTTGTCTCAGCCCTGCTCAGCCCAGCACTGGACAGATCAGCCAGGCTGGCCTCTTGCAAGGCTTCACCACATTGGATGGATAATTTAGCTGGGCTTGCTCCTTGTGAGGTGTGTATCTCTAATGGATGAGTCAATCCATTTTGGGGTAAGACCAAACTATGAATCAATCAACAAATGCTTCTCAAGTGCTCACTGTGTTCCAGGTCCTATGTTAAGGGCTTGGGATATAAGGAAAGAAAAACTAGTCCTTGATCTCAAGGAGTTCATATTCTTTTTTTTTTAACCTTTACCTTCCTTCTTAGAATCAGAACTATGTATTAATTCCAAGGCAGAAGGGCAGTAAGGGCTAGGTAATGAGATTCAGTGACTTGCCTAGGGTCACACAGTTAGTAAGACTCTTCAGCCAGTTTTGAACACAGGACCTTTTATCTCTAGGCCTGGCTCTCAATCCATGGAACCACTAAGGTGCCTCCAAGCTCACATTCTCATAGCAACTCATTCAGCTGCTGAGTTGGCTTTTCAGTGGGTAGCTGTTATTTGACTGGGCTGGACTTTTTGCTATATTGTTGGAATGAGCTAGGCAGGTTGTTCTGTGTTTTGGCTGCTGCTGCCAAGCTAAAATGGGCAGGTACAAATGAGCTAAAAACAGGATAAACTGATCAGAGAGAAGACACTAACATTCAGGGGAATTTGGAAAGGCTTCTTATAAAAAGGAGGTAGAGAATTGAAGAAAGCCAGGCAAAGTTCTGAGGAGGGAGAAAATTCCAGGTAGCAGAGCACAGCAAGCAATAATGCTGAGATAGGAGGTAGAAAATAGCAAGGAGGTCAGTATCACTGGCTTAAAAAATATGGAAGAGAGGGAATATAAGAAAAAAAGAAGATTGAAAACATGAAATGGGGTTGGGCTACGGAAAGTTTTAAAAATCTAACAGAGGATTTTATATTTGATCCTTTAATCAACAAGGAATCACAGGAATTGATTGGAGTGGAAGAGGTCAAATATGGTCAAACTTCTACTTAGTGAAATCACTTCCATCTGGATGGAGGATGGACTGGGAGACCAACCAGGTGATTGCAATAGTCCAGGCATGAGGTGATGAGGTTTCAACAGTTTTAGAAGAGAGAAGAAGGTGGTATATAAGAGAAAGAGTAAAGAATCAAAGGTAACATCTAGGTTTAGAGCCTGAGTGACCAGGAGAAAATAGAGAATTTAAGAAAAGGGAAGGGTTTTGAGGGAAAAGATAATGAATTCAATTTTGGATATGTTGAATTTGTCTGTGGAACACCCAATTCGAGATGTCCAAGAGGCAATTGTAAATGCATGACTGGAGATCAGGAGAGATGTTAGGGATGGACAAGTAGATCATAGAAATGATTATCTAATCCACGAGTGTTGATGAGATCATCAAATGAAATAGTATAAAGGGAGAAGAGAAAAGGGCCCAGGGCAGAAACCCTTGAGATACCCAGAGTTAATAAGTGTGATTTGCATAAAGACCTAGCTGATCTTCAGGAGAATGAGAAGAATCACTTACACAGCTAGGAGGAGAAGCAGGAGATAGCAGTGTTAGGAAAACCTAGAAAGAAGAGGGCATTAAGGATAAGTAGAAGAGGGTGGTTGACAGTGTAAAAGGCTACAGAGAGGTAAAAAAGAATAAGGATTGATAAGGCTAAGGCTATTGGATTTGGCAATTAAGAAATCAATGATGACTTTGGAAAGAGCAGTTCAGTTAAGTGATGAGGTAGAAAGCAGATTTCAGAGGATTTAGGTATGAATAAGAAGTAATCAGCCTTGGAAAGACCTCCAGGAACTGATGCAGAGTGAAAGGAGCAGAGCCAGAAGAACACTATACACAGAGACTGATATACTGTGGTAAAATTGAATACAATGGACTTCTATACCAGCAGCAATGCAATGACCCAGGACAGCTCTGAGGGATTTATGGTAAAGACGCTGCCCACATTCAGAGGAAGGACTGCAGGAGAGGAAACACAAAAGTAAAACAACTGCTTGAACGCATGGGTTGAGGCAGACATGATTGAGGATGTAGACTCGAAACTACCACACCAATGCAACTAACAACAATATGGAAATAGGTCTTGATCAATGACACATGATAAAACCAGTGGAAATGTGCATCGGCTATGGGGGGGAGTTCGGGGGTGAAGGGGAAAGTAAGAGCATGAATCATGTAACCATGTTAACTTTTCTAAAAAATGAATATTAATAAATGTTAAAAAAAAAAAAGAAGTAATCAGCCTTCTCATAGCTAATGGTGATGGATAATTGATGGAAGAAGTTCCTCACCAGGAGTTCTCTATACTAATGAAATTACAGGTGTAGTCAAATAAAAACACACATACATATGTACATACATACAAAATATGTACACACACATATTTTATAACCTGTCATGAAGTCAGGTGGCCTGTATTGTAAAGTATACTAGTTAACACACGTCAAATCTCAGCTCCTCACCTTATAGGCAATCAAAGGGTATGGGGTTTTTTTCCTGTTTTTTTTTTAAAACCTAATATCTTTATATATATCCTTCTATATTAATTTTATTTATTACAGGGCTAGGCAATGAAGGTTAAGTGATTTGCCCAGGGTCACACAGCTAGGAAGTGTCTGAGGCCAGACTTGAACCCAGGGCCTTCTGTCTCTAGGTCTGGCTTTCAATCCGCTGAGCCATCCAGCTGCCCCAATCAAAGGGCATGTTCAGTATTTCCACACAAAGTAATAGAAATGTACAACCTCTTATATTAATTAACCAAATAGTTCTGAGCTATCGAATTCTCCCTGAAGGAACTTAAGTTCCTGATTTAGCAAAGAATCCTCATTTGGGCTACAATAGCGCTAGGTTTTTTTTTTTTTAGTTTTGTTTTTTGTTGTTCTTTTTCAGTCATTTCAGTCAGGCCTATCTGTGACCTAATGTGGGGCTTTCTTGGCAAAGATACTGGACTGGTTTTCCATTTCCTTCTCCAGCTTATTTTACAGAAGAGTAAGCTGAGGCAAACAGCTACTTGCGCAGGGTCATACAGCTAGTAAGCCTTTGAGGCCAGATTTGAATTCAGGAATTTGAGTGTTTCAGACTTTAGGTCTGGCATTATCCACCTCCATACCTAACTGCCCTTTTCCCTAAAATCTTCACTAAAATCATCAAAGGATATGGAAAAACATTGATTAAGGATGTGAGATATAAAGTTGGAAATAATTTTTGTTGGCTTTTCTTATCTCTAAGTCTCTCAAAAAGAATGCTATTCACATCTAGAAAAAGAACTGTGGGAGTAGAAATGCAGAAGAAAACATGATCTATCACTTGTTTATATGAGTATAGGATTTGGGGTTTGGGTTTTAAAAGATTACTCTATTACAAAAATGAATAATATGGAAATAGTTTTTGAGTGATAATGCATGTATAACCAAGTGGAATTGTTTGTCAACTCTGAGATGGGGGAGGGAAGAGGAGAGGGAAACAATGTGAATCATGTAACCATGGTGGGGAAAAAAGCTTGTCCTGGGTCTTGATAGATGCAGCTCACATGAATGGTGAGAGTCTTGCCAGGACATAAAAACAATGATTTCCTCTCCTCAAAATACTTTATTTTACAATCACTTTGGAGTCATTTCAGGTAACAGGGTTTACATTATTTGGGGCTACTGTCTCTGAATTCTCCCTTCCTCTATTTAACAATTTTCTTTTTAATAATTTTCCATTGTTCCAGCATCCTACCTGTACTTCTTTATCGGGCAAACAACTCTGTAAACAACTAGGACTTGGAAAGGGGGAGAGGGTGTCACAGGAGGACCTAGAACAAAGCCTACTTCAGACACCTACCTTAGTCTATTTGAATAAACTTTTTACCTCGGGGTTTTTATACACACACACACACACACACACACACACACACACACACACACACACACACACCCTGCCCCCAGTCTTATAGACTCAAGTAAATATCAATATTATTGACATTATAATATATTAAGACTATAACAAATGATATAGTCAAAACCATATTTAAATACTTCAATAATGTATCACAGTAAAAATCATCACAGCCAGATCTAACCATCAGCTACATACAACTCCAAACTTCTTTTCTCTGGAAAGAGAGCCCTATCACTCAGCTCTCTTAGAGCTGTCAAAGTTGCTCAAGAATTCTTTTTATGTATATTCTCCATAGCATATCTTCTCCAGAGGAGAAGGATTAAGATCAGTTTCTCAGGAAGGAAGTTTTCTCAGATTTTTCTTTTTGACCTCAAACAGCTTTTTTTTCCAGCTATGACAATTAACAGTTTTTCCAAAACGACAATATTACAGCTTCTCTTCCAAGATCTTCAAAATGGAGTAATAGTATCTATAATCTCTGTGAGAAAGTCTATTGGAGTATATATGTGCATATACATATATGTGTGTGTGTATAGATCTACTACTTGGGCAAGGGAAGAAGGAAGAGGAGAACCATCTGCTTTATGGTAGGCACTCTGCTAAGTGCTTTTTACAAATACCTCATTTGATCTTCCTAACAAGCCTTGCAAGGTAGCTGCTATTATTATTCCCATTTTACCCTTGAGGAAGCTGAGTCATCCAGATTTTAAGTGACTTGAGCTAGGAAGTGTCTGAGGCTGGATTTGAACTAAGATCTTCTTGACTCCAGCCTCTGCACTCTAAATATTGTACCATCTACAAGCAATAATTTTGATATTATTTCTTTTGGGGTTCAAGCATTTGTACTTCTACTAATACTAGGCTGACTCAATATTTCACATTGACTAGAAAAAAATGGGTAGAATTAATTTCCTCACATTTAGTTCTCTATGTATTTCATAATCTAGATATGTATTTCATTTCTCTGTTAGTGCTTTTAATTCAGTGTTTTTTAAAAATGGATATTATTTCTAGGAAACACATGAAAGTTGTAGTGCTGAAAGAGCAGTACCCAAAGATATGGCAGTGGCTATCTGTATCAATAAATCAGTAATTTCAAGGATCATTTAAGAATACAGTGAATCCAAATTAGTTGCACCAAAGCCCAAAGGAAATTTGAGAGAAAAAACTGTGGGAGTAGAAATACAGGAGAAAACATGATTTGTCATTTGTTTATATGGGTATATGATGAGGGCTTTTGATTTAAAATTTTTTTATTTTAAAAGATTACTCCTTTGGGGGCAGCTGGGTAGCTCAGTGGATTGAGAGCCAGGCCTAGAGACAGGAGGCCCTAAATTCAAATCTGGCCTCAGACACTTCCCAGCTGTGTGACCCTGGGCAAGTCACTTGACCCCCATTGCCTACCTTTACCACTCTTCTGCCTTGGAGCCAATACACAGTATTGACTCCAAGACGGAATCTAAGGATTATTAAAAGAAAAAAAAGATTACTCTATTACAAAAATGAATAGTATGGAAATAGGTATTGAATGATAATGCATGTATAATCCAGTGGAATTGCTTGTCAACTCCGGGAGTGGGGAGAGAAGAAGAGAGGGAGATAATATAAATCAGGTAACCATGGAAAAATGTTTTTTAAAAAATTAAAATTACATTTAAAGAGAACAAACTATTGATATAAAACAACTTAATAAATCCTTGGAAAATAAGCAAAGGCCTTCAGAAGGACCTGACAGCTGAATAGATTGCTACAGCTCACTGTAGTTTTCTTAAAGCTGGAGGAACATTGAAAAGATAAGTTAAAAAAGAAAACAGCTGCTAACCATTGCTATAAAAAAGATTTTTATTGTGGGCAAAATAATGTAGAGACAAAAGTCCTGATTGGAAAAAACGTAATTTTTCCTCCTGAAACTCACTTTTTCATTTGAGGCTAGACCAAAATTATTGTCAGAAGTCTAGGTGAGTCTGTAAATTCTAAATATCTTCAAGGGATTATAAGACATCCATCCATTCTCAAGCATCCTTTTGGAGTAGGAGTTATTTCCAGTGGATTTGGAAATCCTGTCCTCATGGAGGAAATAAAGAAGTTTGAGAAATATATTGATACGCTGGAAAGCAAAATTGTTTCAGCATCTTCCAATGGAGATAGAATAATACAACTAAACCTTGCATAGTGCCACAAGTCATGAAAGCTTAAAATGTTTACCCAAGAGATAGAGATAAATAGGTTTAAGTGGTCTGGGAACTCTCTTGATTTAATTCCCATAGAAAAACTAAGCAGTATAATAAAGGCTGGAGTCAGGAAAATGGACTGCTTGTCAAAGGTATGCTTAATGGTCAATGTATTGGGTGGTTTCATGATGAAAAATTAAAGGATGTGTTTCAAAATCTGGTAAGCTCAATGCCAAATCATGTTTTAAAAGTTATTGCAACCACTGAGACTTTCTAAATAATACTATTTGTCACATGGGATGACTCTATAGGAGGGAAAAAAAGGAGGGTTCCTATGGATAACTATAAGAGAATATTAATAAGAATTTTTTAAGTGATTGAGACAGCTAGATGACTTAGTGGATTGAGGTCCTTTCCTGGAGAAGGAAGGTCCTGGGTTCAAATTTGACCTCACATAACTTCCTAGTTGTGTGGATAGTATAGCCCCTATTGCCTAGCGCTTGCTACTCTACCTCAGAAACTATATTTGTATTAATTCAAAGATGGAAGAAAAGGGTTTCAATAAAAAAGCAATTGCAGCAAAATGAGTGGACATATTACGCATTAAACATTTTAAAGATATGAACATTTTAAAATGTATTGTATGTTAATATATTAAATTATTTTACTTTGTCCATTTAGTTTTTGTATCCTTCTGTATGTGTGTGCATATACACGCATGTAGTATGTGTATACATCTATATCTATTTCTATGTGTGTATGCATACATGGAGTAGATGACTGATTTTTCTTCCAGGATCTCTCTCTATGGGTTCAATTCCTCCCAAGCTGCACCTATGCTGGGCAGGTTAGGGTTCCCCAGAGAAGGAGGAGGCTACTATAAGGATTCTAAGGCGAATCCTGTATGTGTAGCCTACTATATTATAGCTTCTAGGTTCCCACTAGTGTGCTTTCCATGAACAAATTAGCCAGCTGACTCATTTAATTGTTAACAAGTTATTTACTAAAAAGATAAAGTAAGAATAATTGTACAGGTTCTACCCATAAACCTGGGATATATTCTCCCATCGATACACAGTGTCCATGAAAGAGAATCAGATACCTGCTTTAAATACTACAGTCCGGGGGGCAGCTGGATGGCTCAGTAGATTGAGAGTCAGGCCCAGAGACGGGAGGTCCTAGGTTCAAATCTGGCCTCAGACACTTCCCAGCTGTGTGACCCTGGGCAAGTCACTTGACCTCCATTGCCTACCCTTACCACTCTTCTGTCTTGGAGCCAATACACAATATTGACTCCAAGACAGAAGGTAAGGTTTAAAAAATAAAATAAAATAAAATAAAATACTACAGTCCTGAGGCTTCTGAGTAGGGAATATATGTGATCAGAACAACTCAGAATCCTGAAATTTCAGGCTTTGCTGTATTATCTATTTCTTAGGGACTGTTCTGACAAAGTTCACTAATAGGCATGGCAGGTGGCTCCTCTGCATGGCTGGCCTTGGCTAGCTCCTCACAGTGTGTAACATCTCTGATTCTGCTGATGTGAAATTTAAAGAAACAGGGGGGAAAGCCCAGAAACGGTTGAACAAGTGAATGTGATGGTAGTGGAGGTGGGAGGAGTGCCATTTTGGTACACTGGATTTGAACAAGTAGCTTGGGTGCCATTTGGCCTCACTCTAAAAGAGTGAGGTTGGATACATTGTTCCCTCCATTTTCTAGGGGATAGTCTGAAGGGTTTGGGGGTATTTCCTCTCTAATGCTGTCAGTTTAAGTCCATCCATATTGGCCATATTTTCTCCACTGTTACCTAGATTTGGTGATGAGTGTCCCAATTCCAATTAAACACAGTACTGATTAACTTTTATAAAGAGATAGTCACTTGAAAAAGAAACCTCTACCTCCTGTTTTAGAACCAATACTAAGTATTGGTTTCAACACAGAAGAGAGGTAATGGTTAGGCAATTGGGGTTAAGTGAGTTGCCCATGGTGACACAGCTTAGGAACCGTGTGAGGTCAGATTTGAACCCAGGACCTCCCATCTCTAGATTTGGCTCTCTATCCAATGAGTCACCTAGCTGCCCCATAAAGAGTTACTTTGAAGATATAATCATAACAAAAGTATAAAACATTTCCCCTGTCTACATATAGTTTAGGGATACATTCTCCCCTATCTCACCTATTTCTCTGGAAAGGTTGGGTTCAAACTTAACTTAATTGTTACATAGCATTGATTCCACCAAATTCAGGTCCAAATGCAGCACTGGGGCTAAGATGAACCTTTCCTCAGGTAGAGCAAGCTAGTGATACAGTGAACAGAAAGCTGGACCTGTAGTCAAAAAGACTTAAATACAAATCTGCCCTCAGAAACTTACTAGCTGTATGACTTTGGACAAGTCACTTAGCTTTGTTTCCTTGGTTTCCTCATCTGTAAAATAGAGATAATAATAGTACTTACCTCTCACGGAATTGTGAGGATCAAGTGAAATATCTGTAAAATGCCTTGTAAACCTTAAAGTGATATATAAATGCTAGCTACCATTATTATTATTATTACCAGTGAGTTGGGTTCCACTTTTTGTTCCTTGGGGCATTAATACTAAACTGGCTGCAAAACTGAGGGATGTAGGATGAAGCTCTTCCTTTATTTAAAAAGCAATAATAGGGGCAGCTGGGTAGCTTAATGGAGTGAGAGTCAGGCCTAGAGACAGGAGGTCCTGGGTTCAAACCCGGTCTCAGCCACTTCCCAGCTGTGTGACCCTGGGCAAGTCACTTGACCCCCATTGCCCACCCTTACCAATCTTCCACCTATGAGACAATACACCGAAGTACAAGGGTTTAAAAAAAAAAAGCAATAATAACACCACCACCACTACCAACAACAACAAAAACAACAACACCAACACCACAAATGCTGAGAAAGATTAAGAATTTGGACTTGTATTCAGAGTTCTACATGTCCTCAGAGGGAAGAAGGCTCCCAAGGTTTCTCCCCTGGCAGCACTGTCTTTCACAAAACACCTTGAGCAAAACAGTTAAGGCACCAGGACACAGCTAAAGAGAATGCAGAAAAGAAAATGACAAGGCTGACTCAAACCATTTTTAATGTTTTAACAGCCAATCAAAGAGCCTCCTGTTCACCAGATGGTTACTTATAATGTTTACTCTTCTTCTAACATCTCTTCAAGGCACTGTTCTCCTGGAAGCAGGTTCTCAAGCCTTTCCATGTGGGTAGATACTGTCAGAGGTAGTCTGTGTAAGCACCTAATTCTTGTTATAAAAAGAAAGCCAGATTTTCATGAAAGAGGAGGAGGGAGGGAGTCTTTCTTAGGCCAAGAAAAGGGGCGATTGACAGCTCAGCCTACTTTGCTGGCCAGCACCACTTGGTGCTTTTTATCTCTATATATGTACATATATCTAACAACCCACTCCCAGAGACATAGACTAAGAATAAGCTAGATTTGCAGAAAAGGTTATGATATATATGAAGGGTTCCAAGCAGACCCAAATCCCTGAAGAACACCAATTTATAATGAAGAAAAACTCCCCCCCAAATTGAAACCAAAGAAAACATCAATTGGCAACCCTTCTATTCCAAAACAAGGAGACAGGATCTGAAGCAAAGATGGCTCTAGGGACTGAAACTTCCAGTAAATGACATAAGAAAATGAGGCTAGTTCCAGTGTGTCTGGGACTTGGGAACCCTCTAGGAAATCAGCTTAAAGCCAGTGCCTTCTCTGGTGAGGCTGAAGCCTGAGGTCACAGACCTATGGGTAGCTGATCACACTGGCAAACAGGTGGTGCTGCCATCAGCTGGGTTCTGGGGATGCTCCCAAAGATCAGACTGAACCCAGCCCTATCTAGGTCAAGCTATAAAACTACCTAGTCAGGTCTGAAACTGCAGCCTTTTGGCAGATGACTGCTCAGGAAAATGGACATAGCCAGTCCTACTAAAGAGAAAATCCCTAGAAAACAGAGCAAAAGCTATAGATGGGGCAATGGAGAGAACTTGGTAACAAAGCTGCATCCAGTTTCTGGCTGTAGACCAGGACTTAAATCCAAGACCAAGGTTTTATTCAGAGGGCAGGTGCTAAAACCAGGCAACTGGAGGCACAGTGCATAAAGCATTGGGCATGAAGTTAGGAAAACATGACTTCAAATTTGGCTTCATATACTGCTAGCTGTGGGATCCTGGGCAAGTTACTTATCCCTTTTCTATGTCAGTGTCTGAGGCTAGATTTGAATTCAGGTCATCATGACTCCAAGCAGAGAGTTCTGCCAGTTGTCTGGATATATATAAACACACACACACACACACATACACACACACACATACATTTTGAAGCTTCTCCAGATCTCTTATATCTGTATTTGGCCACTCTTACCATTACTAATCTGGGAAATCCTCTAGTCAAGATTGTTTGTCTTTTGATTCTTTTCCAAAATTGGGCATGGACATCTCTTCAATTACCAATTCTTTGACACCACAAAAGGAGCTATAATAAATATTTCTCTACAAATAAGTCCTTTTCTTTTCTTAATATCTTTGGGATGAAGATCTAATAGTAGTAATTCTAGATGCACAGTTTTGTAACCCTTTGGGCATAGGTCTAAATTGCTCAGAATGGTTGGATTAGTTGACGAGTCCACCAGGAGTGTAGTAGTAGTATTTCAATTTTCCCACATCTCTGCCATTTATCATTTTCCTTTTCTTTTATGTTAGCCAACTGATAGGTGTTAGATGGTACGTTAGAGTTATCTTAATATGCATTTTTAATGAATAGTAATTTAGAACATTTTTTCAGATGACTATAGGTAGCTTTAATTTCTTCTGAATATGGCTTGTTTATATCCTTTTACTATTTTATCAATTGCGGAATGGCTGAACAAGTTGTGATATGTAATTGCAATGGAATACTATTATGCCAGAAGAAAGGATGAACAAGAAGATTCCAGGAAAACCTGGAAACATTTACATGAACTGATGAAACGTGAAGTGAGCAGAACCAGGAGAACATTGTACACAGTAATAGCAATATTGTATGATGATCAATTCTGAATGTCTTAGCTATTCTCAGCAATACAAAGATCCAAGACAATTCCAAAGAACTCATGATGAAAAATGCTATCCACATCCCAGAGAAAGAACTGATGGAGTCTGAATGGATGTTGAAACATACTATTTTTCACTTGTCTGTGTTTTCTTTCACATTACTAATATGGAAATAGGGTTAGGGATTTGCATGATTGTACATGTACAACCTATATCAAATTGCTTACTGTTTTAGGGAGGAGCAAAGAGAGGAAGGAAGGGAAAGATTTTGGAATTCAAATTTTTTAAAAAAGAATGTTAAAAATTATTTTTACATATAACTGGAATAAAATAAATAATCGTTTAAAAACTGGGAATGGCTGGGGAAGTTGGGGAAAGAAGGAAGAGTTTATTCTATTATTCTTAATCTGGATGTGTTTGTCCCCTTGAATTGAACCTGTTAAGCTGTTCCTGTATATACTTGCTTAAAAGTTTTGTTGTTTTTTAAACTTTTACATTGTCTTAGAATCAATACTTGTTCCAAGGTAAAAGAGTGGTAAGAGCTAGGCAATTAGGGTTAAGAGATTTGTCAAGGGTCACAAGGGTAGGAAGTATCTGAGGCCAAATTTGTCTCATCTTTAGGCCTGGCTTTCAATCCACTGAACCACCTAGCTGCCCCTTTAATTTTTTTGAAAATAGGCTGCATTTTAAAAACTGGACAGATTGAGGCGATCTCTCTCTTTCCTGAGACCCACAGCACTGATATCATGAACTGAACCAAGAAAGAGGCTACCCTCTCATATCTTTCTCAAGGGTGTTTCTCTTGTTCTGTTTCATTTGTTCTTCTCAATTTCAAAGGCCAAGGTGACCCATATTTGGTGACCCTGCAAATTCTAGACTTACAGACAACCAGCCTGGCAGGAAAGTCCAGAGAAGCCAGGATATCTGGGAATCCTTGGAACTTTTTCCTGAATGGGTTTTGAACTTGGGGCTGTGCCCTAGGTGTTCTAGGCAGCTAACTGGTGGTATAATGATAGAGTGCTAAGCTTGGAGTTAGGAAGACCTGAATCTGGCCTTTGACACTTACTAGCTGTGTGACTCTAGGAAAGTCCATTAACCTCTGTTTGCCTCAGTTTCCTAGCTACAAAATGGAAATAATAATAGCACCTATATCAAGGGTTATTATGAGGAATAAATGAAATAATATTTGTTTAAAAAAAAGTACGTGGCACTATTTATAAATATTTATTCTCTCTCTTCTCCCTAGATGCTCATAGTGGGGGTAAGTCCCACATATCGGGGAAGTAAGTTTTATGATTATACTGCTTGAAGTAAATATTCTTTTGTAAAAGCCAATCTGACTACTAAGTGGCCCCAGATCTTTGGTAAATGAATCTATGAGTCAAACAACAATAACAACAATAATAAACATTCCTTTTGCTAAATGTAAATGTAAGGGGCAGAGACAAGATGGCAACAAAGGTACGCAGACCCATCTGATCAATACCAAATTATCCTCCAAACAACTATGATATAATGCCTCAAAACGAATTTGGGAGCACAAAAGACAGGATGAAATAATTTTTCAGCCCAAAACAACTTAGAAGGCCAATATGGAAAATCTATTGTACCAGGGTAGAAGTGGAGCATGAAGTAGCATGGCAAAGCAGGCTCAGCAATGAAGCAGTTAAATTACTTCTAGAACTCTCAGTCACAGATGGTAAAGGGAGATTGGACAACTGCTCAGATGGAGATTACAAAGGTCCTTTTGCTAGCTACAGTCGCAAAAATCTTGTTGCATTGCCCATACACAGATCGATGTTGCAGTCCTGGGGCTGTAGTCTCAATATTAGGAGAAGCATTAGCACATATGTGGCTGCAGGGGATGAGGGGACTCTGGTCACAGTTCCAAGGCAGAAAAGAATGCTTATGGTTGGTCACAGACCAGGATATTATTAATCATAACTCTCCTTCAATCAAACCACTTTGGAAGAACTGAAAATGTATAGATCCCCAGAGCTATCTCTGAAGGCAGCTGCACAAAGAACATGACTCTTGAAACAATTCTCCTTTTACCATAGGATCAGAGACAAACTTGAATAGTTTTTAAGTTAAAAGAAAAGAAAAAGGCTAGAAAATGAGCAAATAACAAAAAAAGAAACTCAACACAAAAAGTAATTCTGGTGACAGGAAAGATCAAAACACAAATTCAAAAGAAGATAACAAAGTCAATACTGCTGTATCCAGTGCCTCCAAGAAAAATATGAATTGGTCTCAAACTCCAGAAGAATGAATGGAGGATTTAAAAAATCAAATAAGATAAGTAGAAGAAAAATTGGGAAAAGAGATGAGAGTGATACAGGAAAATCATGGAAAAAAAGAATCAACAGCTTGGTAAAGGAGGCACAAAAAATAGTGGAGAAAATAATACCTTAAAACAATCATAATATTAGTAAAAGAGACACAAAAAATCCATTTAAGAGAAGAACTCTTTAAAAGGCAAAATTGGCCAAATGGAAAAAGATATACAAAAAGTCACTGAAGTGAAGTTCTTAAGAAGCAGAATTGGCAATATGGAAGAAGAGATAGAAAAATTCATTGAGAAAAAGAACTCTTTACAACGTAGAATTGGCTAAATGGAAAAGGAGGTACAAAAGCTCACTCAAGATGTCTTAAAAATTAGAACTGGACAAGTGGAAGCTAATGATTCCATGAGAAATCAAGAAATGATCAAATAGTCAAAATAATGGGAAAAAATGAAGAAAATATGAAATATGAGGAAAAAACTGACTTGGAAAATAAATCCAGGAGAGGTCATCTAAAAATTACTTGAAAAGTACTACTTGAAAGCCAGGATTAAAAAAAAAAGAGCTTTGATAATCATCTGTCAAGAAGTTATCATGGAAAACTGCCCTGATATTCTAGAACCAGAAGGTAAAATATAAATGGAAAGAATCCACTAACCACCTCCTGAAAGAGATCCCAAAGGATAACTCCCAGGAATATTATAGTCATATTCTAGGTCAAGCCAAATCTCAAGTTAAGGAGAAAACATTGCAAGCAGCCAAAATGAAATCATTCAAATATCATGGAGTCACAGTTTGATAATACAAGATTTAACAGCTTCTACATGAAAGGATTAGAGGGCCAGGAATGTGATATTCCAGATGGCAAAGGGACTAGGACTTCAACCAAGAAGTCAAACCTTCAGCAAAACAGCATAATCAATTAAATGGAGGACTTTCAAATATTCCTGATGAAAAAAAAAAAACCACACCAGAATGGAAAAATTGACTCTCAAAATCAAGACTCAAGCATAAAAAGTTAAATACGAAAGAGAAATCCAAAAACATCCAATAAAGTTATTACCTATAGTGCAAGATGATTTTTTAACTCCCAAGAACTTTATCATAATTAGGGCAGTTAGAAGTAGTATACATAAACAGAGGGCATGGGTATGAGTTGAAAATGATGGGATGATATCTAAAAAAAAATCAAATTAAGGCATGAAAGAGAAATACATTGGGAAAAGGAGAAGGGAAAAATAGAATGGGGGATATCATCTCATATAAAAAAGACATGAAAGAACTTTTACAGTGGAGAGGGAAATGAGGGAGGTGGCGAGGGGGAGCACTTGAACTTTACTCGATAGAATTGTCTCGAAGAGGGAAGAACATACACCGTCAATTGGACATAGAAATCTATCTAACCCTACTAGAAAACAGGAAAGGAAGGGGATGAGAGAAAGGGTGGGGAGGTGATAAAAAAAGAGAACAGAAGGGGATGTGGTGGTCAGAAGCTAAACATGGGGAAATAGAATGGAGAGTAATACTTGGTAATCATAATGGTAAAAAATATGTTTATTAAGTGCCTCTAAAAAAAGCCTTATTTCTCAAATTCATGGAGAAATGAGTTAAATGTAAAAGAATATCAGTAATTCCCCAATTGATAAATGGAAAGTAAAGCCCTCTATAGTCATGTGGGAAAAATGCTCTAAACCAATATTAAAAAAAGAAATGAAAATGAAAACAACTCTGAAATACCATCTCATACCTTTCAGATTGGCTGTTATGACAGAAAAGGAAAATGACAAAACTTAGAGGAGATGTGGGGAAAACTGAGACACTAATATACTGTTGTAATATACTCCTCAGTTGTGAACTGATTCAACTATTCTGGAGGGCAATTTGGACCTTTACTCAAAGAGCTATAAAACAATACATACTCTTTGACCTAGTAATACCATTACTAGGTTTGTATCCCAAACAGACAAAAAAGAAAAAAAAGGGAAAGATTTATATGTCCAAAATATTTAAAGCAACTCTTGATGTTGGGGCAAAAAACTGGAAAGCGAGGGGACGTTTGTCAATTGGAGAATGACTGAGTATAAGACAACACAAACTGAAGCAGAGTGAAGTAAGCAGAACCAGGAGAACACTGAACACAACGACAGCAATAATGCACAATGGACAACTGTGAATAATTTAGCTATTCTCAGCAATACAATGATCCAAAACAATCCCAAAGGACTCATGATTTAAAAAATGCCATCTGTGAAAAATGTTGGAAACTGTTATTACATATAATTGAGGAAAAATAAAATTTAAAAAGTTTCAAATGCCATCTGCTTCCAGAGAAAGAACTGATGGAGTTTAAATCCAGACCAAAGCAAACTTCTTTCAATTTCTTGCTTGATTTTTTTGTTTCAGTTTCCTTCTACAAAACGATTAATATTGAAAAATGTTTTGTAAAATCTATATTAGAATTCTTACCATCTCAGAGGGGAAGGGATAGGGTGTGGGAAGGGAAGGAGAGAATTCGAGACTCAAAATTCTTTAGAAATGATAGAAATTGTTTTTACATGTAATTGGGGGAAAAAACTATAAATGTAATATTGGATTACCCTGGCCTCTCCTGCCCAAAGGACAGGTATAGTACATTTCACTCCTTTCCCCAGGGTTCTCCAGCACCCTTAAGGGAATTTGGGATAGTGCTTATCTCTTGAGGGAACACCATGAGGTACAAGTCAGAATCAGACCCTAACATCACCTGGTTGCTCTAGGAAATTAAAGATATTAGAAATAAAATTTAGAAGGATGGCATTTGGAGTGAGGAAGATGGCCCCCAGTCCTTGATCTTTGGCCTCCCCAAAGATCATTAATCTGAGACTAAATCTAGTCACCACTCCAACGATGCTGGTGGTGGTGGTGACTGTGATGAATAGGAAAAAATGAGGAGTAATCTGGAAGGGAAATAATCTGCCTGGAGGCTACATACTTTAGAAACAGTTTGGTTGTAGGCTTGGCAGGTTCATTAGCTTGCGATTTGCTTACTGAGACTGAATTCCATAAACTGGGAGAACTGATGTAGAATTCCCTGTTGCAAGATGATCCCCCCCCCCCCAAAAAAAAAACCTTACCTTCTGCCTTAGAATTGATACAAGTAGCAATTCCAAGACAGAAGAGAGGTAAAGAGGTAAAGAGAGGCAATCGGAGTTTAAGTGACTTGTCCAGGGTCACTTAGGTAGAAAGTGTCTAAGGCCATATTTGAAGGTACGACTTTCTCATCTTTAGGAATGGCTGTCTATCCACCAAACCTGCAAGATCATTTTTTAAAAACCCTTATCTTCTATCTTAGAATCAATACTATATATTGGTTCCAAGGCAGAAGAGTAGTAAGGGCTAGGTTTAAGTGACTTGCCCAGGGTCACACAGCTGGGAAGTGTCTAAGGCCAGATTTGAAACCGGTACCTCCTTGTCTCCAATTTTGACTCTCTATGCACTGAGCCACCTAGTTGCCCCAGCAAGAGCATTAAAAAAGATGCTAATGGGGGCAGCTGGGTAGCTCAGTGGATTGAGAGCCAGGCCTAGAGACAGGCGGTCCTAGGTTCAAATCCGGCCTCAGACACTTCCCAGCTGTGTGACCCTGGGCAAGTCACTTGACCCCCATTGCCTACCCTTACCAATCTTCCACCTATAAGTCAATACACAGAAGTTAAGGGTTTAAAAAATTAAAAAACAAAACAAAACAAAAAAACAAAAAAGATGCTAATGAATATTAAATAGATAGGTAATCTAACTATTCAAATGAATTCAGGTAGGAAGGCTTAGACTTCTAAAGAGGGGTTTCTTGCCTGCCCTATTACTGCCTGGGTGTAAGTTAGGGAGGACCTTTGCTATCTGAGTTAGGTTTAAATAATCAAATGACTGCTAATCATTATTTAATTAATTAAATAATTAGTTAAATAATACTGATTAGCTGAACAATCTCCAGTCCTTTGTGAACAACCTGCCTTAGAGACTTTCAGAGCTAAGATTTTGGAAGGTGTTCCTCTTGTCTGGAAGTAGTTGTTTGCCATAGGTCTTCCTCAGTCTTTTAGGATTGGGCAGCTATACTTCTGAAATTTAAAAGTAGGGTAGATTTCCTTAATGTCAAGCAGACCCAAATGGTGCCTATCACAGTTTCTTCATCTATAAAATGAGGATAATAATGCATTTACACTAAGGTTTGTTGGGAATATAGAGATAGTATATGTAAAGTGCTTTACAAACATTAAAATGTATAAATCCTAGCTATTATTGTGCCTAACAATTAAATACTCTCCTGAAACCCCCTTTTCTCTAGATTAAACAGCTTTGGTTTTTCAACTGTTCCTCATATGAACTAAACTAACTAAAGTTCTTGAGTTTCCCCTCTCTGCTCATTGGTCATTTCCGGACAAATTCCAGCTCTTGAAACGTGAAATGCCCAAACTGAACACAATATTCCTTATTTGGCCCAACTAATGCATGGTATGTTGGGATTTATTTTATATCTTGAATAATAGCCAAAGCTACTGAAGACCTAAAAAAGAATATTTTCCAGGTATCATCAGATGGTTCATCATAAGAAACTGATGGGTTTTTCTCAATGGGCATCATACTGAGGACATCTGCTTTGTCCTTATAATCTTTAGGACCACCAGACCTTTCCTGTCTGCCCTGATGCTGAAACCTATTTCTTATTTGTGTTGTCTCTCTCTATTGGAATTTGAACTCCTAAAGATCAAGGACTGTCTTGCTTTTATATTTGTATTCCCAGTTCTTAGTACATAGGGGAGAATAGGCATTTATATAGCATCTACTATGTGCCAGTCACTGTACTAAACATTCTACACATATTCTCTCATTTCGAAAGCTATTATTATCCTCATTTTATAGTTGAGAAAGCTGAGGCAAACAGAGGTTAAGCAAGCAACTTGTCCAGGATCGCACAACTAGTAAGTGTCTAAGGCTAAATTTGAACTCACATCTTATTTACTTCATGTCCAGAAATCTACTGGTATTTACATATCATCTTCATTGGTGCCCTTTGGCCCCAGAGTTCCTCTGATTGGAAGGTAGAGCAGAGAGCTTCTATCAGGCCAGTTATCCCTCATTTCCTGGCAGGTTGCACACCTTTGGATTTCTCCATCATGCCTAGGGTACCAGGTACCTTCCTCTTTCTCCTCTTTCCACCTCCCTTTGATGTATTGCCTTTCCTCTAGATTGTAAGCTCCTTGAGGTCCTGTGCTCTATCTATTGCTTCATCTAGCAACTTCTTGCTTACTAAAACCTGATGCTTATTGTACATCTAGCATACAGTAAATACTTACTAAATACTTTTTGACTCACTGACAGTAAGAAACAGTAACATTTCCTTTAACAAATGTTTAATATTTTAAAGGGCAACACTGTATAATACTAGTGCTGAAGAGCAGCTGAATAAGAGAAAAGGAAGATAGCAAAGTGAAGTCTGGGAAAATTCTAAGGAAGGGAATTTGCCCCTACAGGTAACGTTAACATGCTGCTGGGGAGGAATAAGAGACAAGAAAAGGCACTGTGGTGGGCCCCTCCTTTCTTATGAAGAATGGGAGGAATCTGGACTTCTGAGCGGAGTGTATTTTTTTCCAGGGTCTAAAAATACTGTGAAAAGGGAAGACAGCCACTCTGAAGAAAAGGGGCAACGTGGCCATGGAAACAGCTGAGAAATATGAGCCCAATATTTCAGAAGGGGAATAACTCCAGTGACCTCCCTTTGGAAATTCCACACAGTGACCAAGTCCTTGGAAGTAGCAGCTTCTGATAAGGACCGAGAATACTTTCTAGCAGCCAAGGGCAGGGGGAGGAGGGAAAGGCAAAAGGAGAGGGCAAGGATCCAAGACAAAGATTTGGACGTCTGGGTGGGGAGGGGAGTGAGCAGCTTAGTCACCCAGTCGATGGGTTTGGGCCAGGAGAAGGTGGGAGGTGTGACAGAACTGAGATCTCTTCCCCCCCCACCCCCCAGTTAGATATCCTGGAATGCCCGGATGGGCCCAGAACAGGGTGGCTTTCTTCTCTTTTATCCCAGCACCCTTTTCTATTAAAGCAGTCTCTATGGGACTGCTGGTAGACTGCTTCCCTGGGCCAGATAGGAAAGAAGGAGCAGCCTTGCTCATGACCCAAATTAGGTATTTGCTCAGAAACCTTCAGCCAACCTGATGACTAGAGGATGGACAAGAATGGGAGACAGGAATTTCCAATAAGAGGCTCCCTGCCTCTTCCCCATCTTTTAGAGGTGGCAGAAGGGAGGGGATAGAATGGCCCTGGGAAGCCTAGGCCAGGGAAAGGCCAAGCTCTCAGAAAATTAAATCCCCAAGTGGTTCCCATGGCAACAGGGCCTTCCAAATCCTAACCAGAGACAATGGAGAGGAGAGACAACCATCCAAAAGAAGAGAAGCCTTATTGGGGCCCAACCTAGAAACCCCAAAGCCGTGGGGGTGGGGTGGGGGAAAGAAGGGGGAGCTTTAGGTTACCAAGGGGGAAAGGCTCAACTTTCTCCCTCTCCAGTTTGGGGCAAGAGTGGCCTCTCAAAGCCTCAGGCATTCTAGCCTGGGGCAATTTTATCCAAAAGGCTGGGGGATTGTAGACAATTAATCCCTGTGAAAAACCCTGCTCTGCCAGGCCCACACCCCATCAACACATACACCTTTGTTCTCAGAAGAGAGAAAGCTGGGCTGCTAAGGGTAGAGGGCAGGCAGCTAGAGATAAAGCCCTGGGGTAGACTTGGGGCCTGAGGAATGGGGACATGAGACAGAGAGGGAGGGTGAATTCCAAAAAGGCTCTGCTAAACAGGAGCCCATTTACCTAGACTGGCAAGCACAGGCTACACCATCACTGCTCTCACACAGGCATAGGCCCCAGTTTTTCTGCCTGGTTTCCTCTTCCTTCACTATGACTTCTGGATCACTTTCAGGAAGACAGAAATCAGGCTTTCTTTTATCTGGGGAAATTTGCTTATAAATCAGGAGCTTCCCCCCTTTCCCAACCCTGTGGGGTTCAGGAGCTCAGCACAAGCTCTTAAGAATCTTGCTACTATTCAGAGGGTCACCGACCTTGGCCTAATCTCATTTTCCTGGGTTTTTGCCAGGCTTAACAAGAATTCAGTCCAAGGCTGGTCTTTTTAGGACTGAGACAGAAAAGGGATCTTCAGCTATATGGAAGAAAGGGAAGCCCCTTTATGGGTCCATGAGTCCCGTACTGTCTTTTACCTTACCAATTCACAATCTCTTCCTGCTTCAAAAAGCAAAAACAAAACAGCCCTCTGCAAGCCTTCCGGAATCAAGCCCTCTTAAGTTCTGTCAACCCTATCACCCGCCATTCCCTAAACACGCAAAGGACAGCTATATGTCTAACTTGAAAACAAATTGAATTCCTAAGAGTATACTTTGATGCGGCCATCACGGGAAGGTCAAAGTCTTGTGTGGCTCCATACTTCTAAAATTATATCCTGTGAGCACATTTATCTTTTTTTTAAAATTTCTCTTGATGTCTTTTGTTTTCACATTGCCTAAACTGTCGGTCAGTCGACAAGTGTTCGTAAAGAATTGTGCTCCCTCAAATCTAGCCTCAGACACTTCCCAGCTGTGTGACCCTGGGCAAGTCACTTGACCCCCATTGCCTACCCTTACCACTCTTCTGCCTTGGAGCCAATACACAGTATTGACTCCAAGATGGAAGGTGAGGGTTTAAAAAAAAAAGAAGAAGAAGAATTACACTCCCCCTTAATGGTCAACAGATCCAATTAGCTCAGGGCAAAGGCATTTACTAAGATGGCAACACGAGGATAATAGTAACACCTCCATACACCTGGGAGGGTATCCCAAATACACGATGAGGACAGTGGGCAGAGGGCCATGCACACCCACCCCATGCATGAAAGAGGCACCCACGTGGGAAACCTATGAATTGGGTCAGACTCTTTAGAGTCGTCTCCTGCTTTGAATGCAGGGCACAGCCCTGTATCCACTGTACCACTTAGCTTCCCCAAAAAGTAAAATGGATAATTGACTATAGAAAGAGCCTACAGAGCAGGAAGACTTGGGTTCAAGTGTTGCCTTTGATTCACAATGGCAGCATTGTTTCTAGGCAAGATTCCATGCAACTGAAGACCAGAAGTTCCATTGCATACGTTATCAGACTCAGACAATGTATTGCTTAGCTTTGTTGCATGGGGATTCTCCTCCTCTTTTATCTCTTTTTTGTTCTGTAACAATAGATGTTACCCTGGATGGGAAGTGGAGGGGAAGAGTAAGGAATATATTCTAAAATGAAAGTAATGAAAAAAAAAACATTTTTTTTCTTTAAAAAGGGCCACATAACATTTATCCATATAGGAATACAAACAATTTGATCATATTAAAGCCCTTAAAGAGGCAAATTTAAAAATAAGAGTGTTCTTTCTTTCCCCTCTGTTTCTTATTTACCTTTTCATGTTTCTCTTGGTTTTTGTGGTTGAATATCGAACTTTCCATTTAGTCCTGGTCTTTTCTGTGCAAACACTTGGAAAATCTTCTATCTTGTTGAATGCCCAAACTTTCCCCTGGAAGTATATAGTCAGTTTTGATGGGTAGGTGATCCTTGGTCGTAGACCCAGTTCTCTTGCTTTTCTGAATATCATATTCCAAGCCTTGCGGTCTTTTAGCATGGAGGCTGCCAGATCCTGTGTGATCCTGATTGGTGCTCCTTGGTATCTGAATTGTCTCTTTCTGGCTTCTTGTAAAATTTTTTTTCTTTTACTTGGAAGCTCTTGAATTTGGCTATTATATTCCTGGGGGTTGTCTTTTCAAGGTTTAGTGTAGAGCAGTGATTCCCAAAGTGAGCGCTACTGCCCCCTGGTGGGTGCTGCAATGATTCAAGGAAGCAGTGATGGTCACAGATGCATTTATCTTTCCTATTAATTGCTTTTAAATTTTTTTAAAAATTAATTTCCAGGGAGCTAACTAATATTTTTTCTGGAAAAGGGGCAGTAGGCCAAAAAAGTCTCGGAACCACTGGTGTAGAGGGTTAGGGTTACTTAAAATGTCTATATTATCCTCTTGTTGTAGAACTTCAGGGCAGTTTTGCTGAATAATTTCTTTTAGTATGGAGTCCAAATTTCTATTAATTTCTGCTTTTTCAGGAAGACCAATGATTCTCAAATTGTCTCTTCTAGACCTGTTTTCTTGATCTGTCAATTTCTCATTGAGATATTTCATGTTTTCTTCTATTTTATCAGTCTTTTGACTTTGCTTTATTAATTCTTGTCATCTTGTGAGATCATTGGCTTCTAATTGCTCAATTCTTGCCTTTAGAGACTGGTTTTCGGCTAAAATCTTTTGGTTTTCCTTTTCAATCTGGTCTATCTGGTTCTTCAAGGCTTCTAGCTGGTCATTTCTGGTCTTCAATTTGCTTATCAATTCATTTGATTTCTGAGCCTCACTTTCCAATTGCAAAATTCTGCCTTTTAAACTGTTATTTTCTTGCCAGATCTCGTCCATCTTTCTCATGATCTCAGATTTGAACTCTTCAAGATCTTGTGACCCATTTTCATTTTTTTGGGAAGGTTTGGATGTCTTTAATTGTTTGTCCTCCTCTGTTTTCTGGTTTTTTTTCTGTGCAGAAGTTATCAAGTGTTAGAGTTTTTTTCTTTGTCTTCTTGTTTATTTCTTGGGCTTTGCTTGGCATCATTGTG
>NC_058134.1:294072594-294105834 GCF_016433145.1 Gracilinanus agilis | reverse complement strand
AATGACCCAGGACAATTCTGAGGGATTTATGGAAAAGAACGCTACCCACATTCAGAGGAAGAACTACAGTAGTGGAAACACAGAAGAAAAACAACTGCTTTAACACATGGATTGATGCGGGCATAGTTGGGGATGTACTCACTAAAGGACCACACCAATGCAACTATCAATAATATGTAAATAAGTCTTGATTGGTCACACATGTTAAAACCAGTGGAAATGTGCATTGGATATGGGGGGGGGGTGAAGGGAGGTGAAGGGGAAAGTAAAAACAAGAATCATGTAACCATGGAAATTTTTTCCAAAAAAATAAAATATTAAAAAAAATTAAAAATTAAAAAAAAGGCCCACAAGCTATAGGACGGCTGCTTGCCTAGATTTGTAGAGTTTCCTTACCAAGATTCCCTTATAGCAATACTAAGTCTGGTACAAGAAAAAAAAATCCTATAATGTAGAATTATAGTCTGGATAATTCTATTTTAGTTGAACTAACAGCACTATATAGTTCAACTGCATGGTGGGTTAAATAGGCTTTTGTGGGTTAGTATGGGAACCTAAGCACCATTGATAATAATTTTCATATAAATCAAAATATGCATCGTATGCCTCATTATGAAAGCCCAGTAGGAAAGAGCCTGATGCATTAGGAAGAAAATGCTTATTTTGGAATCAGAGAATTAGGCCTGAATCCCAAATTTGCCATTTATGTGTTATTTCACTTCAATAAAGACCCAGGGGGGCAGCTGGGTGACTCAGTGGATTGAGAGCCAGGCCCAGAGACAGGAAATCCTGGGTTAAAATGGCCTCAGATACTTCCTACTGTGACCCTGTGCAAGTCCCTTGCCTAGCCCTTACTACTCTTCTGCCTTGGAGCCAATACACAGTGTTGATTCTAAGACAGAAGATAAG
The DNA here is from genome assembly GCF_016433145.1 of Gracilinanus agilis. Lineage (NCBI taxonomy): Eukaryota > Metazoa > Chordata > Mammalia > Didelphimorphia > Didelphidae > Gracilinanus > Gracilinanus agilis. The sequence goes on along the minus strand of NC_058134.1, from coordinate 294,104,925 downwards.
GGTTTAAAAAAAAAAATAAAGACCCAGAATGTGTCCTTGGGAAAACCAGGGGGCAAATCCTGTTTCTGAAGTTGAGTAGCTGCATGCCCCTGGAAAAAAGACTTAATTTTTCTTCCACCTCTCAACTTATCATCTTATTATAACACTCATTTGTGTTAAGTACCTGGAGCTGCTATTAAACTGTGCTCTCAGTCCCTAAGTTTTGTTTATGAGCATTTCACTTGAGATTGAGAGAGAGGATGGATATCATTGGTCCAAAGGGAGAACAGATACTCCTCTAGGAGAATTGGATGGAGACATAATCAGCCATTCAGAGAAAAAAAGAAAAATTCTGAAATTCTAGTAATATGCATACCATACCTCCAATTACTTTTTTGAACTCAGAGACTTAGCAAGGAAATGAACCAGTAAGCAGTGTGGAGGGGAGAAAGCAAATTTTTGTTCATGCTTAAGATCTGGCACTGTCACAGCTGGTCAATTGTTATATTGTCAAGTGTTTGAGAACTTTTTGCACCACTCAGACACCACCTTCCCAAACAGCTACATAAATATTTATTAAATGTCTACTATGTGCAGGGAACACTGTGTGGAGTGTTGGGTTAGGGAAAAACCATACAAACCCAATATATAATACAAAAATGAAATGTGAAAAATACAAGAGAACTGTAAGCCAAATGCTTTGTAAGATCTGGGGGATGGGTGACAAGGAAAGCTGGAGTACTTACTGTTTTAAGTTGCACAGGACAGCTTTCTTGGATGAGATGGCATTTGAGTTAGGTGCTAGTTGATGGGATAAGATTTCAGAAGACAAATGTAGGGAAGAAAACAGAATTCTGGGAATAGGGGATGACTTGAGCAAAGATAGAAAAGTATGGGATACAAACCAAAAAATAAACAAGAAAGAAATTTAGGAGGTAAATGGAATTTTAGAAAAGTTAGATTTGACAGGCCTACACTAACCTTCCTCTCTCAGAATTAGATAAATCAAACCCTTCCTCTCCACAAAAAAAGTATGGGATGTATATGGGGGGCAGAAAGCAGTCCAGTTTGTACAAAAGCTAATTTGAAATAGTCAAATATAAAGGCAGTCAGCTAGTGGGATAGTTTGCTGGGCCTAGAGCCAAGAAGAACTGGGTGTAAATTTAGCCTTAGACTTTGTAATCCTGGACAAGTAATTCCCCCCAGATTCAGTCTTTTCAGCTGTAAAATGAGAATCATTTACATTTACAACTCCCAGAGTTGTAAGGATCAAATCAGATAATATTTATAAGGTGCTTAGTTCAGTCCCTGGCATATATAGTTAGTATTTCATAAATCCTTCCTTCCATCTTTCCTTTGTAACCCTTGGACAAATCCCCAAACTTATCTACTCCAATTTTCTCATCTGTAAAGTGAGAATAATTATGATACTTATATCACAGGGTTGTAAAAATCAAAGGAAATAGTATTTGTCAGGCACTGATTATAACACTGATATATAGAAGGTACTTAATAAATGTTTTTTCCTTTACACTAAACAAAAAAAAGTGGGACAGCCATCTCCAAAGAAAAATACTAGAGTAGAGTGGATCTGAATGAATACTATAATATTATCTAGAAACTTAAAATCCAGAATGAGCTGAGGCTTTAAATAAAATGCTAAGGACTGCAAATATGGCATTTTATTAGCTCATCATCTCTCCGTTTAGGGAGGAGTTTATTTTAAAATAAGATAAATCTGGGTTCAGATCCTGCTTCTAAATTAATACCTGTATGATCCTAGGCAAGTCATTCAACCCAAATTGCCTCTCTTACAGCTCTTCTGTCTTAGAATTGATACTTAATATTAATTCTAAAGCAGAAGGTAAGGATTTAAACACAAAAAAAGAATATAAGGATTAATTTTTTAATTAAAAAACATTTTTTAAATGACCAACTGAGATTCCACAGAAGCATTCAACCCAATTCCTGACAGGCAATGACTGACACAGTATAATTGCTGTATTTCCCCTCAATACCTTACCTAAGCTCTTTCTGAAATTTAACAGTTCTGTTCCAATGCTGCACAAATTTAGGTCTCTGGCCACTCCCAGCCAGTTCCACATCTTAGAATGACAAATTTGAGCTGACTATCACCAAACTCATCTCAGCATAGGCCCCCCTGGAGGGAGGATTATAGTTCAAACCAAGAGTGACCTAGAAACAGACTTCTCTTTGAGTCATTCAACTCCTCAGGGATGCAAATAATCTGGAAAGGCCTACTGGTGATTATCAGAGTAATCTTCCTCTTTAACTGTTCAAGAAAGAGCAACAGACCTGAAATCATAGGACCTGGGTTCAAATTCTAGTTCTGTTTCTTACCTGTGCCCCGTGTTTCCTCATCTGTAAAATGTGGATCTTGGACTAGCTGGCCTGCCAGCTTTAAATCTCTGAACCTCATGATAAGCAGTTTTAGTGGTCAGTTGAAGAAGTAAGAACTGAAAAAAGAATGTGTTTATATACATGCCTACACACACATATCTAAAGTTTATATATTTTTTCTCTAAATTTTCATATGTGTTAAAGTGCAGGGTTTTTTAAAGTCCCCAGCCTTTGTTGTATGTATTGACTATACTGCTTCTCCCACCTCCCCTTTCCTTTTTATTCTTTATTAAAAGGGAAGCCCACTAATAGGGGAGTAGGGAGAGATATATTCTGAAATAAAAGCAATGTGAATGGAGTAAGACACTGGAAACCATTTTCCCCTGGCAGAAGGCAAGTCCTCAATGCCTTTGGGAGATGAAAGAACTGTATAAGCCTGTGTTATCTTCCCTTCGCCCTAGATGAGAGATATTGAAAGAGGTGAGATGAGTAGCAAGAGAAGGAGAAAGATTGAGTAATGGCACTCAGCACTCTGAAGGAGGGAGGGAGAGATAGACAGAAAGATGGAGAGACAGGATGGAGATGGGCTTAAAAGAAAGAGAGAAGCTAGTGTGTGTACTTTGCTCTGAGCTTCAAGTGGCTGTTTTATCTCTAAGGAGAGAAGCTTCTAGAGCAAAGTGATAGCCACTGAGCTGTCCATTTGAGAGAAGAGATTATTTTTTTCCTGTTCCTCTTTCACACCCACTTCCTGCCCTGAAGGACTAAGGTTAAGTCCAAAGCTTACACCTTTAAAAGTTGGTTCTTTCTGTTTAAGTGGCATAAAACACCAGCTTAACAAAAAAGCCCAAACTTTTTTGGCCTACACCCCCTTTCCAGAAAAAATATTACTTAGCGCCCCTGGAAATTATTTTTTTAAAAATTTTAATAGCAATTAATGGGACAGACAAATGCACCTGTGGCCATCACTGCTCTCCTGGATCGCTGCAGCACCCACCAGGGGGCGGTGGTGCCCACTTTGGGAATCACTGACATAAGGTTTGGGTTGTTTTTTTTTTTTTTTGGCTTTTTAAAATGTTTATTTTAAAATATTTCTCCATGATACATGATTCATTTTCTTTTCTTCCCCTCTTCCCTCCTTTCTCCTAGAGCTGACAAGCAATCCCACTGGGTTGTACAAATGTTATCTCTTGATACTTATTTCCATATTATTAATTTTTGCTACAGAGCAATCCTTTAAAGCATAAACCCCAAATCACATACCCCTATATACAAGTGATAAGTCATATGTTTTGCTTTTGCATTTCTACTCCCATAGTTCTTTCTCTTAATATGGATAGCATTCTTTTACATAAGTCCTTCAGGAGTGTTCTGGCTTTTAACATAAGGTTTTGATCACAGCAGTTCTGATTTATGTGTTTCATCATTGAGTGGTGTAGTGATTAAAAAAATGAATCAAAGGTAAACTGAGGCAAGTTTTCCAGACAAGATAACAGTTTATTAATAGTGACTTTTAGAACTGTTAATATAATGGATCAAATGGCCCCTTCAGTGCATCAGAGACTCCAAGGGAAAAGACTATATTTATTGAGACTCCAAGGAAAGAGGGTATTGGGGTAAGTAGAAAAACCTTAAGATTAGCTGCAGGTGGGGAAAGTGAGCTCCCTTCAGGTACGGCTAATCATGATCCTCCCTGACAATTAAGGAATGCTAACTGCTTTATGGGACAATTAGGTAGTCCAGTGCTGTAGTCAGGAAAACTTGAGTTCAAATCCAGCCTCAGGCACTTCCTAGATGTGTGACTCTGGGAAAGTCACTTCGTGTTTATTTCAGTTTCCCCATCTGTAAAATGAGAAGAAAATGTCAAACCACTCTCATGTTGTTGCCAAGAAAACCCCCAAACTGAGCAACAACAAACTTCTTCATGAGACTCAGCTAATAATTTTGGCTAGAAAAACAGAACCACTCCACCCCAATCAGGATTTCCACCCCTTAGTTTCTCCTTTAAGATCAAGTCACCTCTAACTTTGACAAGGAAAAAGAAAGCTGTCCTTTGGGAAGCCAGCTGGTTTTTCTGTTTATATACAAGCAGAGGCAAGGATCTCACTTTAAACTGGTTAGTAAGTGCTAATGCCCAGGGGCTAAGAGTGGTCACATTCCTCAACCATGCCTTTAGTTTGAACTGGGAGAGGTCTTTTTTTGAGGTAGGCTAAAAATGGGGTTTGACAAAATGGGGAATAAGATGGGTTACAGAGTAATACTAGTTATTAAATAAAACAGCATAATTTTAACTTTCCTCAATGGGAAGCCAGAGAGAAAGGGAGTGATGGGCAAGTATCCAGATAAGAGAATAGGGATTCTGTGTCTTGGGAAATATCAGATGGGGGTGAGGGAGGGGAGGGCCTTGTTCTTCTTGAGAAAGAACCTTTTACATTTTTATAAACTTAACAAGTTGGGATTTGAAAAAATGAATTTGGTGTTTCTCTGCTCCATCCAGCCAAGTCACCTTCTTCATTGTTCTACTCAGAGAATATTCACAGATTCTTCTCTCCCTCCCACCCCATCTAAGTGGAGCTAAAAGCATTAGCCAGAGAACAGGTTATGCCTACTTGGAAGAGAAGGGGAGTATGTAGAAAAGACTGGTGATATTCTTTATCTCCTCTTGCCCAAACAATTGCAATAGCCTTCTATCTTTTCTCCCAGCTTCAATTCTTCCCTATACTAATCACTCAACATCATTCAACTGCCAAAGTGATTTTCCTAAATTCCATATCTGATCATGTCACTCTCTGATCAGGAAACTCCAATAGTATTTTAATACCTCAAGGGTAGAATATAAAACTCTCTATTTGGTACTCAAAACCTTTCAAAACCTGACTCCTCCCTACATTTTTTTTTTAAAAACTCTTACCTTCCGTCTTGGAGTCAATACTGTGTATTGTCTCCTTGGTAGAAGAATGGTAAGGGTAGGCAATGGGGGTCAAGTGACTTGCTCAGGGTCACACAGCTGGGAAGTGTCTGAGGCCAGATTTGAACCTAGGACCTCCCGTCTCTAGGCCTGACTCTCAATCCACTGAGCTACCCAGCTGCCCCCCCCCTACATTTTTAATCTCCTTTTCCCTTATTCTCTTTCACATATTCTCTGATTCAAACAATTGGCTTACCTACTGTTTCTCACATCTCCAGACTTTGCACTGACCATCCCTGGTGCTTGGAATTTTTTTCTTCCTCCTCAATTCCCCATTATAGTTTGCCTTTCTTTGCAATTCCTGCCTTTAGCATGATGTCCCATGTTGACTGACATTCCAAAGGCGGGAGCCAGAGTAGAGGAGGTGTGACTCATACCAATTCCCTCCTAGAATATTTCAGCTAGTGAACTTTTCACTTTATGCATAGTTCATCACAGACAAATCATATTCAATTATACTTAGTCTAATTTATATTATCTAATATTTACATAATTACTATCAATTAACCAATAAATTACATAAAAGCAAAATTAGTCAAACACTGCACTTAGTGTTTCACTACACTTATTGCTATAATGTTCTCAGTAGGACTGACCTTGAGTGGTACTATTTGAAGTTCCTAAGTAAACCATCACTCGATCTCTTTGCCCTCAAACTTCCCCTTCTGCAGACTGGAAGGAGGGAAGAAGGGGTAGTTTATAGGGCTCTGTAGATTAAGTAGGAGAGGCTGCCCCCTGCTGTCTGCCCCACTAACAACACCTTTCTGGCAGCTAGGAGGAGAACCAGGTTATGAAAAATTAGAGCTAACAAGAAAATAGTAGACTTTTGGAAGGGTGAGGAGAAGAGGAAATCGTAACTGAAAGATCCTGGATAAAGGGTAGTCACCTGTGGAGGTAAGGCTAAGGAACAGGGGAATTTGGAACAAGTTTCAGAGCAAATCAGGGACTATATCTTCTGCATGCCTAAATTACTACAGAATCCCTATTTCTTTCCTTCCTGAGTACCCTAAGCCCAGGAAGAAAATCTAGAGATGATCTATAGCTCAGATTCAAGCTATGCCATATTCTTTTTCTCTCTGAAATCTTTATCTCTTCCCTCTCCCCTACTGAACACCATTAACCCAGCTAGTGCTGGAATCTCTGAATTCTGAGCCAATTTGTACTATCGCCTACACTTGAAGTGCAGTGTACCAGTCCTTTCAGCATCACCATGGAAACAGGTGCCTCTGCATCCATCCCAGACCCAAACTGTAGGTGCTAAAAGAGAGAATCTAGATTTCTGGCTGGGGAGTGGGAGATGAAGAAAGATTCAAAGAATTTACAGAAGACTAGCATGGGGATTAGGATTAGTTTCAAAGGTGACAAGCTACTCATATCTAATATCCAATGCCCAATAGAGATGTGAAAAAGACCAAGGAATAGTCTAATCTCATATTTATATATTCTATGATGAAGAATGGAGGCAGTCCAAAGAGATCAACTACTGCAGAAAATGGTTTAGTCCATCTTCCCAACAGGCTCCTAATCTAATTCAGTCAGTCAATCTATTAAACACCTACTATGTGTCAGGTACTTGGTGATCCAAAGAAAAGAAAAAATAGTTCTTGTTTTCAAGTAGCTCACAGTCTAATTCATTATCAATAAAATCTCCTGAGCAGCTTCCTTACATAAGCAGAAATCCAAGTACTGGGTATGAGGACATCTGTGCCTTAAAAGAGTTTATAATCTAGTTGCAAAGACAGGACACATACCACACATATAAAAAGGTAACAAATTACAAGGGCTAAAAGTGTTGCAAGAATCTAGAGGAAGGAGAGATACCTAAAGACTGGTATGATAAAAAAACAGTAGGCATTCAAGGTGGGCATTGAGCTGACCCTGAAAAGAAAGTTTGGGTTCAAAGAAGCAATGAGGGCATTCCAAGGAAGGGAAGTAATGTACAAAAAGTATATACCTAGGAACATACATAGCAGGTTCATAGGACCATGGAAAGATTAGTGTTCCTATAAAGACATAGTTCAAATTAAGGCTAGAGTCTTAAATTGGGGCCAGATGATGGGGGCTAAGAAATTTGAACTTTATTCTGTAATCTATGGAGAGCCACTGAAAGTTTTTGAGAAGGGGAGGGGGCAATATGCACAAAAATAAAAGATGTTTTAAAGACCTGAATTTGGCAGTGGGTTTTTTTAGGGGGGATACCATTATGGAGGGCTATCATATCAAGGATAACAGTTAGGAGACTATTCTAATAGTCTAGGAATAGGCAATTGATGGCTCAGATGTGTACTGGAAAAGAAAGAGTTAAATTTGGGAGAGGTTAGTTAAGAAGGATTAATGAGACTTGGTGATTGACTTATTGACTAATGTGGAAAGTGACACCCCCAAAACAAAATTTTTGATTTTAAAATTCAGTTTGATCTTAGGGCTGAATAGCTGAACTGTATCTCCCCAAGACCATGGGTAGAGTCCTCCCTCCTTTTGTCTACATTTTTTGTAGATGGACACAAGATGAAGCTAATCAGCTAGACACCAAGTTGGCAGACACCAAGCCATGTGAGGAAAGTGCAGTCCTTCTAAACTCTGCTGGTTGCTCCAAGCTTCCAGAAGGCCTCAGGCCCTGTCTCTTGTCCTGATAGATCCAGAGAGTCTCAAGAAGAATGTAAACTGACGAAGGAGGTAGGAAGTCCACCCTTTCCCCCACTGGAACCAGGGACTTAAGAGGGCACTTAGTCTGACTCTGGCTAGTGTAATAGGCAACTTCTGGGAAGAAGATAGAAACCAACTTAAGTTCAGTTATAGAAATTAGAATTTACCCAGATGGCATGAGCCAAGGGCAAAAGACAGTTGCTACCACCACTATAAAAACCCAGGGGCTGGACCCTTCAGGGTCCCAGGTGGGGAGGGTGGGTACGTCTATAGACCTGTACTCCGGCTTCTGCATCCTATTGCCTCAAGCAATCAATTCACCTGTTGCTGATTAGGGCTAAGAGATATACATCAAACATCTACCAAGAAAAAGAAGATCATAAGCCCTTCTTTCGCCTGGTCTTGGCCACCGCCAGGCCTGACCAGGGTCTGTGAGGGAGAAGGACCTCTCCAGCCAGCTGCCCACTTGCTAGCGATTGATTCGTTTACTCCAGCTCCCGTTAGATTAGCCCAGCCATCCCCAACACCACTTTCCTTATCCTGAATCCTACCCCTTTGAGTTTAGTGATAGTAAAGCCTTAAACAAAGTCAAGTGAAGACTGGTGCCATTCTAAAGGACAACCTAGTAGATACCTCTAAGGGGGAAGGAAATAGTTGTGTAAGTCGCAGTCAACTGCGTTAATCCAACCTTATCAATTATTATCCTTATGATAAACTTTATCCATCAACCCAACCCCAAGCCAAGTGACCAGAGGAGCTGTGTGGATCAATATACAGCTTCTCACTTATTCACTTTGGCTTGGGTACTGTTTGTGGGGACAAGTGCTTAGCCGAGCTGAACATTTATAAGCCCTGGTGTACCAGCAGTACCTTGGTGGCCCTTCAGCCATCCCTCTCCTCACTCCGCTTAGATCCATCTAGGATCTTGGGCCACCTTCATCAGGCCTATCCCACAGAAGCACCGTACCACCCAGTATCCACTAGCTTAGCTTGCTCAAGGAGAAGGTAGCCATGGCTTATGCTTTTCTCTTTATCTCTTTCTCTGGCCTGATTTTTGCTATTTAAAAATAATTATAAAATTAAGATACGGTCTGCAGATAATTTTAATTATAACACTCAAAAAGGGGGGAAAGGGAAGATATGCTATGTCCTCTTAAATATGGGGAGAAAAAGGAGAAAGCAAACACAGAACCTTGAAAGCATTAGAAAGAAGGAACCTCCAAGGAAGGAAAAGAAAGGCCCTATTGCACTCAAAGGACAATACCAAGGTCTGGCTGGAGTTTATGACTTTATCTTAATATCATTTAAAGCTAATTCTTGGCTTACCGGTGCCAGTTTTTGCATCAGAAACAAATAAGAATCAACAACCTCTTGATCAAAGGTAATAATCATCAGGTCAGGAGCTCTGGATGAATATATAGATATACACTGTTGTTTCTTGTCTCTACAAGACAATTATTTTAGCTAAGTGGCATTACTGTATATCTGTCTGGCATGCTCCTGGTTCAGAGTCATCACCCCCTTGCTTTCTGTCAGGAAGGTATTGTCCCCTTTAGGGCAATTATATTTAATGCCAGATAGGAGTAGGAAAATAACTTTTATTTTTGTTTAATAAAAAACTGCTGAAATCTATGTGTAAAACCTCTCAGTTTTTAGATGGAGAATAAGTAATAAGTAATTTGGGCCAGAAAATGAGCTGTGGCAAAAATAAAAAATAAAACAACTTTCCATATCTAACTCCATCTGTCCTTCCCCCATGCCCTCTGACTCTTTTCACATGTTCTCCATGATTCTTGTTACATGTATTTTAAAGATCTAAGGTGATGCCTCTTTGGAATATGACTCCTTTGATGGTTTAGAGGGGAGAAAGAAAGAAACTATTAAAAAAACTAATAAAATAAAAGGCAACTAGGTAGCACAATGGATAGAGCACCAGGCCTGGGTCTAAATCTGATCTCAGACACTTCCTAGCTGTGTGATCCTGGGCAAGTCACTTAACCTCTATTGCCTACTCCTGAATGCTCTTCTGTCTTAGAATTGATACCAAGATAAAAAGAAAGAAAGATGAAGGCAATGTGTTATAATAATAAAAAAAAAGCCTTGATCTTAGAAGCAGAAGACCTAGGTTTGAGAAACAGCTCACTGAAAGACTTAGGACAAATTCTGTAATCTCTCTGAACTTTAGTATTATTACTAATAAAGGAGGATAATCCCGGTAATATCTACTTCTCAGGATTGTGGTTAGGCTCAAATGAGATTACGTATCTGAATTGCTTTGAAATCCTTTAAAGACAGAAGAAAATGTGAATATAAAATAATACTATTATAAATTATGAGGCACAAATTATTAAACTGAACATCTCTGAATGCCTCAGAAATACTTGAGCTTTAGGGCATGGTGATCCCTCCAGCTCATTTGCATGTAAGTTTAATGCTTAAGAAAGTAGAACCCCCAAAATGAAACCACATACAACTCTTTCAAAATTATGGGATAATTAAAGAAGGACCGTTGATTTTATAGGAGAAGTTTTGTGAGTTTTAGACAAAAGCAAAAAATGAGTTACAGAGAACTAGGAGTGATTTAAAACCACTGAAAGTCAGAAAATTGTGCGTATTCTTTGACCTCATAATACCACTTCTGGGTCTGTAATCCAAAGAAATCCAGAGACAAGGAGAAAAGACCCACTTGTACAAAAAAATATTTTTATCAGTTCTTTTTGTAGAGCCAAAGAATTGGAAACTATGGGGATGTCTATCAATTGGGGAATGGCTGAACAAGCTGAGGCATATGATTGTAATAGAAAACTTTTGCACCAAAAGAAATGATGAATAGGATGAGTTCAGAAAAACCTAGATGGACTTATATGAACTGATGCTAAGTGAAATAAGCAGAACCAGGAAGAAAAATATACAGCAACAGAAATATTATATGATGATCACCTGTAGAGGATTAAACCTTCACCAGCAAAGATAACCACAAGGGGCTCAAGATAAAAAATGCTCTCCAGAGCCAAAGAAGAAACTGTTGGAATCTGAGTACAGATCAAAGTGTACCATCTCCCCCTATATTTCCTTCATGAGATTTCTATTGCATGTGTGATATGTATCTTCTATCATGACATGAGCAATATGGAAATGTATATTCCTTGAAAGTACAGGTATAACCTATTCATCATCAGGGAAGGGCAGATAAGGAGAAAGTCTGAATTTTAAAATTTCCAAAAAATCATCCAAAACAGTTACTACACGTAACTCAAAAACTTAAACAAATGGGGAAACATAAATTAACTGCTAAGAAATGAGGAAGAGGATAGTTTTAGAAAGGCCTGGGAATACTTGTATGAACTGTTGCAAAGTGAGGTGAGCAATATACACAGTGATCGCAATATTGTTGAGACAGTCAATTGTGAAAGACAGTAACTCTAATCCACACAATGATCCAAAAATAGCAATTAGCCCATCCTCTAGGTGACATTTCTTTGTAACTGTAGGCAAGAGGCTATATTTGGGCAAGCCACCAGATGGTGCTCCAAGCTCTGAGTTCCTGGTTTGAATGACTAGTTGGACAGGAATGGTTAGTCTTTGGTGAAAGTAAGCATAAAAGAAACTCTTGATGAAATGAGTCTTCCTCATTCTACTTGATAATATTACAGGGAGGACTTTTGTCAGAAAAAGAATACCTCCAAAGACCAGGAGGAAGGGGAGACATACTTTGGCTGATTGTCGAAGGACTTCTATTTTGTTGAGATGACATGAAAACTTCTGTTTAGGGTGGTGAGATACAAATCAATGGTTAAAATTTCAGTATGAGCATCTAAACCTAGGAAATTGGTAAACCCTACAAATCAGGGATTGATCTCTTCTTTTGTTAATTGTCCAGACTTAAGAAAGTAATGGAGAAAATGTTAGTGTGCAGATTAAACTTAAAACTTTGTCCTGTGAACTGGTTGTTAAACATTTACTAACAGAAAGAATGGGGTAAGAATTAAAAATGAAGGTGACAGGGTCAGAGGACAGAATTTTGTGTAATTACTATAAGTCTTCAGAGTTCTAGAAGAGCTGTTTAGAAATAGTTCTGAGCTTTCTTTTGGGTTCCTCTCTTTGGAACTCTTGGCTAGCATATTTTTCCTCCCTTAATAGATTTCCCAGGGGAGCGGGGAGAAGAATTCTTCTCCTTTTCTCTCCCAAGTGGCAATAGGAGTTTCTAACACAAACACACAAGACTGGCAACAAGTACTTGCCTAGGTGAACCTGTCCTTAGCTGCCATCTTTTTTCTGTTTCATTCTCTGAACAGAAGTCAATAACTAATATTCCTGAACAATCTGTGCTCTTAATTTTAGCTCTAGGGTTTGGTAGCTCATGAGTTATGCTCATTGGGAGATTTCCATAGACGTGAACTTCTCAGAGGAGAAAAGCACTATATTCTCGAGTAAGAAAGCCATGCCCAGGGTGGGCCAAAGATTTGGACTTTGTAAACAGTCCCTCAAAGTTGCCTTTATTTTCTGGACAGAGTAAAATTTATTTAAATGGGCTACCATGTTTGATGTTTCTATACTTTTTAATGCATGCACATGAATCTCTTGTATCTTAAGCAGTGTCTGTGAGAGAGGAAATAAGCCTCTATTCTTTACCTGGTAGTCATACTGAATAAGCAATAATATATTTTAAAGATGATAACGTGGTGGCTTAATGGATTGAAAGTTAGGCCAGGAGATGGGAGATCCTGGGTTCAACTTTGACCTCATATACTTTCTAGCTGTGTGACCCTGGGTAAGTCACTTACCCCTCATTGCCTAGCCCTTACGGTTCTTCTGCCTTGGAACTGTTAAGTATATATTTTTTTATTTTGTTGTTGTTTTTTTTTTGTTATTTTATTCTTTAAAAAAATTTTTTTTTAACCCTTAACTTCTGTGTATTGGCTCCTTGGTGGAAGAGTGGTAAGGGTGGGCCATGGGGGTCAAGTGACTTGCCCAGGGTCACACAGCTGGGAAGTATCTGAGGTCAGATTTGAACCTAGGACCTCCCGTCTCTAGGCCTGGCTCTCCATCCACTGAGCTACCCAGCTGCCCCCATGTTAAGTATATTTTGAGACACAGTATCTATTTAGTCTCCGTTTTTATTCGTTGTTGATAATTTGGGCCAGCTGGTTATCAGTTGAAGCTGAGCTGGTTTGAGCTTATGCTTTTGGCCTACACAGAATAAACTGACTTGGAGAGAGATTTAGAAAGAAAACCTTCTTTTTAATAAGGCTAAAAAGGTTCAAAGGAAAGGTAAAAAGGTGTATAGGATAAGGTTCCTAATGCTAACGGGGTATCTATCTTAACCCACTCCCCACTCAAGGCTTCTCATGAAGTCTACTTCAGCCTGGTTCCCAGGCTCTATGCTCTCTCTATCTTAAACCCAATTTCTAATTAAATAAACCTATTTCTAATAATATCATCCTTATATAATTTAAAATTATCTGCCTCCTTACAGTTGTTCAACTCTGGGCCTTGCAGATTTCTCTGCTTGGTAGGTCTCTCAGCCTGTAAGATCTTACACCGTCTTCTGCTCCACAGCCACACACAGGGCAACGCAAATCTTTTTTCTCAACTGTTGGTATTCCTTCTCAAGCTCTTCCCAAGCTCTTTTTCAATGTATTAATTGATTTTGCTGAGTTTATTCTCCTTTTCCCTTTTTTCTTAAACCAAACAAAAACAAACAAAAAAAACGATTCCTGTTGGAGGCAGCCAGGTGACTCTGTGGATTGAGAGTCAGGTTGGAGATGGGAGGTCCTGGGTTACTTATAATTCTCCAAGATTCAGTTGGAGTAGACTCTGGGTCTGGAGTCAGGAAGGCTTGAGTTCGAATCCAGCCACAGATATTTACTAGCTAGGTAACTCTGGGCAAGTTATTTAACCTCTGTTTGCCTCAGTTTTCTCAACTGTAAAGTAAGGCTAATAAAAGCACCTACCTCTCTGGGTTGTGAGGATTAAAGGAAATAGTATTTGTAAAAAGGATTTAGTTCAATGCTTGGCACTTAGGAGGATAAATGCTTATTCCTTCTCTTCTTTTAAAAAAAATAAAATTTTCTTGATATCTTTTCTTTAATATCATCAACTTTTCTTCTCTCAGTATCTATCCCCTCTCCCAGAAAACCATTACACTTAACAATATTTTAAAAGAAGAGAAAACTCAGCAAAAAAAAAAGTCAGAAAATATGCACAATGTGCCACCACCCACCTCTGCAAAGGGGTGGGTGGAAGATTTCTTCTCAAATCTTCTCTTTAGGACTGTTTGTTCTTTTGGTTTTTGTAACATTCACTTTCAGTTGTTTTGTGGTTACTGTGCTTTCCATTTACATTGTTATAGTCATTGTATATATCATTTTTCTGGCTCTGCTTACTTTGTTCTGTGTCAGTTTATATAATTCTTTCCAGAATTCTTTGTATTCATGACATTTGTTGTTTCTTATAACCCAGTAATATTCCATCACCTCCACAGACTACGTTTTGCCTAGCCATTCCCCAAACAATGGCCATTTATCTGCTTTGTTTCCAGTTCTTTGCTATCACAAAAATTGCTGTTGTAAACTGGGAACTTCCTTCTTATCAGTGACTTCACTGGGGTATACGATTAGGAGAAGAATCTCTGTGTCAAAGGCTAGTTGCCTCATTTCAAATTGTTTTCCAAAATGGTGATACAGATTCACAGCCCCACCAATGTGCTACTGAGCCCATCTTTCCACAACCTCTCAAACACTGACTAGTCCCACCTTTTATTATCTTTGTCAGTTTGCTGAGTGTGGAGGGCTATTGTGATTGGCATTGTTCTCATTACTAATGATTTGGAGCATTCTTCCTATGGTTGTTAATAGACTGCAGTTCTTTTGAGATTTGTTGTTTATATCCTTTGACTTAACTACTAGAGAATTTTTTTTCTGGAATAATTCCGGTGTGGGGAAGGAGACACAGAAACACAATAGGACTGGTGCCAGTCCATACTCCAAGATGTATATAGTACTGTGTGATCCCATAGCAGAACCCTTTCCTTTGCTGGGGTCCCTGGCTGCAGAGTACATATATTTAAGACTTGGTTAGTTGGTACTTTCCGGCTTTTCCTTTTTAGGACTTCTTCCCTGGGTAATCAGCTGGGTTTATGATTAATCCAATCATAATTTATATCTCTCACAGGATCTTGATGTTATTTCTAAATTAAATGTGACACCAAGAAGATTACCCATTCACAAAGAAATTAAAGCATATTAACTGATAGAGTTGAAAATAAAAGCCATGCTACTAAAATTTATCACAACTAGAATAAACCACAGTGACTTGGCTTAGCCACTGAACTTTCAAACTCCCACTTAGTCTTTTGTGCCTGTTTTTCACAGATACAGTTTACTGAATTTTGTCAGAGTAAATAAACAGAGCCATTTCATGTTATATTATAGGGGATCATGACTTTTGGGAATATAGATTTATTAATAACTCAAGCAATTATGAGGGGGATCATTGACTGACCCGAATTTTCTCCTTACCTGCCAAGAATCCCAATTAACAAGGAAAATCTGAAGGCTTCTATAACCTTGCTATGTGACTTCTAGAGAATTCTAAGCAATTATCTCTAAGAACATGTCTTGCATTAAAGTTGCAACTTAGGAACAGAGTGTTTATTTAACAGCTAGAGAAAGCAAGTCAAAGATATATTTGTGATATTAAATTATGACAAATCAGGAACATACAGGTTCAAGGACTCCTAGATGAGACAATAGTTTTGTAAATCACAGATATCCAAACAATGGAAAAATTATTTAAAGTGGAAATCTTTGTATCTATAAAATTACCACAATATTCTAGTGTATTCCATTTAATTGGCATATTGTTTTGTAAGAAAATACATGTATAACCCAGGTCAAATTGCTTACCAGCTCCAGGAAGGGGACGGGAAAGAAAGGAGGGGAACAATTTGGATCATATAATTTCAGAAAACTTATGTGGAAAATTATTATTAGAAAATATCTTTATCAAAGAAATTAAAAAATTAAAAATGGCACATAGGCAATTGTTGCTAGTGACTCAAGTTAATGGTCTAACTATTTCAACTATGGTAGTAAGACCTAAATTTTGTAAGGGGAAGACTGATCAGTGAGGGTCCAGTTCTTAGAGTGTGCACAGATTTGCCCTTCCTGGTGAGTTACAGTGACTTATATTCCCTTCTTGCTTCCAGTCTGATATATGGATACTTGGTAAAGTCAATTTTTGATATGTGACCAAAGGATTGGCATTATGATGATAAAGAGCCTTCTGATTGGCCAAAGACCTGGAATTGAGAAGGCATACAAAAATTTAAGGAGATGTGGGGGGATAGTTTCTTGTTCTCATCTCTGGGGATTTTTAAGTGAAGAAGATTGCTGTGAGCAATTGGATGGAGGAAGTATCAATGGTGAATTGTATTTCCTACCTGGCCGCCATGCGTACCTATATATATAGCATCTCTCTCTTTTTTTTTTTTTTTTAACCCTTGTACTTCGATGTATTGTCTCATAGGTGAAAGATTGGTAAGGGTGGGCAATGGGGGTCAAGTGACTTGCCCAGGGTCACACAGCTGGGAAGTGGCTGAGGCCGGGTTTGAACCTAGGACCTCCTGTCTCTAGGCCTGACTCTCACTCCACTGAGCTACCCAGCTGCCCCTAGCATCTCTTTTTTATGGTGTTTTTTCCTCTTCTCTCGGTGAAAAAATATTGAGAGATGGGATACTCAGTTGACAGTTGACACTGGAAGATCCATCAAAACTATCTGAGGTCCCACCAACAATCAAAGTCTAGGTTCTACTGATAATAACCAAATCCATTGAAGGACCAGTGTTTCAAAAGTCACCTGCTTGACCTAGCCCAGAAGTTGATTGACCTGTTAGCAGAGACACTGCATCCTGGAAGAAGCCACACTAGCTGAGCAAGGGACCTCAACCTCCTGTCCATAAATAGTTCTGCTCCCTTAAATAAACTTGGTGAATAGTTCTTTCTCTTTCTCTCTCTCTCTCTCTCTCTCTCTTTCTCTCTCTCTCTCTCTCTGTCTGTCTGTCTCTCTCTCTCTGTGTGTGTGTGTGTGTGTGTGTGCCTGTCCTTATCTAGGCATATGCAAGGGGAGAGTGTATTCCCTAGTTTGAGGGAACTTAAAAATTATTCTTCTTTTTTAAAATTTTACTTGATCTTTTATTTTTATTTTTTAAATTTTAATTAATTAACTAATTAATTAATTAAACTATTTTCCCATGGTTACATGATTTATGTTCTTTCCCTCACTTCCTGCCTGCTCCCTCTCATAGCCATCGAGCAATTCCACTGGGTTTTACATGTATCATCAATCAATACCTATTTCCATATTATTAATATTTGCAACAGAGTGATCGTGTAGAGTCCCCAGTCATGTCCCAAACAAACCATGTAAAAATTATTATTCTTGATATACTTTCCCAGTAAATTTTCTTTTGTAAAGAATCAATCACTAACAATAATAATAGTTAATATTTATATGGCATTTACTATTTACTAGGCATTATACTAAGTGCTTTACAATTATTACTCATTTGAATCTCCCAACAACCCCAACAGGTAGGTGCTATTATTATCCTTATTTTGAAGTTAACAAAACCGAGGCAGAGGTTCAGTCACTTGCCCTGAGTCACACAGCAATTAAGTGTCTGAGACCAATCTGAACTCCAAATATGGTACTCTTATATGCCATACCATTTAGCTGCCACATAAAGTTTGGAGGGAACATGTTGAGAAGGGCTCATAAGCAATAGTGTTATAAACCCTAACTCCTCAGAGTTATCAGATGATAAAAACCTGAAGGGAGAAAGAGTCAGCCACCCTTTGAGAAGCTCATGCCTTAAAGAGTGAAATAAAAATCCTTCCTAGGTGAATGGGAGATGATAACCACCCACCTAGGAAACTATACCCTTTCACTCATGAACAAATAGCACAAAAGGTTTTTCATAATCTGGGATCCCAAGTGCTGGAGCAGAAAGAATTGCTTCCTTAAGTTTAATTATTGCCTATAGATGTTCTGGCTTTGATTTGAGCGGTTCAGGTTCTGCATCTCTTGTTAAATCTGTAAGTGATTTGGTCAACTCATGTCATCTACAAAATGGACAAGTTTGTTGTCTTTAAATCTCCATTTTCATCCAATTTTGGTTTCTTTATTGGGAGTATAGATGTATTGAACTCCGAAAGACACAGGACTATAATTCCTTGTTTTAGTAATGATTCTATGATGGGGTGATACCAGCTACTGCCTCTTTGCTTAAGGAATATTGTGCTATGCAAGGTGGAGGACCTCCTTTAGTCTTTACTTTATGCAATGGGGATAAATTAGAAGCCTTCCCAATAAGATCAGGAATGAAACAAGGATGCCCATTATCTCCTCTATTATTTAACATTGTACTAGAAACACTAGCAATAGAAATTAGAGAAGAAAAAGAAATTGAAGGTATTAAAATAGGCAATGAGGAGACTAAGCTAACACTCTTTGCAGATGATATGATGGTCTACTTAAAAAATCCTAGAGAATCAACTAAGAAGCTTGTAGAAATAATCAACAACTTTAGCAAAGTTGCAAGATACAAAATAAATGCACATAAATCATCAGCATTTCTATATATTTCCAACACATCACAGCAGCAAGAGGTAGAAAGAGAAACACCATTTAAAATCACCCTAGACAATATAAAATACTTAGGAATATATCTACCAAAACAAACACAGGAATTATATGAAAACAACTACAAAACACTTTCCAAACAATTAAAATTAGATCTAAAGAGTTGCAGATTTTACTAGACCAACGTATGTAGAATGAGAAGCCCATACTTGTTCTGGTATATCATCAGGTATAGGATAAACTCTCCCTCTTTCTCCTTCTGCCTCAACTGTATCTAAGAATAACTATATCTAAGAAAAGATCCAGAACTGTTTCAGGAAGTTCTGTAGATATGTCCCCTGTTGGTGTACATTGAATAATTGCTCTTAATTTACATAAAAGATCTCTCCCAAGGTGAATTGGGCATTAGCAAGAAAGAGTGTTCCTTAGATAAAGGACTCAATGATACCATTTTGGGTTGCAACTTTTTTTACCCTTTGTGGTCTCCCAGTTACTCCTACCACCTCCATGGTTCCCATAGCCTTACAATCTTCTGGGGATGTTTGCAGAACAGATTTAGAAGCCCCAGTGTCAACAAGGCAATCATAAATCTGTTCCCCCACTTTCAGAGTAACACGGGGTTCTATGCTGCTCAGTGGAGAATGTGTTTGAATAATAGGAGCTAGCATAGCAGGATCAGGAAACCGCGTCCCTAGTTCCTGTCCATTACCTTCCACTTTCCCATTTACTCCTACATCCTTGTTTTCCCCTGATCCCACATTACTATCATTCTTCAAGGATTTTTGTGACTCACTACACCTTCCATTGGTCTCTATATTTCCATTGCTCATATTTACAATTTCATTATTTTCTACATTGCTCACATTAGTAATTTCATCTACTTTATTATTTACATGAATTATTTCATCATTTTCTTTAATTATCTCATCATTTTTACATTCTTTTAATTCTGTATCAATAATTTCTTTCCCACAATCATTATATAAACTTAATTTAATCATACCATCCTGATCGCACCTTCATGCTGAGCAGATTCCCTTTTGCAAATCACTCTTTTGGGTATTCTCAACAGTCACCTGGGAATACTTAGGCTGTACTCCTGTTCTGATGAAATCCTTCATGCTTTATAAGTCTGGAGCTTGCTGGGAACCATTAAAACAACCATGATTACAATTATTATTTCCACTTTGTGCATTATTATTAAATTCATTATTAAACCTATTATTTACATCATTATAATTTTGTCTATATCCAATATAGCCATTATTATATACATTGCCTCAGTTTCCCCTATTCTGAACTGAAAATTTACCCCTGAACCTACACTCTCTCATCATGTGCCCAAGTTGATTGCATAAATAACATCTTAGAGGATTTTGTCTGTTCTCTCTAGTATTGTATTCATGCTTTGGAGGCCTATAAAAGTGCAGGGCTGCAACAGTCTTAACTCACTCTCTTGAATCTTTTTGTTTGCTTCCTTCAATTGCATTCTTAATTTATCAATTATCTTGGTAGCTTGCCTATCTAACTCATCCTGGTAAATGTAAGTTGCTGTTCTTTTCAATTCATAAAGTCCCATGGTAGACCAATTCTGGCAGTTGCTTCTGAAAAATTGTTTCACCCCAGGGCAGGAATTCTTCACAAATTGCCTCCTTATGTGACTTACATTTTCCTCAAATAGTAAGTCTAGAGCAATGATTCCCAAAGTGGGCACCACTGCCCCCTGGTGGGTGCTGCAGCGATCCAGGGGGGCAGTGATGGCCACAGGTGCATTTATCTTTCCTATTAATTGCTATTAAAATTTAAAAAAAAATAATTTCCGGGGGCTAAGTAATATTTTTTTCTGGAAAGGGGGTGGCAGGCCAAAAAAGTTTGAGAACCACTAGTCTAGACCAAGCCAACGTTCCCTACAGTCAATGATCCTGTCAAGAAAGCTAGCTGGAATCTCCCCTTTAATCTTGCCTCAACTGCTCAAATTTTGACCATGTGCCTAGGTGCTTTGAGTTAGCTCTCATGGTTTCTAAGAGAGACTCTCTTGCCATTCCCAGTTGCCTATAATTTTCCACAGAATTTATCTCAAGATCATCATATTCAGGCAATCATGGAGAGAGAGCAGTATTGGTATTTGCTCTACAATCTGCTATTTCTCCCACGTAGTTAAAACCTTATCCAAAAGCAAGTCAAAATCTTGGTAACTCAAATTATAAAATTTTGATAACTCTAATTCTTCGACAATTTGGATTGGCTTGTCCTTGTATTTCGGAATCCGTTTCTTTAAAGATTCCAATTCTCCTTGAGTAAAATTCTTGTGCTGCCTTCTATGCACAATGCCCTGATCAGGTGTAACAGAAGAGACATCTCAGAAAGGACACATTGCAACTGGCTCATGTTCTAAAGCCGCAGCCTCTAGTTCCAGCTTTGTAGGAGCTTGTTGTTGTTCAGCCTGGCAAGCTTCGCTGGTTCCTGTTGCTGTAGAGCCTGAACCGTGCCATTTAGTTTCATCAATTGTTCACAAGTTGTTGCTATTTTATCCATTTTCACTTGCAAGGCAATAGCCACAGCCTGTAATTCACCAAAAGTCATCCAGTCATACATATTATACCTTTGGAATATACAACTTCCACTTCTAGCCACCACAGACAGAACCCAGCACGTTGTATTGCAGATGGAATACAAGAGCTGCCCCTTCTTATATTTCAGTAAAATTTCAGTAAAAGGGAGCAGAATCTCAACCCTAGACCAATCATAAACTCAATCAGGTATCAACACCAGAAGAGCATAAGGGATAAAAGAGAAATAATATCCCAAACTCATACTGAAATGAGTATAATATGTATATAGTATAATATAGTATCATTTGAGATAACACCAGCCATTGTAATATTGTAGAGCAATTAAAAGTAACACTACTGTTTACTACCATTGAAAAATGTATTTAGACCAGTGATGGGCAAATTTAAATAATGTCATGCAGCAGATAGAACATTTCAGGGGGCCACCCCCTGAAATGTTCTATCTGCTGCATGACATTATTCCTAATCTGACAAACACAAGGAGTAGGATACAATACAGAAACTTCAAAAGGGTTGCCTTAGAAACAGAGGGACAGATGAGCATTTCCTTTCCTTTGGCCCCCTCTTTAAAAAGTTTGCCCATCACTGATTTAGACCAAGCAGCAGCTGTAAAAATAAAGCTGAGTGAAAAAACAGGCAAATGGAATCTTCCACTACTCCCCTCAGCCCAACTGCAAAGTGGTAGGTCCCAGTAGAATGTTCCCCGAGTGCCTGGAACACAGAATTCTATCCAAGATGGCTATCTGCCAGTCAAAGACCACTCCCCCTGCTAGCAGCACAGCCAGAAGCAGCTCTCAGAATTCTAAGGATCTCTAGATGGCAGTTTTCCCCCAAAATTCAAGATTTCTCTGGCTCTAGTCCTTCTGGCTCAGCCAACTGAAATAAATATCCTTCCTAGATGGATGGAAAATGATAACCACCCACCCAGGGAACTATCTAGGCCAGTAAAGTACCAACCCCTTGGGTTTTAGTAACAACGTTTATTTTTATAATAGGAGTAAAGGGGAAATGATAGGTAGGTTCCTAAAACTGTAGATCTAATCTCCACACGACCTCTTTCACCTCATGGTGAATTATTTCTTCTTCTTCAGAATTCACTCAAGCTGCTCTAAACTCCTTATCTCTGACTAAGACCCCCAAACCCCAGCTATCTGACTATCTGCTAACCTAATTAGTATGGATTATTAAAAAAGGATAAAGAGGAAGGACTCACAGATGTATTAGAGCCCTTACCTAAAGCCTGGGGTTGTTCCTAGCCATACCCAGAGTCCCAGATGACCAAACTCTGGGGTTTACCTTCACCAAGTGGATTTCTGACAGATGGATCTCAGGCTCTGTACTTCAGAGAAAAGGCAGGTCTCCTCCAATGGCAAATTCTCCAATTCCAGGAATCATTAACCTTTCCACAAGATTAGGATTTCCAAGGAATAGCTCCTCCTTACCAGCTCAGTAAAAGCTAGATCCAGAGAGGCAGTTACTTCTAGTAAAAACTCCCAAGATCCCAATCTTCTCCCAGGGTTTGTATCCAAATTCTCCTCTTTTCCTCTTAAAGACAATCCATACTTTTTCCTTTATCCCTTATCACTTATCCTTACAAGAGGAACTATATTATTTTGTTTGAGATGCCAGTACTGTTTTTTTCACTCATCTTTTAGCCCAAGGAAGAAGTCTCAAATTTCAGTATTTATTAGATTTCTAATTTTACTCTTCACTTTCATTTGTTTCAGTAGTGTCAGTGCACACACTATATGCTTCTCTCATTTGTCCTAGTCTAAAAACTTTCGGATGACTTTTATATTAGAATCTATGTCAAATGGCATAATAAAATCATTATCTTCATATGAATTCCAAGAAGCACAATAGTCAATTTAAGGGACCCCATAAACAGAACCAAACTAGGATTAAACTTGTTTTGGTTATTCTCATGGAGTTGGTCACCTGCTTTTTAATATAGGCAGACAAATCATGGATGTGTTCATATATGTTGGGAAAGTAATTATATCTTCTTTCCTTTAAAGACTGCCTTCAAATCATATCATAAGAGCACCCCTGACATGTTGAATTTATAACACTTCAAGCCTCTAAGCAAAAATAAATAGGAAATAAATAGCTGTCCCATACCTGATTTACTTTTTACATTGATTATCTGTGGTAGGGACCTTATTTGAGGACCATTTGAGGAGACCCTTGACATGAGTGATTCCTAAAAGATTTTCCATAATTTTCTCTGGCATAGGGCAGGTCAATAAGCCAGAGTATGACTCTTTTCTTTCAAGTCAGGCTAACCTAGGACTTGAATCTGGATCAACCTAAGTTCAGAGTTAGGGTTCCTATTGGAGACATTACCTAAACTGGCATAATGAGCTTAAGAGGCTCATTATGGATCTGAGGAACTGAGTCCTATCAATCTCCTTACCTAATGAATCCCTTTTTTGGAATCTTATACATGTTTAGGGCTCATATGTTGTTGTTTTTTTCTATTTCTTTAAAAAGTAGCTTACTTGCATTATTACTGATTGAGTATATATTTCCATTTGGAAGAAATGCTTACTGATCATGAGAACTTTGTAAAATGTTTGTTGAATTTGTGAAACTTTATATTTGGAGCCAAGAATAATATCAAATTCTAATGTTACATTAAAAATTAGCATGAGTAACTCTATTTTGCCTTAATATACAATTTTGTGAAATTATTTCAGCTACTTGTAATCAGCTTGTAAGCAAATTTTGAGTTGTTAGATTATTCCCCCTTCCCAAAGGTCACTCAACCTAAGGAATGTTACTTCAACGTCCTACCAACACCCTCTACCAACAAGAAATCAAATGTCTCTATTCTTCAATTCAAAGCTTTGTGGTCCTTGGCTACTGAGAGCCTTATTCCTGGTTTATTTTGCAAACTGAATGCATTGCTTAAAACATTATTGTTTGAATGTAACTACTCAGTTTCTTTATCCTACCATAATACTGCAAACTCAATAAATACTGTTAATTTGGAGTATTGCCTGAGAACTGTACTAAATGGAATGTTTGAGATCCTTTATAAGGCATCTGCCATTAAAATTTGTGTCACATTAATTGACTTTGCTGAAACTCTTTATTGCAAGGCACTGGGAGGAGATACCTGAAAACACAAAACTTAAGCCCCTGTCCATCCTAAGAATTTTTCAGAATTGGAGATAAAGCCAAATGTGCCCAAAGCATCCCCATTTGATTTGGTGGGAATAGCAAATATCAAATTGAGGGAGAAAATGATGAGTTTGAAGGTGTGCCCAGTCCACTTTTGGTGATAATTTACTCTGACCTCTTACTAAAAGGCATGTGTCTTTCTTGTTGGTCTCTTGGTCTCTGTGACTGGTGGACATGGGGTAAGGGAGATATGACAAAAAGGACTGACCTTAATATTTCTATTAAGTCATTATTCTACTCATCTTTCTTTTCATACATAAACTGCTACTCTCCTCAATTCTTTAAGGTCCATACTAGCCCAATTCAGACAAATGGTCTTAAAATAATCTTTGACTACTTTACAACAGTTTTTCACAAACTGTCTCCTTATTTGTCTGATATCCCTTTCTCTGGCAAGATCCAGGTCTATATATCTACCTCCCACCTCAATAAGTCTAACCATAAATTGGGACGGATTTTAATTGGATTTTTGTTTAAGATTTTCAAATTTCATCCATGTATCAGTGTAAGTATTAAAATTAGTGGTTTGGCTTTTATTTGTAAAGTAGAGAAATACAAAAGGGTAGAAAAGATTAGCCTATCTAACTAAATATTATTCCAGTGCTTGGCTCAGCCAGGACTTGTTAACCTTCAATCAGAATTAAACTATCTCCAGAAGACAGGAAGAGAAACCAGCTATCCACTCACCCAAGACAATGACTGGAGCTGAAGGTGACTCCTGAGGCCTACTTCTTTGAGCCAACCTTCTTCTTGAAGCCCACTTCCATCTTGGAGTGACTCTCTTCCTGGATTTCACTCTCTACTAGCCTCCTTCACCAGAGACCACCTTTACCAGACTGCCTTCATGGCTTTTATGGTGGTTCTTGTCCCTGCCCCTTTCCATAAGGGCCAATCACAGCCTCCAAATTGTCTGAGTTCTCTCCTTTGGAATGACACCTTTCTGAGTATGTGAACTCTTAAATTTCTGGCTTGTTCTCACCTAGCATCAAGTAAGTTGTGAACTTGGTTTTCAAGCTTCTCCCACTTAGTTCAAGCTTGTGCTGATTCAGTTATTGCCAACCAAAGCGTTAACTTCAACTAGGCAAAGAGAACAAAGGATTCCCTTTTCCCAAGTGTGAACTCAAAATGAACCAAGAATTCCCTTTCATACAAGGCCTATCAGAGCAAGCAGTCAATAATGCCTCTCTAGCCTGGCATAGTCTTTTGTAATCTTGCTCATTGTTGGGGTTCCATTTTGGGTCTCGCAGAGGCCAATGAACTGCTGTCCCTCCCTGAGCCTGATTGACAAGGGAAACGATTTTATTTTTGTAGGTTTATGCTATGCTGAAATACCCTGTGTCTTTGCGTCTTTCTTCTCACCTTATGCTCTCCCCTCCTTAAATTTTAACCCTTCAACCCATTATTCATTCAGTCCCCGGTTCCCCTTTCTAAGTGTTCTACCCATGAGGAACTTTAGTGAAGTTGGTGGATGGCTTTAATTTTTCTCTCTTTCTGTCAAAAAAACTTGGAGCAAATTTTCAATATCAACCCATTCGGGATCATATGTGCAAAAATGCTCTCTAGTTTTTTTTTAATAATTGCAATTGGATCATCCTCAAAAGAGGGAATATTTTGCTTGAATCTCTCAATATCTTAGCAAAATTATATCTCCATTCTTATTAAAGGTGGATACTTCTTTTAAGGAGAATAGGCCTGTAACTGAGTTATTTTTTATTTCTGCCTCTTGTTTTTTTATTTGAGTTGCCATAGAACAGGTAATGGATGTAGGGAGTTAGGGGGAAGAGGTAGAGTGGGAGGAGTTTGGATAGATTTAGAGATAGGACAGGATGAGGAGGAGTTGAGGTGGTTTTAGTATGAGCAGAATTGCATGGAGCAGGACTGGACAGAGACTGAGTTGGCTCTAATGATGAGGGAGTGTTCAATCTCTCATCTTACTATGGGAATTTCTCAAGATTTTCTCAATGCTTTTTGTATAAGTCTTGAGATCCCCCAAACTCTCCTCCAGCTTCTTAAGGTCACTCAAATTTTTTCCTAGTTTTTCTTCAAGGTGAGCTTTTAGTTCAGCAAAACTATTATTCTATTTCTTCCTGAGGAGGAATAAGTCTCCTATCACTATAAGTATGGCTAGGAACAGTGCTATATAAAGCCACTGTGTAATATTCTTTTGGATAATAAGCCATTTTAGATAGGCAAGAAACAACATCACAACTAAAACTAAACTACTCAGAATCATAGTCAATCTAATTGTTAATTTTGTTTGCAGTTCTACTTTCTGTCAGTAGATGGTGCTGTTTAACATAAAGGATCAACAGCTGTAACAGAATTAACTGCTAGGAACTTGACTTGGGGATAGTTTCAGCAAAAAGTAAGGAAAATGATCAGAAGGTTGTGGGTTCCAGTCCTTCGTGGTCGCCAATTAAATGTAAGAGTTAAAATAGGGGTTTTGACAAAATAAGAGAGCAGATTTCAATAATTTAAGTTTTTAAAAAAAAAAACCCTCTTACCTTCCATCTTAGAATCGATACTGTGTATTGTTTGTTTCTAAGGCAGCCAGGAATACTGTGTATTGGTTCTAAGACAGAAGAGTGGTAAGGGCTAGGCAATGGGGGTCAAGTGACTTGCCCAGGGTCACATGGCTAGGAAGTGTCTGAGGTCAGGTTTGAACCTGCGACCTCCTGACTCTGGGTCTGACTCTTAATCCATTGAGCCACCCAGCTGCCCCCTCAATAATTTAAGTTTTAATGAAAATATAGCAGAGTTGTAAATTAATATTATCCCTTTAAGCCAGAGAAAAGAAAACTTCAAGCAGCTTTTAACAATTAACAATTTAGTTTAATTAAAATAGAGATAGTAAAAGAATAAAAGGGGCAGCTGGGTAGCTCAGTGGAGTGAGAGTCAGGCCTAGAGACAGGAGGTCCTGGGTTCAAACCCGGCCTCAGCCACTTCCCAGCTGTGTGACCCTGGGCAAGTCACTTGACCCCCATTGCCCACCCTTACCAATCTTCCACCTATGAGACAATACAAGGGTTAAAAAAAAAAAAGAATAAAATAAAGGAGAAAAAGATAGAAAAGAGGAAAGAGAGATTATTAATCTTATACCCTAGAAATATACCTAAAATTCCTAATACTACCTAAAGTTCCTAATAACTACCTCTAATTGTCTTCTGAGGACAGCTTCTTCTCACTGGCAAACACCAAGCCTATCTAACCTACACTATCTTTAAATGATTCACTAACTACCTAACTACCTAAAATAATAGACAGCTACCACTCCCTCTCTCCTTCAATCAGTTTTCTATAGCAGCCCAAACTGTCAGTAGCCAACTGATAGCAGATCTTTGCCTATGAGACAGACCTCTTGATCTCTAGAGATCCCAGAGGCAAAAAGCCCTTTAAAGGCTAAAGCCAAAAGCCCTCTCAGTAAGATCAGGCCTGCCTTTATATTCCAGCAACTAAACACCAACCCACACTAACAGCAACCAACCCCCAATGACCAACTCACACCCAGCAGCTGTGATATTGGAAATTTGGGAGTCTTTGAACTAATTTTGAACTTCCTGTGGAAGTTTAGGGGACTTCAAACTATATTTCCCATGATTCCTTGCTTGTAATCATGTAGGCACTCAACAAGAACAAGTTCCTACTATATACTAGGCATAATTCTAGGTACCCAAAATGCCAAAGAATGAAACAATCCTTTCAAAGAAATTACTATTCTATTGAGGAGACAATATGTACATATATTTGCATATATATACATATACATATATATAAACAGGTACAAAATGAACACAAGTTGGCAAAACACAAGATATGTTAGGGAGGGCAGGCACTAGGAGGCTTAAAAAAATAACTTTCCCTCTTTTCCCTTTTTCTGAGCCTTCTCTCAGCTTCTTTCTCAACTGAGTAATGTATTGGTTATAAGTAGTTGCATTTTCTACATCTTAAGTTCTAAAACACATGTTAATGAGTTGGTGTGTTTCTTGCCTAAACATGAACAAATATGGTAGAAAGCTATGATGTCATTTCTGATGAAACATATATTCTAGAAATATTATATTCATTCCAGACCAATTCCACCTCCCCTTGTTACACAAAAGACAATCATTGTACCAAACAGATATATTGGGAGAGAGGCCAGGGTAGATGATAGCATACACAAGAATAAATGGGCTCTTGATTCAGGAATGAAATAAAACCTTAGCTCAACCAAAGAGAGAATGATATCATGGGCTCCAGTGGTCCAGGCACTTTTGGCACTTCTAACTAAATTTCATAAATACATTAGTATCTTAAGCAAGGATGACTCTCCTGGTGCCCCTGGTACAAAACAAATATGAATAAAAATACATTAAATAGACATGCCACCATATAGAGCATCATTCATAAGGGTACTTTGGTTACATCATGCCTAAGTAACATGTAAGATGGTGTACATGCTCAAGAGTACATGCATTGTATAAGCCAGATTGAATTGTTTGTCAGCTCCAGGAGTGGGGAGAGAAGAAGGGAGGAAGACAGTATGGATCATATAATTGTGGAAAACTCATGTGGAAATTTGTTATTAAAATTAAAATCAAGAGTAACTGCATATCCACAGAATACAGTAATTTATCACAAGCAACAAAACAAAGTACAGCTAATTAAAAAGCAAAGCTAACCAGCTGTAAAATTCATACTATTAATAGGTTTCTAACAAACATATAGAGCAGCTAGGTGGCACAATGTATAGAGTCCCAGGCTTGGATTCAGGACTCATCTTCCTTAGTTCAAATCCAACCTCAGACACTTCCTAGCTGTGTTCCTGGAAGCAAGTCATTTACCTCCAATTGCCCAGCCCTTCCTATTCTTCTGCCTTAGAACCAATTCACAGTATTGATTCTAAAATGAAAGATAAGGTGTTTTTTTTAAATCATCCTTTTATAAAATTGTCTTTCATTCAGAAGAGTAATCCCAAAGCAGGAACCATTCAAATTTAAAATGCTAGGCAAGAAAAAAAAATATTTTTTTAAGCCAACTGCTTAGAACAATGGACCTTTTTAGGTCGAAAGCCTGGGGCCATTCAGATTGAAATTGCTACCAGGTTTTCAGGAAAAGACCATAGGGAAACTGAGGTGCAGACTAGTGTGTGACAGAAAATCACCACAAAATTCCAAGGCTAAAAAAATATATGTAAATATTTTTTATATTACCAAGAGGAGCAAACAGAGAAAAGTGAAGAAAAAGAATTCATATCTAGAAGGCTAGTTCCCATATCTAATAATTTCACTTCGGTCAAAAAGGCTTGGGGTAGGTTATATTGAGGGATATAGTTAGATAAGTAAGATCTAGAATCTGGAGGATTCCATTCCATGTTTCCAAGGGAAATCGTGATTTCCGCTTTTGAGCAGAGCAAGTAGAAGGCCATGCTTGGGAACTTGCTCCTTTTTTCTTCTATCTCCACGACCAGTATTGGACCACATGTTCTATAACAGTGATTCCCAAAGTGGGCGCTTAGAATCTATACTATATTTTTTGCAGTCTAGGTGTCTAAAAGACAATCTTTTGGAGTTCAGAATAAAAACCACTTTCCCTAGTCCATCTGGGTAGGAAGTAATCCTGTCCCAGACTGGGAAGGTAGTAGTTGGATTCCTCTGGACAGCTTATATCTTTCCCACCAAATGCTTGACCCATGAAAGATAATCTTGGATAATAGCAACTACATTATTCAAATAAGAATTAAAACAAAATTAGGGAAATTATATGGATTAGGATATAGATGAGATAAAATCTCAGCCCTATCAAGGAAAGATTTCACCAGAGAAGTTCCATCTTGATCTCTGAAAGTAGAGACACTGAGAATAAAGGGACATGTTGGGATGCTGGCTTTCCCCACTGCATGCAGCTCCAGGGAATCCTATTAGCCATTAAAAGTTCATACTTTCAAGGAGAGATCTCTGGTCTCTTAACTACTTTACTTCTCTGCTTCTCTTTCTATATGAAGTCTCTCTTCCAATCAGGTTCATATCTCTTTCACATTCAGGAGATGGTCCAAACCTGACGGGTTTCACAAGGGTTACATAAAACCAGCCCTGATAGTTACTAACAGTCTTGCATAACAGTAATTTAAAGATAGATTTGGAATGGCCCATTCTTTACCTCAGGAAGACTGGAATTATATCATTGTGGAGAGTAGCAGGATGGCCATGGCTTTTACTCCTTCAGTCTCCTATCTTCAAAAGAGATATTGGGCTAGAGTTATATTTATTACACATGAAATATTTATAGTTTAGGTATTATAATTTTCTTTTGGGGTAAGCATAAGAGAGGCTCCTTCTTTGGTTGCTCCAAGGGATGGAGGAAATAATCCTACCTGAAACCTGAAATAAAACAGCTTACTTTCCAATTATTTGGCTTCCCAACCACAAAATACTCATTACACAAAAGATAATCAGGGATATCAAAAGGAAGCAGTAAAATAGTAATTGACAAACTTATACAAATTAGTTTAGGTGATAAAACACACAAGTGTCAGGGGGCTCTCAGATTACAAGAACAAGCTAAAATCTCAGCTAAAGAGAGAATGATCTCATCCATTCTTAGCAGTTTCTGGAGTATAGGTACTAGGAATCAGGGGACATATTGGGGTACAAGATCCTTCCTGTACACCTGTATCTCTAGGACTTTCCTTCAGTATTAAAAGCCCAAGCCTTCTCCTCTTTTCTCATCCTGTCTCTTCTCTGCATCTCACAGAAATCATTCAGCCAGTTGGTACCCAGTCTCATAGGACTGTCTTTTAGACAATTCTAGTTGGGCAATGTTGCTACATATATAATAAATTTAATATAGTAATGTCAATATTGTTCTGTTATTCTTCTCTTTCTGGATTTCTTTCAACTCATTCCAATGTATGTTATAAATGTTTCATTAATTTACTTTCCCCCCATATTTTTTTGGGGGGGAGATGTGATCACTATAACTCTCCCTCCAAAAATCTGTAACTTTTCCTCCCCTCAAAATAAGATTTCTTTCCTTGTAACATATGAGAAGAGTCAAACAAAAGAGACGTACCCATTGAAACACTTTGCCAGAAAATGTATGTCTCATTTTGAACATCAAGACTGCCCAGTGGTGGGAATTAGGATTCATCATGGTCTTCTGGAGTTGTTGCCTCATTAATTGAATTGATTAGAATTCTTAAGTCTTCCACAGGTGTTTTCCTTTATAGCTGTAGTTATTATATATGTTATTTTCCTTATTCTACTTACATCGCTCTATATTAGTTCTGTTATGTAAAGGATGGCAACATGGAATCCCTGCAAAATACAGGGTCAGCCTCACCCAGAATTCCAGGGGACCCCCCCCCCCGGAGAACTTTGGGTGAGGGGACAGTTGAGAGGGAGTTAGTCAGTTGTTTCCGGAGGGATAATGTGGGCAGATCACTGCTTACTGCTCCTGACTTGGGGGTTCACCTGAGAGGGCCATTGTGGCTAAGCCATTGTGGTTTTTACTCAGGAATTAGCCTGTTTAGTAGGGTTAGTCCTTACTAACATCAATACAACAATTATTTAGTGATTTAGAGATTAGAAATATTCACTATTAGCAAGAGAGCCAGTTTAGCCAAGTGCCCTTCACCCCTTCCTGTGGGGGGATGGGCAGTTTCAACCTAACTGATTAGGGTTGCCCTTTCCTTATCCAAACCCTACTTACCCCCTCTAGCTTTTCCCTTTCCTTCTTAATATAAGCTTTACCTACAATATCTGTGCCTGGGAATTATTTGGGGATACTCACAGCTCATAGTTATCACCTAGCTTGAATCCTCTCAGCTGCCAGTTTTAAGAAGATCAGATCCATCTCAGACCTCAACACTTAGACAACTAGCTTCTACTTATTCCTCTATCAGACCTGTGAGGAATACAAGTTAAAGAAAGGGAACATCATTGGAGTTCAGCTTCAACAGAAACTTACCAGAAGTACCTCAGTCAGTCTCCATTTTCC
>NC_058134.1:294030531-294062662 GCF_016433145.1 Gracilinanus agilis | reverse complement strand
GGGGGGGGGCGGGGGCGGGGCAGGTATTGCCATCCCTAATAATGCGCACCTGCTGCCCATCACCCGGAGCTGACTTACAGGAGCGGGTGTGGTGAATTGGGAGAATTGGGATCTGGACGCCTGGCTCGGCTCTGCGACTTCGAGCGAGTCAGTAACCAACTCTGGTCTTTGGTGGCCTCAGCCCTAAGATGGAGGGGTTGAAAGAGGCAGCTCAGTTAACTCTTGGGGAGAAGGGCTAAGTATGAAAATAACTTCTTATTTGTTCACACAGATCCCAGTCCAG
The DNA here is from genome assembly GCF_016433145.1 of Gracilinanus agilis. Classification (NCBI taxonomy): domain Eukaryota; kingdom Metazoa; phylum Chordata; class Mammalia; order Didelphimorphia; family Didelphidae; genus Gracilinanus; species Gracilinanus agilis. The sequence goes on along the minus strand of NC_058134.1, from coordinate 294,062,379 downwards.
ATAACAGAGGAGGAGTCTGTGCTACCAAAAGGCCCAAAGTTTAGCTGATAAAAAGCTGAGGGATCCAGATTGTCTCTCGCTGGAGATAGACTATTAACAACAATATCTTTCCCAATTCTTCTAGCCTGAGCAAAACCATTCTAACTCTTTGCTTCTTTGAAAACAGGCATCTAAAGAAAGCTATAAGGATCCTTGGAGATCACCTGGGCCAATATCCCAACCTCCAGACTCAGAGTTCAGACCAGGTCTGATTTCACGGGCTGACCCTAAAAGATCGATATTTCTTTTTGGCTCCTCACCCTCACTCAGAGTCTACTCCCAGAAAATCTCCAAATATGCACATGTTTAGATTTCCACTCACATAAGTGGCAGGGTCTCCAGCTCTTAGACAAACCCTCAAGGCCACATGGATAATCAGTGTAAAATAACCTTTATTTCACCTCACAGAAACATGTAGAAGATTTCCAGTAATTCATGAACAAAAAACACATAAGCACTAAGCTCAGGGTTACCATTAGTCCAGCATTCGCACACAGGCCTGTAGGGTACCCCTCAGATTCAATGTACCACTCCCTCTTATGGCTTAGATGGCCTCAGAAAAGCAAATTCACTCATGACTGAGGGATGAGCCACATTTTTTCTTTTAGATCTTCCCAAATAACTCACTGTATAATATCAGGGATGGCAAAGTCTTCTGACTTCTACTCTGGAAATGAGGTTAAGAAAATTTGTTCATGAACTCCCCTCTTATCAAATGGCATATTTGTAAAGCACTTAGCACAGTACTTAGCACATAGTAGACTTGTAAATAAATGCTTTTTCCCTTCTCTTCCACTTCCCAAACCCCCCAGAATCTTTTTTTTTCTACTCAGAATTCATAAACATTTTCTCTAAACTCTATTTTTGTTCATAAGGGCAAGTATTAGATCTGCTTTTGCTATGTACATCTGCAATAATTCTATTATTGCTCCAGCTATTACTCTCTCTCTTGGACTGGGAAAAGTCAGGTATACTTCTCTGTGGTAGATTAAAGAGCTTCTGGTAAACACATCACAAAAAGGATGAGCAGAGGGGCAGTTAGGCTAGAGTTGGGCAGGAGGACCTGGGTTCAAATCTGGCTTTAAATGCTAACTGTGTGACCCTGGGCAAGTCACTTAACCACCATTGCCTGACCCTTATTGGTCTTGTACCTTGGAACCAATATACAGTATTGAGTCTAAGAGAGAAAGTAAGGGTTTTTATTACTCACCATTGTCCTCTCATCAAAGCATCACTGGGCCTGGCCGTACTCTCCATGGGGAAATGTTCAAAAGATATTCATATCCAGATCATCAAAGTGATTAGGGACCTTCCTCCAATCGACCTACCTTATAGTTAGATCTCCTCATTTCTCAGCTGGTTGAATTACCTTGGAATTCTCTGGCCAACTTCTAGTCAAATATTTTCTCCCCTCCCCTCCCCTCCACTCCCTTTTTCCAGTTTCCTTTTGTGTTTTGCCTTTCCCTCATTAGATTGTAGGCTTCCTGGGGCAGAGATTTTTTTTTTTTAATTTCTCCTGCTCTTATATAGTGCCTAGCACATAGTAGGTGCTTAATAATATTTGTTGACTATTAATAACTAGAGAAATTTCCTAGAGAATTGAAGCAACTTGCTCAAATGCCACAGGTAGTTCAAGTGGCTCCAGGGTTTACCTTTGTTCTCTGGCTTAAACTGTTATCAGGCAGGTTCCACCCCACTGAGGTATTTCAGTGACATACAAGAATCCCTGAACCCATAGCAAGTAGGTATAAGCCTATCTGTCAAGTCAGAATTATGTGGATTTTTTGCCTGTGGCATGCCTAAATTGGATTCTCTCTTTGTTTCTCCCTTACAGGACAAACTGGCTAAGGAGGAGCATAATAGTTCCTTGAACCTTAATAAAATCAACACCCAATGGAGAACAGTCCTGAGGGAAGTCAAGGCCAGAGAGCTAAGGAAAGACATCGAGATTCTTAGCCAAACATTTGAAAGGGTGGTGGATTGCAAAAATAGCGTGATCAAAGTAAGCTCTATTTCTGATGAAGTATTTAAAATATGGGTTTGTTATCTTCTCCATTTTGTTTGTCCTTTCTTTTTATTAGAGAGACTAGTTCTCTTTATCTCACTTAGGCTGGAAGTATATCAGCCAATCCTAAGTCTCATCCCAATACTGATGGGGGTAGAAACTTCTGGGGTGGAAGGTAGGAATGGGCCAGGTTATAAAGGGCTTTAAAAGCCAAATAGAGTATTTTATATTTGATCCTGGAGGAAAAGGGGAGCCAGTGGAGTTTATTGAGTAGGGCTGGGGGTAGACTGGGGTAATATGGCCAGACTTGTGCTTTAAGAAAAATCACTTTTTGCTAAGGGGACGGTAGATTGGATTGGGGAAAGACTTGATGTAGGAAGACCAACCAGAAATGTTTGGTAGTAATCCAAGAAAGAAGTAATCAAAACTTGAAGAAGGATGCTGGAGAAAGGGGAAAATAAATGAAAGATGTTATGAAGTTAAAAAGATACAGGTTGACAATAGATTGAATATGTGGGCTGAATGGAATTAATAAATTAGGGATGATACAGAGATTGTGTGCCCCAGTGACTGGGAGGATGACAATGCCTTTGACAGTAACAAAAAAGTTGGGAAGAGGGAAGGGTTGGGGGAAAATAAGTTCTATTTTGGGCATGTCTAGTTTGAGATATTTATAGGACTTCTGATCTGAGATGGTCAAAAGACAATTGTTGATATGGGTCTAGAACTCAGGAGAGAGATTAGAGCTAGATATATAGATCTTGGAATATTCTTCATAAGCATACCTATCAGAGCTTATGAGATCACCAAGAGAGTTGTATAGAAGGAAAAGAGAAGAGGGACTAGGACAGAACCTTAGACCCACAGTTAGTAGGCATGACCTGGATGAAGACTGAGCAAAAGAGGCTAAGAAGGAGCTTTCAAATAGGTTTGAGGAGAACCAGGAGAAAACAGTGCCATGAAAACCTAAAGATAGACAGTGGCTAGAAGGAGAGGGTGATAATGTTAACAATTGCAGAGAGGTCACGAAGGATGAGTATTTAGAAAAGACCATTAGATTTGAAAGAATCACTGGGAACTTTGGAGAGAGAAGTTTCTTTTTGAATGAGGTTAGAAGTCAGATTGCAGAGGGTTTAGAAAAGAAGTGAAAGGAAAAGAAGTAAATATTCTCTAGAATAGAGACCTTTCTCAAGTTGTTTGGTTGAGAAGGGGAAGAGAAAGATAGAATAATAGCCAGCATAGAAGGAGCAAGTAGACAGAGGAAGACTGAAGATAAGAGAGAGTAGGACAGATAGGACAAGGACAATCTGAAGAGAAGATGGGTATATCCATACCCAGAGGTTTTTACCTAGTCTAGGAACCAGGCTCTTCAAGTAAGACAATGATGAATGAGGAGATAATAGGGGAAGGTGGCTGAATGATATAAAATGAGGAGAGAAGAGTGAATGGTCTCAGTTTTTTGCTGAATTATAAATTGAGGTTGTCAGCCCAGAAGATGAGGGACGAGAGTGCCAGAAGAAATCTAGGATTAATAGAAAGGTTTGGAACAGCTGGTGTGATGAATGAGATAGTAATTGATTATGGAGGCATAAAAGGATTGCCTTGCAAATAATTTCAAGTAGACTAAAGGCACCCTTGAGATTATTTAACATACATTTGTAATGGACCCAATCAGCAAAGTTCTATGATTTTTCTCCAGCTCCTTTCAGGAGCCCATTAAAAAAAAAAAAAAAGGAGCAAAGGAAGAGAAGGATGGGAAGTAATCCAAGGCTAGAGTTTGGCAAATCATCATTAATAATAAGACAAGTGAATAGGGATATAAGTGTAGAGGATAATAAAGAATTGAATTGATACACCAAGGGTAAAGGTTCAAAGAAAGAAATGCATAGCCTTTAGCTTCTCACATAGCATAAGTTAAACTCTAATATTTGTCACAAGACAAGCATCTTAGAAAGATTCAAGAAGACTCAAACCCCCTCAGTTAAACAGACCAAGGCAACCAAACTGAATCCCCAGCAAGTACAACCAAGAAACACAGGGCGTGAAAACGCCAGGTTCTGAGCAATGAGAGTTTTCGCAATAGAAATGTTAGAGTACCACTACCCCCAAGCACTCACTCAGTCAATATCATGTTGGTATTTAATTTTGTAGACTAATGAGGGAGTTGACTATAATGCATGGTCTCTGATGTCCCTTCTAATTCTCATTCTAGGGATGTGCAAATAATCCTTATGGCATTTTCTGATCCTAAGATTAGGACAGACTTTGTGAATAAGGTTTTAAACTGCTCAGCATAGCTGCCAGGAATCTTTACATTCATAGAGATTCTCTCTTTGGAGACTTTCAGAGAATCCTCACTCATACCAAAGCTGCCAGGCAAAGGGATTGCCTGGGGTTCAGACCACAATGGGTTAGCAGACTATGTTAGATTTTTCTTGGATATCACAAGAGTGGGTAAGAAAGGCTGGAAACCAGTTAATCAAACTAGTATTTATTAAGCATCTTCTATTTCCAGATAAGTACTGTAGTAGGTGCTAGATATACAAATATGAGGAATAAAATAATCCCTATGTGCAATCAAGGAGTTTACAGGTAAGTCAGGTGGTTTGTAAGTATATGCATAATAAACATGAAAAATGGAAAGTAGTTGAATAGTTTGGGAGGGAGAACATTAGGACCCAGGGATCAGGAAGGTAGGAAGATGGGGTTTTAAGTTATGTCTTGAAGGAAGTTTGTTTGTTTTTTAACCTCAACTAAAATTATTCTTTCCAAATTTACCAGTGATCTCCTTTTTAAAAAAACTAATTTTTTAAATCAATTACATGTAATAACAAATTTCCACAGAAGTTTTCTGAAGTTTTATGATCCAAATTATCTCTCTTTCTCCCTTCCCTCTCTCCTCCCAGAGCTGGCAAGCAATTTGATCTGGGTTATACATGTATTATCACACAAAACATATTTCTATTCATTTTTGTAAGTGAATAATCATATAAAACAAAAACCCAAATCAACAAGAGAAAAATTGTATGCTTTCATCTGCACTCTGAATCCAACAGTTCTTTCTCTGTAGATAGATAGAATTCTTTGTCAAAAGTCCCACAGATTTATCCTGGGTCATTGTATTGCTGAGAGTAACTAAGTCAATCACAGTTGATCATTCCACAATATTGCTATTCCTGTGTGCATGGTCTCCCGGTTCTTCTTATTTTGCTCTGTATCAGTTCATGTAGATCTTTCCAGCTGTTTCTGAAATCATCCTGCTTATAATTTTTATAGCACAATAGTATTCTGTCACCAACATATACCACAACTTGTTCAGCCATCCCTAATTGATGGACATCCCTTCAATTTCCAATTCTTTGCCACCACAGAAATTGCTACTATAAATATTTTTATATAAATGGGTCCTTTCCCCTTTTTATTGATCTCTTTGGTATACAGACCCAGTAATAGTATCACAGTATCAAAGAGTATGCACAATTTTATAGCTCTTTGAGCATCATTCCAAATTGCCCTCCAGAATGGTTGAATCAGTTCCCAACTCCACCAGCAATGTGTTCCAATTTTGCCATGTCCTTTCCAACATTTATCACTTTCCTTTACTGTTATACTGGCCAATCTGATAGGTGTGAGGTAGTACTTCAGAGTACTTTAATTTGCATTTCTCTAATAAAGAGGGATTTAGAACATTTTAAAAATATGATTTATTGATGGCTTGGATTTCTTCATCTGAAACTGCCTTTCATATCCTTTGACCCATTTGTCAACTGAGGAATGACTTGGATAAATTTGACTTAGTTCTTTATATATTTAAGAAATGAGACCTTTATCAGAGAAATTTGTTATAAAAATGTTTTCCCGGTTTATTGTTTCCCTTCTAATTTGGTTGCCTTGGTTTTGTTTGTATAAAATCTTTTTAATTTAATATAATCAAAATTATTCATTTTATACCTTATAATGATTTCTATCTCTTTTTTAGTAATAAATTCTTCCCCTATCCATAGATCTGACAGGTAAACTATTCTATGCTCCCCTAATTTACTTATAATATCACCCTTTATGTCTATATCATATGCCAATTTGACCTAATCTTGGTATAGGGCTGTGTTGGTGAACATATGGCACACATTAGAGTGTGCCAGAGTGGGCTGCTCCCTTCTCCCTTTCCACGTGAACCAAAGGACATTTTGCATGTCACATGCCCCTCTGCCCAGCAGTGCAAAGGGAGTGCTTCCTCTCTCCCCTGTCTAAGGTAAGGCAGGGAGCTCACATGTGGTGTGAAGGTTGCAGTTTGGACACTTGGTTTCTAAAAGGTTTTCCCACTGGTATAGGGTGTGAGATATGATTTATACCTAATTTTTGCCATACTGTTTTCCAATTTTCCCAACAGTTTTTGTCAAACAGTGAGTTCTTGTTCCTAAAGCTAAGATCTTTGGGTTTATCAAACACTAGATTGCGAAGGTCATTTACCCCTAATCTATTCCATTGATTCACTACTCTATTTCTTAGCCAGTACCAGATTGTTTTGATGATTACTGCTTTATGGTACAATTTGAGATCTGGTACTGCTAGGCCGCCTTCCTTCACTTTTTTTTCACTAATTCCTTTGATATTCTTTATCTTTTGTACTTCCAGATGAATTTCATTATTATTTTTCTAGTTCTATAAAATAATTTTTTGATAGTTTGAATGGTATGGCACTGAATAAATGGATTAATTCAGGTAGGATTGTCATTTTTATTATATTAGCTTGGCCTACCCATGAGCAATTAATGTATTTTCACTTGTTTAGATCTAACTTTATTTGTGTGAAACCAGTGGTCTCTTAATTGACAAATCCGATGGCCTTTTCTCAATATATTCAACCTTCTTGAAGTACCTACTACATCAACACTATTGACCCCCCTCACCTCCTGAACACTCCCCCCTCCTCCCATCTCTGTGTTTTTATGACATTATTCTCTCATGGTTTGCTTTCTACCTGTCTAGCTGCATTCCTCTGAATTCAATTATTCTAACAACTGCTTAATAGGTCTCCCTGTCTTAAGTTTCCTTACACTCCAGTCCATCCTACACACTGCTACCCAAATGATTTTCCATAAGCATATATCTGACCATAGGGCTCCTTTATGGAACCAATTCCAGGGATTTCCTATTGTTTCTAGGATAAAATATAAACTTTTCTATTAGTTTTTAATTTCCTTCACAATTTAGCCCCAAACTTGCTTTCCAGTCTCACTAGACATCATTCCTCTCACATACTCTTGCAGTCCCACCTACCTGGCCTTGTTTCTGCTCCTCACATGTCTTTGTACTTACTGTTCACCATGCTTAGAAGTCCCCCTCTTCTTACCCCCACCTTATAGAGTAGGGGTCGGCAACCTTTTTGGCCGTGAGAGCCATAAACGCCACATTTTTTAAAATGTAATTTCGTGAGAGCCGTACAGTGCTCACAGTGTGGCTCCTGTAACAGTGCCTGGAAAAAAATGGACTTTATGGCTCCTGCAGAAAGAGCCATAAGTTGCCGACCCCCTGTTATAGAGTCTCCTTCTTCCTTTAAGATGGACTTAGGCACATTTTCTTCATGAAGCCTTTTTTAATCTCTGTCCCAATTACTAGTGCCCTTTCTCCCTTGTATTTAACTACTATATGTATATGTTTATACGTATATATTTGATATGAATATAATAGTGTCTACTCTTCTGGGTTGTTGTGAGGATCAAGTGAGATAATATCGTAAAATACTTGCAAACCTTAAAACACTAGAAATACTAGCAATATATAAACATATGTTGTATTTGACAACTTTATAGGCATTATGTTCATAATCTTTAATGTACATTATGTACTTTATGTTCATAAAGTAGTTAAATACAAAGCAGTATATGATTTATTAATTTTAGGCTTATGCTGCTCATTTTTTATATATACTTATTTTCTCCCATTAGAATGTGAGCTCATTGTGAGTATATATTGGTCCAATAATTGTAATTTTATTTTTGAGGCTAGCCCATTGTACATAGTACATAGTAGGGGCTCAATAAATGCTTGTTGATTGACTGATTGATAAGGGGGAGATGAGGGAAAGGGTGGATTTCAGGCATGGGTGACAGTCATTGCAAGTCTCCCTCACCCTCCTCATCCCTTTTTCCTCACCCCTACCCACACATACACACACAAACACATGCACTGGGGAGGAGGTACTTAGGATGCTAACTGGTTGTTTCTTCCTTAGTCTTTAGCTAAGGACTTGACAGAAGCCAAAGAGTGGTATGCACATGCCCTCCATATTCATTTGCACAAAGGAATATTGTGTTTAAGTAACAAAGAAGTCTACTTTGGTTGGGTCTTAGAGTTCTGGAGGGGTGAAATGTATGTTGAGTCTGGAGAGATAGCCTGGGGGCTTGAGCTTACATTTTATCTTAGAGGTAAAAGGGAGCCAGTGACATTTATTGAATAGGGGAGAGACAGATCACAGCTTGTGTGTAGGATGGACTGAAATACAATGAGATTGAGGCAGAGAGAACAATAATCTAGGCAACACGTGATGAGAAACTAAAGTCATAGCCATATGAGTAGAGAAAAAAGGATAAAAAACAAGAGATTTTATAGAAATAGAAAATTGGCAATTGGCTGGATATTAGGGGTGTGGTTTGAATTACTGAGAAGTTGGAGTTAATAGTGAAGTTATAAAGCTAGGAGACTAGAAGACTAGAAGAAATGTGGTTCCTTTGACAGAATAAGTAAGCTTGAAATAGGGGTGAGCATGAAGAAAAAGATAATGAATTCTGTTTTGAATATAATTGAGTTTGAAATGTTTTGGGGACATCCAGTCTTACATGTCCAACAGGAATTGGTGATATAGAACTGAAGTCAAGGTATATATATATCTATATATGTACATATATAGATATATATATACACACACACACACACACACATAATGTGTATATTATATATAATATATACATGTGTGTATGGACATATAGGTATATGTGTATATATTAGGTATCTATGCATGCATGTACATCACATTTGACGTGTCTTGTATGTGTACATATATGTGTACATGTTTATATGTGTTTTATATATAATATATAAAATACATATTATTATTATATTATAACACACACACATATCCCAGGGATCTAATGTAGTCTCTGAGAGAGGATGCAACTAGAAGAAAAAAGTGCTTAGAGCCTTGGGGAATATTCACAAGGGGTACGGGCATGATATAGACAATATAGATGAGGCATCAAAGGAAACAGAAAAAGTGGACAGACAGGTAACAGGAGAACCAGGGCAGAACTAGTATCATGAAAATCTAGGAGGAGAGGGAGGTCAACATTGCCAAATGCAAGGAGCAGAAAGGTCAAGAAGATCATGGACTAAGAAAGGACTTTTAGATATGACCATTAGATCACTGATAATTTTGGAAAGAACAGTTTCAGTTGAGTGATAATGAAATCTGGAGTCAGATTTCAAAAAACTGAGTAATGAAAAGAGAAGAAATAGAAGTAGGGAATATAGGTAGCTTTTTCATTTTTTGGTAGATATATAGAGCATTTATTTATTTTTCTGGTCCAAAATTATTTTTTCATATTTTATTTTTTACCAATTGCATGTTAAGATAATTGTAAACATTAGTTTTCTAAAAGGTTGAGTTCCAAATTCTTTTCCTCCCCACCCCCTTCCTTCTTCCTGAGATTGTAAGCAATTTGAGGTTATATATGTGATATCATGCAAAAATATTTACATATTAGTCATGTTGTGGAAGAAGACATATCAAAAAAAAAAAAAACCCATGAAGAAAATCAAGTGAAAAATAGTAAGCTTTGATCTCCTTATCAGTTTTTTTCTCTGGAGGCATATAGTATTTTTCATCCTAAATTGTGGGTAATTTTCTCCAGGATTTTGGTTGAGAAAGGAAGAAGACAACAAATTGAGGTGGGGTCTAGTGAAGTTTCTTTAAAGGATCAGGGAGACTTGGGATGTTTGAAGGCACTGGGGAATGATTGATATCTTGAAGATCTGAGAGAGGAGATGATTGTGGGAGAAAATTTCCCATGAAGGTTGGAGGCAATGGGATCCCCACCCCTGTAAATAGGCAGTTCTTGGCAAGAAGAACATATTATCAGAGACTAAAGAACAGGAGGAGGAAAAAGTAGGGATGATGTCAAGGTGTTGAGATGAAAAAAAGTGGAAAAGAGGGAGCTGGCAACAGTTTTCTTTAATAAATGGTGAATTCTTCAGCAGAGGGATTAGTAGGAAGAGTGTGCCCAAAAACCAGGAAAGAGAAAGTTTGGGGATAGATATTTATGAAAGGGAAAGAGAAATCTTGGTAACTGGTAGAAACTTTTTTGTTGTTAAGGAAGCAATGAATGGACTCTCAAGACATTAGCTGACTCTGGGATGCTCCTTGATTTCATTCTTGTTTTTCATTCAATTGTGGAAGATCCAAAACTACCAAAACTCCTATGAGGTGACAGATAGAAACCATTCAGGCTTCTTCCGGAATGAGTTTGAAGATAACCAATGGTTTGTTTGTAGCTTCATTTTCATTCTTTCTTTTTCTCTTCTTCCTTCCTCTCCCCACAAGCAGGTGGAAGAGGTGCCAAGATGGTAACTGGTCTTTTCTTCCCCAGTCTTTAGCTAAGGACCTGACAGAGGCTGAAGAGCAGTATGTACATGCTCTCCAGGGTCACCTGCACAACGTAGATGAACTCCTGGCACTCCAAAGAAGCCGCCTTACCTACCTGGAGGAGTGCTATAATGAAGAACTCGATATTCTCACCAAGGAATTTGAGACTGAGAGGTACAGGAGGCCCTGGAGGGGAGAGGGGAGCAAGAAGAGGTGTAGAAATATAGATGAGCCAAAGCCAAGAGTGGCCTGTGAACCGGTGGTGAGGGAACAGCTGGGAGGCTCAGGGGATGGAGAGCCAGGTCTTGGTTCAAATATGACCTCAGATACTTCCTAGCTGGGTGACCCTGGGCAAGTCACCTAACCCCCTTTTCTTAGCCCTTGCTAATGCAATAATAACTAATAATAATAATAATAATGCAATTAATAACTAATGCACAGTATTGATTCCAAGATAGAAGATAGGGATCTTAAATTAAAAAAAACCAATAACAGGTAGTGAGAATCCTGGGTTGCCCAGGATGATTGCCAGAAGTTTCTGGGCCAGGCCAAATCAGGAGACTCTGCTAAACTAATTAAAGATGATGCTGGAAGCCCTCCTGGATTTTTTTTTACTTTTGAGCTATAGTCAGCATAAGAATGTCTGTGGGCAAGGTACCATGCTAGGCACTGGGAAGACAGAGAAAAAATTGATACAGTCCTTGTCCTCAAGAAGTTTATAGTCTAGGGACAGCTAGGTGACTCAGTAGATAGAGTCAGGTCTAAAGACAAGAAGTCCTGGATTCAAAATGTGCTCCAGATACTTCCTAGCTATATGACCCTGGGCAAGTCACTTAACCTCCATTGCCTAACTCTTATTGTTCTGCCTTAAAATACCTGGTATTAATTCTAAGACAGAAGGCAGGATATATATAAAAGGAAGTTTACAGTCCAGACAAAGCATATAAAATGATAAAAGTTAGAACATCATAAGTGCGTAGCAAAAGTCAAACTTTTCATGAAAGACTCAAGGAGGAAGCATCATTTCTAGGAAAGAAACAAACATTTGTTAAACATCTACTATGTGCCAGGTATTGCACGAAGGGCCTTAGAAATATTATCTCATTTGATCCTGATAGCAGCCCTGAAAGGTAGGTGTTGCTATTATCCCCAGGGTCATGCAGCTCAGGAAGTGTCTAAGCCTGTATTTGAACTTGAATCCTCCTGTCTCTGGGCCCAGAGCTCTATCCCCTGTATCGCCTTGCTATGAAGGGACAGAACCTAAGGTATTTCTTATACAGAGGAAGAAGAGAAACCAATGAAGGAGAATAAGGAGTAATCAGAGCTATGGGAGGACTGATAGAGAGAAGGGCCACAGAAATCAGTTTCCAAGCTTAGTGTAGCAGTAGGATCCTCCCATTTTTTAAATAAAGGAATTGTGGCCCCCCAATTTTCATAAAACAGTCTACATGAATGATTTTCTTAGCTCATATTTTATTCTAATAAAATTAAGAATTTATGCAGATTTTATAACAAATATGCCAAGCAAACAGTAAATGTAACAATTTCTTTTTTTTTTTTAACCCTTAACTTCTGTGTATTGGCTCCTAGGTGGAAGAGTGGTAAGGGTGGGCAATGGGGGTCAAGTGACTTGCCCAGGGTCACACAGCTGGGAAGTGGCTGAGGCCGGGTTTGAACCTAGGACCTCCTGTTTCTAGGCCTGACTCTCAATCCACTGAGCTACCCAGCTGCCCCATAATAATTTCTTTATGGATTACTTCACTTATACTGTCCTAGCTTATAATAATAGCTATAATGAGATGTGTGCTAGACTTTTTTAAAAATATAAAGCTTCTCAAAATAAGGCACAATAAACTGGAAACAAATTAACTGGAAACTGGAAACAAATTAACTTTGAAGAATGATTCAGAGCCCATTCCAGCTGAATGGGTCTCCCCAATGTCAGACTCCTCGAATGTATTTTTTATTCTTTAGGCTCTCTGGAATAGGCATAGGCAAGTGAAGGTGACACAAAAACAAAATATATCAAAATTATTTTGAAAATACCATATATACTGTCATTGATCTTGCTGGTCATCATTCTTTCCCATCACTGGCCAAGATCGGTTATTTTGGCTTTATATTAATTACAGTAGAAAGAAAGCCCTTTTCTTTTTATGTAAGGTATTTTCAATGGTAGCAAAATTTCTGAGTTTGTTAAACAGACACGACTCCTTTTTACCCATAGCCAAAACTGCAGATGCTTGTTTTAATGTTCTTTTCATAAGTCTGTTGACTATTCTTGTTCCAGTAGAGAAGACCAAGATGTATCCTATTTGGTTTGGGGAAAAGAGAGGCCGAGGCCGGAGGATTATACCTTTGATTTCTCTGATATGGGGGACTTCTGGGTGAGAAAACTCCCTCTGCCTCTGCAATTTACGGCCTCAGAGATTTGCTTAAAGTACTGAGAAGGTTGTAACTTGCAGAAGACAACTTAGACAGGGAGAAGGAAGATTTTAGCCCAAATCATCCAGACTGCAAAGTCTGCTTTCTATCCATTATGTCATGCTGCCACATAAATTAGACTGCAATAATATAAAAGAAGAAATGACATTAAAGGCAGATGCTCAATGGCAATGACAATCAGTGGTGATGACTGATCTTCCCTTTTTTAAAAAATCCATATCTTCTTAGTATTAGTCCTCCTCCTCTTCCTCTTTCTTCCCTACTATGTATTGGTTCCAAGATAGAAGAGCAGTAATGGCTAGGAACTTGGGTTAAATGACTTGCCCAGGTCACAGAATTATAAAGTGTTTAAGTCCAGATTTGAACTCGGGCCACCTAGCTGTCCCCCTTTCCTTTATTCTTGTAAGATCAGTACAATATAAGGAAACCCCTCTTAGGCCCTCCATCTGATTCCCTTTATGGCCCTCTACTGACATTATAAGGGTCACACAGCTGGGAAGTGTCTGAGGTCAAATTTGAACTCGGGACCTCCTGTCTCTGGGCCTGGCTCTCAATTCCACTGAGCTACCCAGCTGCCCCCCACCTTTGTTTTTTACAAATTTTGAGCCAAATTCTCTCCTACCTTCCCTGAGACGGCAAACGATATAAATTTTACATATGTAATAATGTAAAACATTTTTTTCCATATTTGTTATTTTATGGAAGAGAACTCAAACCCCACCCAAAAAACTGAAGAAAGTGAAATATACTATGTCTTGGTCTACATTCAGACTCCATCAGTCCTTTCTCTGGTAGCAGATGGCATTTATCACCATGAGGCCATGAGGATTGTCCTGGATCACCATATTGCCAAGAATAGCTAACAGTCATAAATCTTCATCTCACAATATTGCTCCTAGTTCTGCTCACATCCTTTTACATCAGTTTATGTAGGTCTTTCCAGGTTTTTCCAAATCATCCTTCTAATCATTTCATATAGCATAACAGTATTTCATTACAATCATATACCACAACTGGAACTTAAAAAAATTTTTTAATGACTATTAATTTTTTATATGTAAAATTTTTTCTAAAAATATTTTAATATTCAAAGTCTTTCCTCCATAACTCTCATTTCTTCTCTAGTGCTTTTCTCTGATTCTCTCATTTTGCATATAGTATCATTTAAAATTCTTGTATCATTGATTTTGGGAATTTTAAATGTGCATGTAGGCAAACTATGTTTTCTTTCAGGCTTTTCTTAGAGGTATTTTGGAGTTATTCTCCACATGTGGGGATGTGTCTTGGATATCACTGGCTTCATAATAGCTCTTTAAGATGTTTTGTTTAGTTATTCTTCTAGCAGTCTGCTCTGGGCAACCCAGTGTTGCTGGCCTAGCCAGGAACTCTGAGGGTTAAGTCTGTGATTGTAGAGCATCTATCTGAGACTGGAGTCTGTGTCTACAGACTTCTTGAGGGAGATCCCTGGCTCAGGCTTCTGGATTCTGAACCTCTAATTCTGGTTCCTTCTGTGAGGTTCCATATTGCTCACCTGCACTGGAGGTTGAGTCTGAGATGAGCTTTGGATGTTCCTGTGTTGCTGGTCTAACTCAGTTCTTAGTCCCCTGCCCGGCCCCCTCCCGTAGCCTTTGAGCTTCCTGCCTTGGGGTAAGTGGAGGCAGAGTCCAAGATGGAGCTCTGGGCTTCTTCCAAGTGCCGGCCTAGCTCTGGTCCCTGGATGCTGAGTCCATGATCCCAGCCCACCCTTGTTCCACAGGTCCTGCTGCAGTCACTTACCTGTAGGCCCATTTTGATGCCCTGGGCCGAAATGATAACCCACCATAGTTTCTTCTTCAGTTTTTCTATTGTCCACTTAGTGTAGTGTTCTCTGATCACTGGGGGAGTAACTGAGGGGAGAGAGGACCTACTGCTTTCTCCTACTCTGCCATTTTAGCTGATCTTCTGGGGCACACATTAAAAAACAAACAAAACCTTACCTTCTATCTTAGAATCAATACAATGTATTGGTTCCAAGGCAGAAGCGCAGGAAGGGCTGGACATTAAGTTGGGGTTAAGTGATTGTGGCATACATTTTTTGACTGGCAAATGTCCCTCTGCCCATTGGTTTGGCTGGATTGGTCTTCCTTTTTACAAGGTAGGATTCAGTGGAGGTGGGGTAAGGTATGTGATATTTTAGGAAATGGCTATAAAACTGAGTATATTCATGTGCCCCAGTTTGTTTAGCTGTTCCTCCGTCTGGAGTATTTTACTTTTTTTTTTTTCCTTCCAGGTCTTTGCTAGAACCACTTTCCATGAAGATTCTTAAGAGGAACACAAGAGGGCTATAAAACCCTGTGTCCCAAAATAACTTTTGCTCCTCATTTCTCAATTTCCCTGTAGGGCTTGAAACCTCAGTCATCCTTGACTCCTTTAACAAACAGGCATATTTAACAAGTCACCAAGACTTAATAATCTGGTTTTTTTTTTTAACCCTTCCTTTCTATCTTAGAATAGACACTTAGTTCCAAGGTAGAAGAGCAATGAGGGCTAGCCAATGGGGGTTAAGTGACTTGCCCAGGGTCACCCAGCTAGGAAAGGTCTGGGTCCAGATTTGAACCTAGGAATTCCTGTCTCCAGGCTTGGCTCTCTGTCTACTGGACCGCCTAGCTGCCCCCAAGACATATTAATTCTTCTTTAGCAATGGCTCTCAAACACTGTCACAGCTCTAGTTCATGCCTCATCATTCCATGCCTAGACTGTTGTCCTGCCTTCACCCTTTTCTGTTTCTAAGCCATCTTGCCCACGGTCACTGGACAGAAGGCAACATTTGGATTATATCACTTCCTTCCTCAAAGACCTACAGCACGATCCTCTCATTGCTTAATGAACAAAGTCCACGCTAAGCCAGTTGCAATTGCAATCTGACTCCAATTTACATTTCCAACCTTATCTCCCAGGACTCCCTTACAAGAACCTTATGTTCTACCCAGCCTTGATTATTGGCCCCATTGTTCTTGTTTCTCCTGCTACTTGGCATAAAATCTCTTCGTGTCTTACTCCAGGCCCAGCTAAAATGCCACCCCCTCCCATAACTGGGCCCATACTCTACCCAGAAATTCTTACTCCTGCCTCTGCACTTTAGAAATTAGTCTGTTGTCCTCTCTGGAGCACTTATCATGTGTTGTCTCATATTTTATAGACCATCAACTCTGTGAGGTCAGAGACCTTCCCTTGTAGTGATTTTCATTTAGTAGTCATAGAGCACAGGGCCTGGAGCCAGGAAGACTCATCTCCCTGAGTTCAGATCTGGCCTCGGTCAGACCCTTCCTAGCTGGGTAACCTTGGGCAAGTCACTTAATCTTGTTTGCCTCAGTTTCCTCATCTGTAAAATAAACTGGAAAAGGAAATGGCAAATCAGTCCAGTATCTTAGCCAAGAAACCCCTCCAATTGGGGTCATGAAGAGTCAGACATGGCTGAAAACAACTAAACAAAATGACATTTTCTTGGCTTAAATGAGTATGGACTAGGAGGTGGATTAAGTGACCTCTTGGAAATCTGTCCAAAATTCATTTTTGTCTAAAGTTATTAAACAGCTCTTGGCACAAGTCTCCCTTTTGGAACTTCCTACATCATTTGGTTTTTCCTTTTACTCTGTAAATCCCACAGGAAGATGATTATTGAACAACATGAGACAGAAATGCGCTACCTTGAGGATGTTTTCCTGGCCATGGATCAGAACTTCTCAGAAACTGAATATGAAGCTAAGCTTGAGTTTCAAAGCATGTGGGATGACCTCAAAAATAAGGTATAGTGGGCAGGCAAGTGGGAAGGAAATAGGAGAGCAGCTTGCTCAAAACAACTGGAGATGGAAGAAATCCCATCTTTTTCCCCATGGCTCTTAATAAATACTTTGAGTATCCACAGAGTTATTATCATTTCTGCTGCTGATCCTAGCTGTGACTCTGCTACTGGGCCTCTGTTCAACTATCAGGAAAATTATATGAAAGAGGAAGCTCAAATTCTTTATTCTTACAACAGACTAACAAATAGGAGGAATCAAATCAACCACAAGTCACAAGTATTTGTTGAGTGCCTACTGTGTGCTTAGTGTTAAAAAAGAAAGGGTACCTCCCCCCCCCCACCAAAAAAAAGCCAGTCCCTGCACTCAAGGAGTTCAGACAGAACTGTCACAAGCTAAGTGTAAACAGGATAAATTGAAACCAATGGCAGGAGGAAGGCACTATAATTAAGGGAGATCAGGAAAGGCTTCCTGTAGGTGGGATTTTAGCTGAGACTTGCCAGGAAACAAGATGAAGAGGAGACAAAGGAAAGGAGTCAATCATATTAGAATCTTAGAACTGAGAGAGAGAAGATTAGAAATATTTTTTCAAGGTTCCTTTTACAGATGAGGAAACTAAGGCCCAAAGAAGTAAGTTATTTATAGCTGATGATAGTCGGAAGTAGAACCTAAGTCTCCTTGACTTCCACTTTATAAAATATGTTCATATTTTTGTTTTATACCACTGCAACCAATGCTAATAAAAGAAAGCAGAGGCAGGGTGGCAGAGTTGTTAGATAAAATGCTAAGTTTCGGAGCAGGGAAGATCTGGGTTTTGATTCTGCTTCTGACACTAGCTATGTGGTTTAAACTCCTAGGCCTTGGGGGCTCAGTGGATTGAGGGCCTGGGTTCAAATCTAGCCTCAGACATTTCCTAGTTGTGTGACCCTGAACAAGTCACTTAACCCCCATTGCCTACCCCTTACTACTCTTTTGCCTAAGATCAAAGGTAAGAGTTTAAAACAAAATTCCTAGGTCTCTATTTTTTCATCTGCCAAATGGGACAATGACATAATTCAATATTCCAGGGCAATACTGTATACATGGCAATTATTAGGGAAGGGAGGGAATATTAATAATGTTTATGATGGTTATTTCTGGGCTATTTCATAGAACCTGGAAGAGAAGCACTTTCTGCGAATGCAATTAGAAAGCACAGTAGAAGATCTGTGGAGAAGGTTCCAGGAGGCACTCAAGAATTATACTGATGCCACAGAAGACAGGAAGCTTGCCTTTGAGACCTTGAAGTTAAGGGATGAGAAGAGCTCCAAAGAGATAGAGACACAAATGAAAAAAATACAGAAAATACAGGTGGGCACTCTTAGCCAGAAATTCCCAGTCTGTGTGTATGACCCTTCTTGTTCCTTTCACAAAATCACAGAATTTGAAAGCAGCCATCCAGTCCAAGCCCCACACAAGGGCCTGTCTACTATAACAACCAAGGGGGGTGTCCAGCTTCTAGGAGCTCTGCAAGGAGAAGGAGCCCTAACACCTCTGCAGGCTGCCTATTCCACTTTTGGGTTAGCTCTATTGGGAAAGTTTCCTGATATCAAGCCTTAATTGACCTCTTTGTAACTTCCATCCATAAATATGGACATCACATACACCCCAAGTCTTTTTTCCAGGTTGAACATGCCCAGTTCTTCACATAAGTCCAAGGCCCTTCACCACCCTGGTCACTCTCTTCTAGTTTACTGATGACCTTCTTAAGCAAGGAGCCCAGAATGGAACCCACTACTCTAGATGAGGTCTGACAATGGCAGAGCGCAGGATGATTACTTCTTTTCAAAGAAGCCATGCCCCTCCTAATATAGTTCATAACTTCATTAACTTTTTCAATAGCCAAATTATGCTGTTGACTTCTATTGAGTTTACAGCCAGATCCTTTTATTATTTTTTTAAAATAACTGTTGGATAGCCTTATCTTAGATGCATGGAGCTGATTTTTTTTTGTCCCCAACTGCAAAACTTTATGCTTATCCCTATTTAATTTCAACTTAATAGATTTAGCCCAATGTGCCCAGAGAGTCTTAACTTTTTGTCATGGGCTCTCTTGGCAGTCTGGTGAAGCCTATGGATGGACCCCTTCTCAGAATGTTTGTTTCCTACATTTATAATAAAGGAAATGCTGAATTTCAATTAGTAGTTAGTGAGGATAAACATGTAATTTTTCCCCATCCAAGTTTATAGATGCCCTGAAATTTATCTCTACCTTCGAGATTCATGAATCACATTTTAAGAATTCCTGCTTGAATTTTTCAAGTTTTTTTTTGAGGGGGGGGATCATTTATGCATTCTATTTGTTAACTCTTCCCTTCAGCTTTGTGGCATCTGAAAATTTGATGAGAATATCATACCTTTATCCAAATAGCACCAAGCCAAGTAAAGATCTTTGGGGCACTCCATTGGAAACCTCCTGCCATGCTAACATTGAATTATTAGCAATCTCTCTTTGAGACTGGCTATAGACTTGTTCTGACATCACCTGACTGTGTGATCTTTTAGTCCAGTGATGGGCAAACTACAGCCTGCAGGCCAGATGCCGTCCCCTGAAATGTTCTATCTGGCCTGCCCTGTGACATTATTCCTAATCTGATGAATACAATGAGTAGAATACAATACAATGAAACTTCCACAGAGATGCCTTAGAAACAGACTGACAGATGAGCATTTCCTTTCCTTTGCCCCACTCCTTAAAAAGTTTGCCCATCATTGTTCTAGTCTACATATCTCCATCTTCTCTACAATAGCAGAATTGAGATTCTCTATCAAAAGCTTTGCTGGGGGCTCAGAAGATTGAAAGCCAAGCCTAGAGACAGAAGGTTCTGGGTTCAAATCTTGCCTCAGACACTTCTTAGCTGTGTGACTCTGGGCAAGTCATTTAACCCCCATTGCCTACCCTTTACTGCTCTTCTGCTTTCAAATAAATACATAATATTGATTCTAAAATGAAAGGTAAGGATTAAAAAAAAAAAAGCTTTGAATTCTAGACCAACTATTTCTGCAACACTCTCCTCCTCTATTTGCGCAGTAAGCCTGTCCAAAAAAAAGGGAAATGAGGCTAATCTGGTATAATTTCTTCCTGCTAAGGGAATGCTTGCTCTTTAAAATCCATTTGCTTTTTGAAATAGTCACCAACTATGATCCTTTCAAGAATTTTGAGTCAAGTTCACTGGATTATAGTTTGCAAACTTTTGGGATGTCTACCATTGGTATCCTGTGGTTCTCCCATTTTTTGTGATCTTTTAAGTTTTAATAAAGAAATCATTCACATCTACTGGGTCTTTTGGGACCAAAAAGGTAGTTCATCTGAGACAAGTGACTTAAAACAACCAAGTAAGCATCCTCTTAAAAGTTTTCTGATGTAGCTTGCTTATCAGCTTGATGCTAGTCCTTCTTGAGAGTTCATTTCTAGTGCCACGGTCCAGTCTCTTTCTTTTTTTTTTTTTTTTTTGATCTGAAAAAGTTGCATTTATTTCCAGTCTCTTTCACAGAGAAAACAGAAAACAAAATAGTAATTGAGCAGCTTTGCTTTCTCTCTTTTGCCGGATATCATTGTTCCATCTACCTCAAGCAAAGGTCCTATCCTCTCTTCAATCTTTTTTGTCCAGTATAACTATAAAAGTACTTTTTGTTGTCCTCAGCTTTCTTCAACAGCCACAGCGCGTCCTGAGTTTTAGCATTTTTGACACTTTTTAAGGACCATACCACACTCTTACATTCATCTTCTTTCATTTCTTTCAATCTAAGTTGGTTGGTGAATTCCCAGTGCATCTGCATTGGGCTCTTCTGAAAAATCCCATATTTCCTACTCTTGAAATTTGTGTCTTCTGAATTTCATTCTTGAGCATCTCCTATCCCTCCAGACTTCAGACTAACTTCTCCTAAAGCATTTTGGTCCGTGGGATTTTATGTATCTTTCCTCTGAACCCACTGAAATGTTTGCAACAAATCTAGGATACATGCCAAATGAACCAATCTTCCTTTCCTTTGTCACAAACTCTAAGACAGAATAGTCACTTCCCTTCTCAGTCCCTATCATTTCCACTTCAGCAGCTAGCTTCCCTCGATTAGTGAGAATCAGATTCAAAATAGATTCTCCCCTCTTGGTGGTTTTTCTACCTTTTGAAGGATGAAATTATCACTGAGGCAATTCAAGAAATTATGAGATACTCTGCTTCTGATGTCTGGGTCGCTAAATTCCCTATCATGACCATATCACGACCCCATGCCAGATTCTAGGTTTGCTCTATAGTATACTTCAATGGTAAAATCACTTGTATTGCCCCCTCTTTTGACTCCAAATACTTGTAATACACTTCCTTCTCTGGTATATTTTGTCAAGATGGGGCAGCTAAGTGGCTCAGTGGATTAAGAGCCAGGCCCAGAAATGGGAGATCCTGGGTTTAAATCTGACCCCTGACCTTCCTTGAAGTGTGACTTTGGGCAAATCCTAATTGTCTAATCCTTACCACCCTTCTGCCTTGGAACCAATATACTACTAGTATTGATTCTAAGACAGAAGATAAGGATTTTTTAAAAAAGTATACCTTCTTAATAAACAGTGCTACCTTCCTATCCCTTTTAACCCACTGTTTCTTTTGAATAAGGTATACCAGTCACTGGATTCATCAAACTCCCATTATTAGTTCTCAGTTCAGTCACTAGACCTGTGTGTGACCTAGTGTTCTCCAAGGCCTAGGTGTGGGGACTTGTCTCTCCTCTGGCCCGTTTTTCCAGTGTTACAAAATGAGGGATGAAATAATGTTTTTAGCTCTGAGATTTTGATTCACTCTGTTTACAAGGACTCCATTGCTATCCTGCGGGGTAAACTCATGTTGCACACCCGTGAGAATGAGGAACAGAACCGACATATCCGTGAAGACAAAGACCTGGTCCATATGCAACTTCAAAAACTCAAACAGCAAATGAATCACGCCCGGGGAGTGGCTCGGCGCAGCCTGGCCAAGCTGACCTGGGAGAGTAACATCACCCTTAAATGCCTGAAGAAAACTGTTGAGAAGGTAGGGGCAGAATGGGACCATCTAACCCATTTCCCCCCCCTTTCCCATTCCTCCCTCTCCCAATACGTTAGAAAGCTTTCCCTAACCCCATTTCTTAACTCATAGTCCCCTTCTTCCTTTCTGCAGGGAGAGTGCATTCTCAAACTCGCTGAAATATGTAGGAAATTTGAGACAGAGGAGGAAAAAGTCTTGCCCTTCTATGCCTCCATGTTGACAGAGGAGGAAATGCAAGAAGTGGAGTTAAATGCTCATGAGGAGCCCACAATAGAACTTGCTAAGGTAAAGTATCAGGAGAGAAGGTCAGGAGGGAAAGAAAGGGAAAGGGGATTCTGGGCAATGGTCCTAAGCATTCCTTTTGCCTTTTTTTTCCCTCCCTCCCCTCAAAACTCCCAGTTGATGGAGAACTACACAAACTTGGAGAATTTCTGGAAAAGATATAACAAGGTGAAGCTAGAGCAACTAAGTCTAGAGCGAAGACGGGCCCAACTGCTGGAAACCAACGAGAAGCTTAGGCAGATGCTCAAGCAGTACCTAGATAGTATCTCAGTGAGCGATGAAGTGCTGAGCCAGCTCAACCCACTCTTTATCGTCAACAACCGTAGCAACATCCCACCAACCCCAAAAGAGAACATACCACAGAATCAAGTCTATAACGTCATTGAAGGAGTCCATGTCCACCTACTGCAAGAACCTCCTCCTCCACTATGTGCTCAGGCTCTCCCTAAACCCAAAATCCTTCCCCTCCCTCGATATTAAAGGTTTCTATGAAGATCCTGGGCATGCCATAGCTTTTGGTTTCTTTTGAAGACATTGGTTAGGGTCACACTCAAATGCGATCACTTTAAAGGGGGTCCTCCTTTACCAAGACTTTGTTACTCCAATATGTAGAGTGAAGGTAGGTGGACACTAAGAAGTCCCCTTCTAGTAGAACCCTGCCCTCGGTCCTCAACCCTGTCCCCAAGCAATGTAAGTAGGATCACTAGGTAACCTGTTTCTTTTAGTTCCAATTTTTTAGTGGGAAAAACCATGTTTGAGCTTGGGATGGAAAATGAGAAGAAAAAGAGTAGGTCACGGGGAAGGAGTTCTCACATTCTTCCTCCTACCCAAGGCCTAATTCTGAATGACTGCCCACTCTCATCCCACTTACAAAAGCAGCCCAGAAAGAAAAAGTGAATAAAATAGAAGAGCTTTTATTTCTTTTTGCTTTTGTTTTTCTTCTCCTCTCTAAGCTTCTTCTTAGAGATCTTGGGGCTGCTGGCTTTGCTGTACAGGTAGTAGCCAATGAGACCCAGCAGGGCTGGTACCAGACACATGCCCAGAAGAGGAAAGAGAGTTTTCACCAGCTTTTGCCAGTAGCTGGCTCGTACCAAGGCGATCAGTTCGACCTCAAACTGCAGCACTGCATCCCCTGGGGAGGCAGATAGGGTTTTAGGGTCAGTCACTAAACAAAATACCATGGAATCAGAACCTGAAAGGAAGACTGGGGCCACAGAGAAGCCAAGCAAGTGAGGCAAGGAAAAAGTTAACATTTTTGCTTGTCATCCCTTAAGTCTAGACTAGCTGAAGAAATGAAAGGCTGTAGCAGAAACTGGTGGTGATATGATAAATGGCTCCACTCTGTAACACCTGGAAGGCTAGCTCAGAGCCAGGGATTATTTCAGTTCTCACAAATCTAAAAACAAGGAATTATGTGCTTGTTAGGTTCCTCTCCATTCCTCCCTCTCCAAGTACAGTCAAATGGGTGGAATCTGTCACAACTGAAAGAAACTAGAAATGACAAACTCCAACTACTGAGAACATCCAATATGGATGCTAGAATTCCTATAGACTCTTCCTAGGAATTTCAGTATGCAGAATAGAAGAAAAAAGCTAAAGAGGATGGTGGGGGTGGAGAATAGAAATGGTAGTTTAGCTAGCAAGGAGAGAGGAATAAGTGGGTTTGGGAGAAAGGGAACAGGGAGAGAGAATGAGCTGAGGACAAAGTAATTTCCCTGTAGGCCTGTAATCCCTTTCTTTAACCAATTTTAGCCTCAAATGAGAGTAAGAAATGGCTCCAAGACACTCTGGAATACTGGAGCTAGTAAAGCTGTTAAGGTCAGAAGCTGCACAAATAAGCTATGCTAGAAAATAAGTCCATCTGAAGGATTAGACATCGACAAACTAAGAGTTTAAAAACAAATCTGGTGGCAGTAGCTCCACACAGTGGTTTTTGGGAGAGAAAAGTCACAGATGGGAAAAGTGACTTGGAAACTTAGGTTTTGGTCCTAAGAAGAAAACCCAGTCAAGCAGGCCCTTGTGGCCCTACAGAAAGCTCTCAGAGAGCAAGACTAGCCCCAGTGACCTTTTTGTCCTGAGTGGACAAGCCAAGGAGAAGGTGAAAAGTAGAGACCCCAAGCATTGCCCTTCCCCCCTCCCCAAAGAACCCATCAGCCCCATTCAAGATGTAGCCAGACCCAGCACTTGGGAACTCTGAATTTGGAGAAATCATGGTATGTTTACCTGGGATAGATGGGGGGAATCCACGTTTTCCATAGGCCAAGTGAGGGGGAATGATTGCCCTTCGCTTCTCTCTAAGGGAGGGAACATGAGTCAAAGCCAGTGGGCTTTTTGAGGAAGACCTCAAGCCCCAAAGCATTCCCAGAGCCATCCTGAGAAGTTTTGATTCCCTAACCATGGATGGACATCCACCAAAGAGTGAACAGTGGGGAGCTCAAGCTCTCCCAAGTTTCTCTCACAAAACGCTAGGGGAGAAAAGAAGAAATCTGGGCCAGGGATCCCCCCTAGGTGCCTAGGTCTCAGGCCCTGGGCCAAGTTGCCTCACCTCCCTAAAGGGTTTTATTTCCTGCCTCACCACTTAATGACTGAAATGGCTTTCTGCATTTTAGAGTTCAGTAACAGAGGAAGAGATGGTCCCGGGGACCCTCCTCCCAGCCCCCAAATACTCACCCCACACACATGTCCAGCAGGCTCTGCTCCAGGCCTTAGCAATGGCAGGAAAACAACCAGGGAAAAGACACGACTGAATGGACAGGGAAGTGGGGTCAAAGATTCTCCCACTCCTTCCCCCTCCCTCAGTGATAGCCCCTTCTGCTGAGAAGGTTCCTGCTTTTCAGGCTCCTTCCTCACACAACCCCTCAAAGCAGCCCATTCCAGAAGCAGTTCTTCTTGGTGGGACAGGAGGCCTCGTTTGTTCCCAGCCTGGGGGTGTATGTGTGGAGAGAAGGGGTGAAAAGGGGGGGGCCCAAGGCTTGATGCCAGCCTGGGGCATCTGAGGGGAAGAGAACTAGACACAACCTGCTGCCAAACCCCAATGTATACCTGGGATGACCTGCTTCTGGCCCAGCTCAATGACCAAGGGGTCCCTGGTCAGGGATGTGTCAACTATTCGTCCATCTTCGAGGCTGCCCTGGGAGAGAGGCCCTTCGTCAGTCCCCCTGGGATGCCCCCCGCCAGGCCTCGGCGGAAGGGCACCTGACCCCGTGGGGGGCGGCAGTCCCGGGCTCATTCTGCCAAGCCAATGGAGGGCAGACAGGAGGACTGAACAAGGCTCGCCCTCCAGACGACACTCCCCCACCACCCGAGGCCCCGGGGTGGGGGTGGAGGGGACCCTTCCCGCCACGTGCTCCAGGAGGGCAGGGAGGGGTCGGATCCCACTCCCTGAACCCCTTCGCCACGTGTCCCAGCCAAAGCTGACGTGTTTCTGTGGGGCCCCACCCCCAAGCCCGACTGGCCCCTCACCGTGTAGTGAATGTGCAGCGTATCTCCGAAGGCAGCCAGCTCGTTGCAGGCCTCCGGGGGCTCGACCTACGAAGTAGGACGAGAGGCACAGCTTGGGGGGCGGGGGAGAAGGGAAAACCCTGGGGCGCCCTCCCTCCTCCCCCGGGAATCCAGGGAGCCCCGAGCCCCGCCTCCCCCGAACCCCCGTCCCGAGTGGGATTTGGAGGAGGAGGAGCCCGGAGAACAGGGGCCGGGGGACCCGGGACCCGGACCCCTTCTCACCAGGGTCTCCAGTTGGAGGGTACGGACAGAACTTTCGGTTTCATCCCCAGGCTCGGCGAGGCTTCCTGGGCTTCCCAGCAGCAGCAGAAGTAGCAGCAGCAGCGGTGGCGGAGGCTGGAGAGGGAGGAACGTGGGGGCCATGGCGGGACGTGATGCGTGGGCACGCGTGGGTACCGGGTCGCGCAGCCAGGGGGGCGGCAACACAGAAGAGCTGAGAGCCCTGGGAGCCCCAGCCAGGCAGGACGGGATGGGGCGGGGCGGGCTCCTCCTCCGCCTGCCCTCCCTAGGCTCGGCCCCGCCTCCCTCCCCTCCTGGAGAAGGCTAGGGGGAAGGCCTTCGCACCCAACCCCCCCTCAGCAAAAAAAGAGAAAAAAGAAAAGAAACCCAACAACAACAAAATAAAGAAACCAGCCGCTGGAGATCACGGTGGCCTCCGGACCCCCGCCTAAGCCAGGTTTGTTCCCAGGAGGGGTCCCAGGAATAGTACCGCTCACCCCAGCCAGTCCCCAGTTTCTGGACGGTTTCTACGCTCCCGGCTCCTTAGAGAACTCTTTGGGAAGCGCGGAGGTCAGTTTCCATTTAGATTGGGTTGAATGGAAGCCTGGCTCCTCCCATCTGGTTGGTACCCAGCTGCTGGCTGGGGACTCATTGATGATCTGGAGCCAAAACACTGGAGGAAATGGCCCCGGGGCAGCGCTGAGAATCTTCCTCCAGGGCCCTACGGTCTTTTCTCACTCTGCTTCCCTCTTCCCCCTTCCCATCACTCTCAGAGAAACAGAATTTGAGAGTTGGAAGGGACCTCGGTGGCCCTTTGGCCCAACTCATAACCAAAATGAATATACCCAATAAGGCCATCCAAACGATGCTGAGGGGAAACCCATTGCCTACTGAGACAGGTCGTCTCCTTTTTGTAGATTATTAGGAAAGTTTCCTTGACATAGATTTGTTTCTTTGCAACTTCAACACATTGCTTCTAGTTCTGCCTTCTGGGGTCAAAGAGATCATAGTCCTTCCATATGACAGTCCCTCAAATATTTGAAGACACTTATGTTCTCCCCTAGCCTTTTCTTCTCCAGGCTAAACAGCCTCAGTTCCTTCAGCTAATCTTTGTCTAAGTTGGCCTTCCCAAAGCTAATTAATATTCAGCTCTTCAGCTTATCTTTTTAAAACTGGGTTGCCCAAAACTGGACATAATATTCCAGATGTGGTCTGCTGGAGGTACAGTACTGTCACCTCTCTAATTTTGGATCGTAGGCCTTCCTCAATACAGCCAAAGCCTACATTGGGGTTTTTTTGTTTTGTTGGTTACATCACAATGCTGGTTCACATTGAACTCGTAGTCCAATAAAATGCTTAGATCTTTTTCAAACTGCCTCCCACATCCTGCACTTTGGAAGTTGTGTTTTTAAACTCAGATGTAAGACTTTACATGTGTTCTTATGAAATTTAATCTTATTTGATTCAGTTGAATAGTCTCCAAAGTGGAGTGCTTCCATCCCCTATGGTGTATGAGATTGTCTATTGGTGTGCCAGACAACCAATGGGAAAGTGGATCAAATCTAACCTTTCTGATGATAGCCAACTGAAAGGCACTGCAACAAATACACCTTTCCTTCACCAGCTAGCATTTAGTCTTCCCCAGTTGAGCCTCTTTCTACTCTTGGCAGCATGAAAAGTGTGTGTGTGTGTGTGTGTGTGTGTGTGGCATGGAGGGAGGGGGAGAGAGAGAAAGTAGAAGAAAAGGTAATACAGACTGGGAAAGAGGAATGAGAAAGAAGTGGGGAGAGGGGTAGGGGGAGAGACAGAGAGAGACAGACAGACAGAGAGAGAAAGTTTCTTGTTTCTTGATGATGGGCTTAAAAATGGCTTGTTGAACCAAATTGAGATAAGAGAGGCTGGGATGAAAGCTTCATAAAGGAAACAGAAAATCATAGATTTAAAACTGAAAGGGATATTAGAAGGCATTTAGTACAATCCTTTCATTTTTATAGATAAGGAAACTGAGGCCAAAAGAGGTTATACTTGAGCTAGACTTTGAAGAACAATCACAGAGATGGGAGCTTGGGCAGAAGGTATTAATGCTATCTATCCTACTTCAATTTCTAGCATTCTAGTTTAACTAAATTCTGCCTTAACACATCTGTCATTTGGTTTTTGTTTATTGTTGGGTTCCATTCCTTTTTCAAGTACATTAAAATAGTGTTCATTATTTTCCCTAGCTTAAAAAATTGCCTTAAAATTGTTTTGTGAATTTAGGGGAAGAGGTGTGGGTAGTATATATTATGAGGCATTTTTTTTGGTAGGAGGAAGAATTTGGAATATACTTACCAAATGTTTTTTCATCTTTCTAAAAAGGATATAGTCTAGATTTTTCCAAAAGATTAAACCTTTTCTGAAAGTCAACGACAAACATTTGCTGTGTGTCTGTGTACAGGGTGGATAGATAACTGTGATAGGTAGGCATGGGGATACAGAAAGGTATATGACATGATCATTTAAAAAATATATCATCTTCCCCTCCCCTGCCCAAACTAGAAGGTGAGATCTTTGAGAGTAGGGATTATTTCAATTTTTCTTTTTGTATCCCCAGCATTTAGCACAGTGCTTGACATTAGTATAGACTTTATAAATTTTGTTACTATTGTCAGTTGGAGTTTTCTTGGCAAAGATACTGGATTGGTTTGCCATTTCTTTCTCCTGATCATTTTATAGATGAGGAACTGAGACAACACAGCTAGTAAGTATCTGAGTCTAGATTTGAACTTAAGATGAGTCTTCTTAACTAGGTTTGGCACTTTATCACACCATCTAGCTTCCCTAGACTTTATAAATGTATATGTATGTGTGCATTCATTCATTCATTTTCATTCATTCATAGCACTTCAAAATCTGACCCCAAACAACTTTCTATTCTTACTTCCCTTAATCTGTATTATAACCAAACTGAACTACCTGCAAAGAACATCTCTAATGACTGAAATCTCTTCCATCCTTTAAGGAGAAAGGTGAATGCTGCCACTCTGTGTAGGAAAACCAAAAAAAATCAGATAAGTCTCAAGCCCCAAGAGGGCGATTCCTGGAGTTAAAATCTTTGATGGTTAAAATCTCTGCTCACTCTTTTTGAAATGGTTCAACAGCTAATTACCCCAATTCCTGTTCAGGGATTTCAATATCTATCAGCAGGGGGCAGCAGGGGCCCACAGATGAAACCAATATAGCTGCAACCATAAGAATACTAAGATTGGATGAGGGTGGATACCTGATAAAAGTCTTTGTTGCACCCTGGAAAGAGAGGGAATGGTTGTATTCCAGTTGCTCTGGATCTGAATCTGAGCCCATTCTGGGTAGGGTTGCTACCACTAGTATATCCTCCTTCCCACTTCCTCCCTTTCACCCCCAGGGAGAGTATTCTCAGGAACAGGATTCCTTCTCCTATGAAGGAGAGAAACCTTGTCCCTTCCTATAAGATTGTAGTAATTTTCTCAGCTTGGCCAAAGCAGTTTTGTATGGTTCAGACTTTAGAGTTCATCTTCAAGCCCTTCATCTTACAGATGAGAAAATTTGGGCCCAGAGGGATTAACTTGTCACAGATCACACAAGTTGAACCAGACAAATTTCAAGTCCTCTTTCATCTTTAGAATTTTGATTTTCCTAGGCCTGAGCGATTGCAGATAGAGACAGATATTATCCTATAATTATCTCAGCCTTTTCCACTGAGAACTCAGGAAGGGGCTGGAATCTGGAAGTTCAGATTCTCTAAAATAGCCCTCTATCCCTTAGCAAAAGAACTTTAAATCTTAGCCTAATCCCAGACTGGGCGAGTAATGATCAATTTAAGGGTGCCAAACATATGGCCAATCTCAGTCCTTGCTTAACCAAGAATCTCTGTCAAAAAAATAGCTTAACAACAACAACAACAACAAAAAAACCCTCATCTTCCATCTTAGAATCAATATTGTGTATTGGCAGAAGAGCAGTAAGGGCTAGGCAAAAAGGCCAGATTTGAACTCCTGAACTCCAGGCCTGGCACTCTATCCACTGAGCCATCTAGGTCACCCACCCCCCAAATAGCTCTCTTAATTGGGATAGGTCATCTATTCTGAGGGACAGATTTCTATATTCTCATTCATCTCGACTTTTCCTCCATCTGTCTTCTCTCCTTCCCCACTTCAATCAATCAACCAATCAATCGACCAACAAGTATTTATTCAGCTCTTCTTACTATGTGCCAGGCACTGTGCTAGGTGTTGGAATTACAAGTACAAAGAATGAAACAATCCCTACTCAAAAGGAGTTTACATTCTAGAGAGGGAGACAAGTACATATAAAAATATATACAGCGTGAATATAAAGTTAGTAAATAATAATATATTTTGTTCAGTCTTTTTCAGTTGTGTCTGACTCTTCATGACCCCATATGGAGTTTTCTTGGCAAAGATCCTGGAGTGGTTTCTTCTCCAGTTCATTTTACAGATGAGGAAACCAAGGCAAACAGAATTAAGTGACTTGCCCAGCTAGCAAGTGTCTGAGTCCAGATTTTAACTCAGGAAGATGAGTCTTCCTGACTGCAGGCCAGCACTATCCACTGTGCCACCTAGTTGAATGCAAGATAATTTGGAAGAGAGGGCACTAATGATTGTGGGGTCAGGAAAGATTTTATGCAAAAGATGGTGCATGAGCATTAAAGGGGAAGAGAGATTGTATGACTTGTGGATAAGGAGGTTCATTCCAGGTATGAGATGGCCAGGCATAAAGAATGAAATGTCCTTTGTAAAAAACAACAACAAAAACAAAAACAGAAGGCAGTTTGGCTGGATCAGAGTGAGGGTATAATGTCCAAGAAGGCTGGATAGATGGGGACCCTGTTGTATACAGCTTTATAAGCTGAATGGAGAATTTTATATTTTATCCTAAAGGAAGCCACTGGAGTTGGTTGAGTGGGAGAGTCTCAGGGTCAGATCTGTGCTTAAGGAAAATGGCCAGCAGTGTGTAGGATGGCTCAGAACAGGGAGAAACTTGAGGAAAGAAACCCAATTAGCCTGGACCAGTCCAAGATTTTTACCTGGCTCTTTTTTCTTTTAAGGTCCCCCCATGGCTTGTGATCTATCATGAGCATTCTTCAAGGCTTGCTTCTAGGGTGCAAAGATTAACAGCATAGACCTCCCAACTCCATTTCACACCTGAACCAGCCAGAGGTTCAATCACTAAATTAATATCTAGTTTTCTTCCTTGTCTCGATATGTTTGCCCCTTCTATTTCCCTAATGGTGGCCCTTCCCTTTCTTCCTACCCCAGGATTATCTTTCTCAGGATAGCAAAGGAAACAGTCATTGAAAGACACCTTTGCAGGTTACCTTTCCAACACGATCCACTGGAGACTAATGGGGCTTAATAGGCCCTATTAGAGTCAAAACCTCATTCCTGCCCTCTGGGAACACACTCTTCCTCCACCTCCTCCCATCCTCTTCACATTAGAAAATATCATTACTAATAACACCTGCTTCCCAAGGTTGTTGTGGGGATAGGAGATATTTGTGAAGCACTTAGCACAGTGCCTAGCACATTAGTACTGTACAGACGTTATTACTCTGTGTGACATCCACCTCATTCAAGGTTAAAAAGACTCAACCACCAGCTAGGGAAGGAACACACTTTTAAGGAATTGCTCCCTACTAGTATTCACAAGCTCTCCAGCCCATCCAGGTCCCCCGAGTATCTGAAAGGCTAGAAGACACCCCAGTACTTGGCCCTTTTTCCCTGAGCATAGGTGCCCATTAAATCCTTGACACAGTTCTAGGCATATATGTGTGTGTGTGTATGTATGTGTGTGTGTGTATATATATATATATATATATATATATATATATATATATATATA
>NC_058134.1:294008599-294030160 GCF_016433145.1 Gracilinanus agilis | reverse complement strand
ATAGAGAGAGAGAGAGAGAGAGAGAGAGAGAGAGAGAGAGAGAGAGTATATATATATACCTAGAGTATACTCAACTGCTCTGCCTATTCTCAGAGTGTAACAGTGGTTATGTAGGATTGCAAACTGGAAAGTTTCACTCACTATTCCAGCCCTGAACAACCCACTCTTGACACACACACACCTCTCTGCCCTCATTCCCCAGGAAATGGAGGACTCTACGGAAGGGAAGTGGAGACACCAAGAATTAGTAATCCTTTACCCCCAGGCTGAAGACCTTCTCCTTGTCATGATGAGGCTTTCATTACCATCTGGACTACTCCACTGGCTTCCTAACAAGTTTTCTGGGCTCCAGTCTTTCTCCATTCCAATTCATCTTCTATACTTCTGCCAAACTAAACTTCCTTATGTATAGATTGATTTCTGCTCAAAAATCCCCAACAGTTCTGTGTTGCCCACCAAGTAATGTTCAAACTTCCTTGCTTAGTACTTAGAGGCCCTCTACAATTTGGCATCACAGGATCACAATCCTAGCCATAACAACTAAACAACTAGTACTCCCCACTATGCATTCTAATGCTTCAATCTAGACTACCTTCTAGCTCACTTACATACCCCATACATGACCTCCTCTTGACCTTTAAGCATGCATTCTTGCATGCCTTGGAACATCCTCCCATTTTTTGACTGTTGACATTATACCCATCCTCCAAAACCCAAGTAAAATGCCACATTCCTACAGGAAGCCTTCCCTGATGCTTCAAACAAGTACTGACCTGTGAACTCCCCACAGCATTTGTTTTGTACCTCCCCATGTGCACATTGTGTATTATAATTTTTTTTGTCTTATCCAGATAGGTGCCATGAATTATCTAGGATTATCCAAGTCCTCTATCTCTACTCCAGGGTATAACAAATGTTTAATGAAAAATGAAATAAGGGGCTGGGGGGGTCCACCTAGCAGCCAAGGGAGGGGGGTTCCTTTGTCACCTTTCTGGCATCTCCACCCTCCCAACCCCACTATATGATATGAAACAAAGGCAAGTAGTACCTTTTCACAAGGCATCATTTGCTCAAAAGTCTTGCTCCAAGGATGCTATTCAGATATGATTATACATTAAAATTACCAATGCCTTTTAATCACATGTGATGACATTAGCAGAGAGCAGGACCCTAAGAAAAATGAAGGAAGAATATAGGCAAATTTTGTTTGTGGGATAAAGAAAGGGAAGACTGTAGTGCTCTGCCTTGCAGTCAAGCAGGGCTGGCCAGATTGGGTTCTAAGACAGAGAACTGCCCCAGGGGTAAGTGGGAGGTGCTTGGTTGAATAAGAGAACTAGGCACTAGAGTGCCTGAATAGGGGGTACACTGGAAGTATAAGGGATGGGAGAGTGATGGAATAGGCACTGAAGAAAAACAGTCCTAACTTCACAATTGTGCCGAGAATCAGCTCAAACACTTCTTCCAGTTCCATCCATCCCTTTCCCAATAGAGGAAAGTGAAACGTGGCTGGTTCAGCACACGCCTCAGAGTCAAGGTTACCAAAGGTCACCTTCCATGAGCAAAGAGCTTCTAGAACTCTTTCCACTCAGTGTGAGAGGACAGTGTACGTCCCTGAGGTGAGGCCCACAAGAACACAGGAACTCTTCGGGGAAGGGCTCTTTCCCAAGCACCAATGGAGGAGTTTCTGAAGAGGAAATGACTTTCTAGTAATGAGGTAACAAGGTTGGAGTTTGGAGAAGAGATCGCCTAGGTAAAGTGGATCAGAGCTCATTAGCATAACTCAAAACCATTCCTTTCTATATCTGGTGATACAGAGCCTATGTTGTATGACATAAAGTAGATTCTTATTGCATTTCCCAGAATCCCTCATTCTGGGGAGGGGGGCACGCAGTATACTTCAGGGAAGACAGGTAAGAGGGTGGAAAAGATCAAAATGCCACTTGAAAACTGTTAACTAGATGTCAATGAAGCTAATGACTGGGATATGGACAGGGCACTGGATCTGTGGTAACACTGATAGAGAATTCTGAGGTGATTTGCCCAGGGTCCCAGGTATCAGTCTGTATCAGGGGCAGAACTTGAACCCAGGCTGGGGGTTCCTGGCTTCAGGCAAGCTCTCTCTCTAAGCCACATTGCCTCCAAGTTAAAGTAGTTAACTTTTTCAAGATTAAGGAGGCCCAAATGCACTCAAACTTATAAATTCTGGCCTGATTTGTTCCTTGACACCTCGGCTCCCAGTCTTGGTAGAGTGAAACAGAGGCCATTTCTTTACAACTTTCCCCTCACTCCCCCCACCCTGCCTTCACCCCTGCAAATCTTCTACTCAATTCGTGGAAGACTAAAGAAACGGATGTTGGTGGGAGTTGGAAACTTCCTCACCCCAAAGCTGTGTCTCATGTGCCGATGTATGAAAGAGAGGGCGGTCCAGTCCAAAGCTACATAAAACATGTTTAATATCCAACCAGGGTCACAGTCATCTCGTATCCCACATTTTGAGCAGTAAGAGAGATGGTGAGTTTGTTAAACATGTACAATCTATATTCCAGAGGAGGAAAAAGAGAAAAAACCAGTTCAGAACTGTAGTAAACACTGTAACACCACACATAGACTTGGGGGCTGGGGGATGTCCCCAGGGAAGGGGAAGTCTGGAGCCAGAGAATACAGAAAATTAAATCCACCTTGGGGGTGGGGGGGTAGGGAAGAAGCATTCATCCGAATGAAATGCCCAATCCTGGGAGATCCAGGATAACAGGAATGCCGAGATGATGCCCCACCCTGGGGATAAGGAGGAAGGCTCCCCAGAGGCAAAAGCAGCCAAGGCCATCAGCAATATCTTTTCACAGCCCTCCAAAGTAGCTGGGGGGAGAGGGTCTTCAGAACAGAAAGGTACAGGGTGTGAAGCAATGTCCTTGGGAGTTTCCATAGGGAGGCCCTGCCTCCAAAGGGTTCTCCTTCTCTGTCCCATCATTGCCATTACTTATAAAGAAACCCTTTCAGGAAGAGGCTTTGGGATTCAGCTGAGAAAGCTGTTTTCCTATTCTCCCAGGCACATTTCTTCAAAGAAGGGGGGGAATGGGATGAGATCTTCAGTTTGGCCTATCTGGCCTGACCCAAAGCTAGAATGGGTCGGGGAGCAAATAAAGGTGGGGAAAATTTAAGAAAGACAAGTCACCATCAAGTGCAGAGAAATCAAAGAAAATCAGGAGTGCAGAGAGCAGAGATAGATATAGGAAGGAAAGAGAGGAGAAAAGAGAAACAAGAGACGAAAGAGAGGTAATGACAGTGAAAAACAGTCAGAGGGAAGGGAGACAAGTAAGTAAAGCAAAAGACAGAAGTCTTAATGCTTTCCCAGGGACAGGGCACAGTTGTCAAAATGGAAAAACAAACCAGAAACCCCAACCCCTTCCCACCAACAAACACACAAAGGCCCAGAGAGAAGGACAACTTGCAAACGCCCAACACATCCCAAATAAATTGTCACTAAATAACTGACAAAAGGGGGAGCTATCCCCAAGGAAACTCTCTTCACAGTTCAATCTGGGGAAGATGAGGGGCCAGAGGGCACACTGATTTATCTGCTGCAATGAGGATTAAGGTGGGAGTGGAAGAGCATTCCTGGCAGACAGAAATAGGTAAGGACCTCCTTTCCAGGGCATGGCAAAAAGCACCCTATCTAGAGAGGGGCTCTACACTGGGAAGACTATGGAGAGATTCCCACAGAGGCCCCAACTTTCTAGAGGGAGGGTGGGTTACAGGGGCTGACTTGGAGCTCAGGGCGCAGCCAGCACACA
Organism: Gracilinanus agilis; assembly: GCF_016433145.1. Lineage (NCBI taxonomy): Eukaryota > Metazoa > Chordata > Mammalia > Didelphimorphia > Didelphidae > Gracilinanus > Gracilinanus agilis. The sequence continues at coordinate 294,026,369 of NC_058134.1, read as the reverse complement.
CAGGAGCTCAAACAGCAGCTGTAGGCTTCACAGAAACCTTGGGGAGACAAGCAGGGCCTCCTTGGTCACAACGCAGTTGTCTGATACCCATAGTCTTGAAAGGGGGTGTAGCAGCAGGGCTTAAACAAACCAAAACACACGCACCACCAGTAGAATAAGGGGCAAGGGCAGGCTGACTCCCACCTAAATTCCAGTAGCTGTTCCAGTGTCGAGCTACACTCCAGCATCTAGACCGACTTACGCATGAGGGTGTGGAGTGCAGGAGACAAGTTAACTGGGGAACAGAAAAAGCGGGGAGGTTTGTTTGAGTGCCCAGAAATGAGAATATTCTCATGTCAGTGGTCCCTGGGCTCAGAGAAGCCATGAAGAAGAGGTGGAGAAGAGGAAGGAGGTAGAGGCAGCCTATTTTACACTCTCCATTAAGCAAATCAGCGAGACTTGGAGAGACCAGCAGAACTGCTGGGGATAGGGAGGACCCAGAGTTAGGGGAGTGAACTGTTCTCCCAGGAGGAATATGAAAATAAGGAATGGAGGCAGGGGCATGGTGTCTTAGAAGAGTCACTTCTCCAACATGCATCTTCACTTGCCAACAGCCAAAGAAGACAAAAATGGAAAGCAAGGCTTTTTCTACCTCCCCCAACCCCCAACCTGGTCCTTATCCTAAGCCACCCCTATGCTTGGTAGGAGAGTCTAGAATTGAGGGGTGAGACATCCTCTCTCCAAGGCTAACAAGAGAAGAAGCAAGTCACATACTCAGGGAAACCAATGAGAGACTCACCAGCCAGAAGACCAGAGGAAAGAGGTCCAGACTGACTGACAGAACAGAGACTCCCCAGGTAACCTAGCCCAACCCAGCTCAAACCTCTTCCCCTTCTTCCTCCTTGGCAAGGTGAGAGTGACAGGGGAGGGGAAGTCTATGCACTGACCTGGGCCTGCCCCAACTCTGTCCATTTCCCTGGCCCCCTTATAGATTTCTCTCTACACATATATACATTCATACTTACACACACACACACATACACTCACTCACTCATACACATAGACACTCACACGCATACACACAGAGGCCCGTGCAATTTCCATGTAGAAGCAGAGGGGAAGGGACAAAGGTGTAAGGGAGTGGCTTATGGAGACAGGAGGGGACTTGGGTGCCAAGAGCACAACAATCAGAGCCAAATCAAGCAAAGGCAGAGAAGCCTCTCCCCATAAAAACTTTGGGGGAGTGGTGAAAAAATGGGGGCCACTCCGTGAAACCATAACACTCTTATTTTGTTTTGTTTTAGATCCAATAAATTGGAGCAAATCTTCATCAGGACAGCAACTGGGAAACAAGACCAATCATGTCAGTTGTCAGGGAGTGGGCAAGGCTCTTGCTAGACATGTGGACATGGTACTTGGGGTCCTCACCACACTTACAATGGGGTGGAGAGTGGGTGCATGTTGGGAGGGAGGTGGGGGGTGGGCATTGGCTGGCGCTCACTTCTTGTTCTTGAGCTGGTTGGCCAACCAGTCCAGGCCTTCATATAGCCCATCCCCACTGGTGGCACAGGTGGCCTGGATGTACCAATTGCGGTGACGCAGAGAATGAAGGCCCAGTTTGTCTGTTATCTCAGCTGCATTCATGGCGTTAGGCAGATCCTGGTGGACAGAAGAGAAGAAAAAATGGATCAGGAATTCTAGGGCCATTTTGTTGAGTCCTTACTCACAAAAGGCACTTTGGATGCCCTTTTTTCCTATTCTGGAGATGCTCGGAATAGGAATATATTTTAAAAAACTGTCTTGGACAGAAACAATCTAGAGGCAGAATTCCAAGGGAATTCAGACTCAAATTGAGACATCATCAGAAATGAAAAGATATTGGTCATGGTAGGCATCCAGCCTGGGTGATACCAACCCTGCAGGAATAGGTGAAGAAGGATGAGAGGATTAAGGCAATAGGGACTTTGCTGACCCCAGGGAGAGTGGATATGCTAAAGTGATGAGAAAAGAAGTTTGAAGTAATTCATCTATACTCTGAAAATCTCTAAAGCCTCAGCTGCTTGATGCCTCAAAATCCATTTAATAAGCCTGGGGTAGGAAATAGTAAGGACAAAGATGGGCTGCTCCCACCATCTTCCACACTTTTAGAATTGAGGACATTTTCTTTCACAAGGCTGCCATAAATGGGTCCCTCTAGGCTCTATTCCATCTCTGCTTAGCATGGCTCCTTTTTCCACTTTGGGGGTGGGTGGGGCTAGCATGCTCCCACCTGTTTGTTTGCAAAGACAAGCAGCACGGCGTCCCGCAACTCATCTTCAGCTAGCATCCTCATAAGTTCCTCTCTTGCCTCGTTTACTCTCTCCCGATCGTTGCTGTCCACCACAAATATCAAACCTGGGGAGGTAGAGCACCTGCTGTACATCTTTCTCTTCAACCCATCTCCTTCCTCGGTCTGAAAAATGTTAGTCCTCCCCCTTACGTTACCCTGGGGAGCTGCAGCAAGACATGAAGCTAGATGCCATTACTTGGAAGCATTTGTGCACAGATGGCTTTTGTCTTTTTATCTATGAACCCCAAATACTTTAGCCTCACTCTTAGCCTGGTCCTCATACCTTGGGTGTTCTGGAAGTAGTGTCTCCAGAGGGGCCGAATCTTGTCCTGGCCACCCACATCCCAGACTGTGAAGCTGATGTTCTTGTATTCAACAGTTTCCACATTGAAGCCTGTGAAGAACCAGACAGGTGTAACTGGGAATGGTGTTTCAATGGGTTCATTCCTACCCCACTTTGGTCATGACCCCAGGGGATAAAGGAGGGGGAAGCTTCTGCAGAATAGATGTTTCCTGGATTCCTGATACCCAAGGAGAGGTCCTAGGAGGGAAAAAAAGCCAAGCAACAACCCAGAAACATAAGAGGACAAAAGGAAAATCCATCACTCTAGCCAGTTATCTGAATGATAACTCAAGATAACTATTCCTTAGCTCCTTAATTCTTACAGGATTGGGCCCTACAAATTAGCTGCCTTGGTTAAGAGGTGGGACTTGCTTGGAAGCAAGTGAGATAGGGGAAGATCTTGGATATGGGATGGTATTTAGGAATCCCGAAGTGGCTGATGAATCGTGTCTCCTCCACTCCATCCAGTTTAACAAATAATCCCCTCCCCTGCCAGCTTTATAACCAGGGCTGGGGCCACAGATTCTGCTCCTAAGCAATGCCAACCCCTGGCAGGAACATCAAAGTCTTTCACCTGATTTCCAAACAAGACAGAGAGCAAACCAACCCCAATGCCTGAGGGTGGCTCTCCTGTGCCAGCCAGAGGAAGTTCTTATGTGGGGGAGAATAAAGAGGTAGTGAACAGAACAGCAGCTCTACACCTGCTGGGGAACTGACTTGCACCCCACCCCTATGCATTACAGACCTAATGGACATGTGTATAGAAAAAAGGACTAATGGAGGAATGGGAAGAGCCCATGTGCTGAAGTTGAATTATTAAGGGTAGGAAGCCTGGCCTCATACCTATGGTAGGAATGGTAGTGACAATTTCCCCCAACTTCAGCTTGTAGAGGATGGTGGTTTTCCCAGCAGCATCCAACCCCACCATCAAGATGCGCATCTCCTTTTTCCCAATCAGGCTCTTCAGCAAGTTTCCAAAGATGTTCCCCATGGTCACAGTTGCTGTTTCTCAATGGGTAGAGGGAGCCAAGTGAAGGAAGGCAGCAATCTGTGTATGGCTTGGGCCCTGCTGGTATGAAGAGGTCCCAATTCCTAGGCCATGGAAAAAAAGGCAAGTAAATAACAACCAGCTGGGGATCAGTACATCATATAGAAGTATAGTTCAACCACAAAGTATTGGCAAGTCTTGCCAATTGCTCCCAAACTCAGGTAAGCTGTTCCATATGTCACCTGCAATAAGATTCTGTCCCCCTCTTCAAAGGTATTCTGCTATCAGGTCATTTAAAAATGAGAGCATTGTCTAGAACAGTGATAGGCAAACTGCCGCCCTCTGAAATGTTCTATCCAGGTGGGTGCACAACATTATTCCTAATCTGACAGAATACAATGAGTAAGATACAATACAATGAAACTTCAAAAGAGTTGCCTTAGAAACAGACTGCAGATGAGCATTTCCTTTCCTTTGGCCCCCTCTTTAAAAAGTTTGCCCATCACTGGTCTAGAAGATGGAGCAGTAAAAACCACCAGGGAAAGGTACAAAGAAGGTTCCTTCTCCCACTCCTTATACTTCATGTCATGGGGTGGTCCCAGGAGTTCCTCTCTAGTAGAATAATGAAAAGAAGGTTCAGAGTTGCCTGAGCCAGCAAGTCCTTTGTGCCTAGGAGTGGCATGTATTATCCAGCAGCTTATTCAGCAATTAACATATGCCAGCTGCTGGCATTCTTTGTGGAGTCTGGGAATGAGAGACACACACCCCAAACCCAGCAGGCGAAAGAACAGGTTACGACAAAGTGCACCCAAACGCAAAAATCTGAAAGGTGGAAAGGGAGGAATCCTATTTACAACTTAAAAGCACAGAGGGGTTTGATGAGTTGGGAGATTTTTTTCCCTTTTTCTCAAAAACATCTTTAGTTTTGTATTTTCCTATTCTTTTCAGTTCTCAGCAAAATCCATAGGGGTGGTAAATGAACCAGATTGACAGCCCCCAGAGACTCAAGTTCTAGTTTGTCCAAAAGAACAGAAACAATGAGTATTTATGGAGTGTTTCATCTTCAAAGGAATCCCCAGACATCTACTAATGAGTCAGGCATGGTATTCTCGGCAGGTTCCCCCTCAGCCCAGCCCCTGACCCAGAGGGCCCACACCCAGGTTTGGCTCAAGCATAGGGCTATAGCCAAGATGCCCACGAGCCACCCAGCCCAACCCAGTCAACAAAATTGAAATCTGTGATCCCAATCAATGAGAACCATAAACTTATGGCATTCAGGGCCACACCTCATTCGTTATTTGTGGTAGGCTGTATTCTCTAGATATGTATGGGAAGGAATTGAGGGGGTCAGAGGTTAAGAAAAGAAAATCTCTTTAAATTTTCAGGAGTTCCTAAGGAGTATGATGACTGCTTTCTCCCTAAAATTTAACCAATACTGCCTTACCATCTAAGATCTACCATACTCTTCCTCCTCCTTTTTTCACATCAGACATTTTCCCAAACTATCTCTTTCTTCATTCCAGTCTCTTCTTCTCAAGGCCACTCTCTATATACATCGTTGGTCCTATTCCAACTTGTCTTCTCCAAGATATTATAATCACTATCAATCCCACTTTTCTCTCTACTCTCTATCTGCTAGTTCCTTCCATGTTGCCTAAATTATATCTTCCCTTGATCTGATTACTGTTAACTTTCATTCTCTATCTCCCTTTCCCTTCATAGCTAAACTTCTTGAGAAATCTATCTATATGAATTGCCTTCCCTTTTTCCCCACTATGATTTTGTGATGCTGCTCTATCCCGATTTTCTTCTATTTTTCTTCTATTTTCCTTCCTACTTTCTTAGTCTCCTTTGCTAAATCTTTATTCACATCATGCTCAAAGTTCTATAACTTTCCCCTTTATATTAGTCACTTGGTGATATCAGTTCTTACAGATTCAATTTTCACCTCTGCAAATTATTCCCAAATTATATCCTGTTCTAGCCTATCTCCTGTATTATGGTCACACATCAACAAATGCTTTTTTAAAAAGCTTCAAATGAATGTTTTGTAAGCATTTCAAACTCAATGTGGCCAAAATAAAACTCATTTTTCCCCTCAAACCCTCCCATCATATACCTTCACTTTCTTATATTTTACTCCCCTTCAAGAACTCTACAACACTGGTTTTTTACTTTTCCTTAAATGCGTTTCTATGTATACAAGTATATATATCTCTATCTCTGTGCTTTTGCTCTGGCTATTGTCCAAGTCTTGAATGCTCTCCCTTTTTACTTCCCTTTTAGTTTTACTGACTTTTTTCAAGACTCAGCTCAATTTTCACCCTCCTCAGGAAGCCTTTCTTGGTCTCCCAGTCACTCAGAAAATTCTAAGTGTCATCTCCTCTGAGATATCCTATATGTACCTAGTTATTTTCATGTTTTTTTCCATTAGAATGTGAGCTCCATGAAGATAACCAAGGGCTGTTTATACCTTTCTTTTTATTCCCTGCACACAGTAAGCACTTAATAAATGCTTATTTATTGACCAATGAATGTCAGCAATCTGCATCAGAAAGGACCCTGAGTTTTAATCCTGGCCCTGTTATGATCTTTGTGACCTTGAGCAAATCATTTCATCAATCTGGGTCTCTTTCTTCATTTTTAAAATGACTAGATAACCCTTTGGGAACTTCCCAAGTCTAAATGCTATGGTCCTATGGCCTAAAAATCATAATGGCTCTTATACATTCATTCCCCCTCTCTCCAAGTTACAGAACCAGATAAGAGTCTCATTAAATCTTTAAGTTCTTTCTTTTTTAACCCTTATCTTCTGTCTTAGAATCAATACTATGTATTGGTTCCAAGGCATAAGAGTGGTAATGGGGTTAAAGTGACTTGCTCAGGGTCACACAACTAAGAAGTGTCTGTGGCTAGATTTGAACCTAGGGCCTCCTGTCTGTAGGCCTGGCTCTCAATCCACCCTAACTAAATAGTAAGACATTTCTTTCTAATTTCAAACATATTTCTAATTGCTTTGCCTCAATGCAGAGAAAGTGACCCACCATTTTCTATCTCCTTTCTTATGACCATATCATCCCTCTTCATTGTTCTAGATGGATATTTTGCAATGGCTTTTGGCCAAAATTAATAAAGATCAGTTAAAGCTACCTGATCACATTTATTTTGCCCATGTTTAAAGATGCTGTAGCTGACAGGAATAACTATGTAGCAGCATGGCTAGAAATAACTAGTACAAGATTTAGGGCTTGCTTTCCACACTAAGTACATAGAAATTGTACTTTGATAGTCCCAAGCTTGGAGTTGGGAGATCATGGATTCAAATCTGGCCTCACACTTCCTAGCTGTCTGACCCTGGGCAAGTCATTTAACCCCCAAAGCCTAGCTCTTACTGCTCTTTTGTCTTAGAAATAGTACTTAGTAAGACACAGAGGATTAAAAAAAAAGATTTTATTTTGGTTTAGGATTGTCTCTTGAATTAATTTATGATGGCCCAAAGCTTTAAAATACGCCAGCAACACAACTTCACTGCTGAATAACAACCTGGTATGTCTGCTACTGTTATCTACAATTCCATATCTATAAGTCACATTGCACTTACCTATATAACTTATTGGGCAGGTAGGTGGTACAGTGGATAGAACACTAGGCCTGAAGTCAGGAAAATGAATCTTCCTGAGTTTAAATTTGGACTCAGACACTTACTAGCTGTGACCTGGGGAAGTCACTTAACCCTATTTTCCTTAGTTCCTCATCTGTAAAATGAGCTGGGAGAAGAAATGACAACCCACTTCAATATTTTTGCCAAGAAAACCCCAAATGGGGTCATGAGGAATTGGATACAACTGAAACAAAAGAATAACAACAAATATAACTTATTTAGCACCTCACTTATTGCATTGTTACCTGTTCATATGATTATAGTTCCTCTTTTCCATATTCCTTTGTGGCATAGAAGTGACCATGGTTTTAGATGATTATTACAAACATTTATTATCAGATTTGTGTGTTTTTTTTAATGTATACTAGCAGAGCAGATACAACCAGTTTGGAATAACTTCGCATATGGATCCATATTAAGTGAGATCTATTCTAATTAAGTGTGGCTCCAACCAAAAAGTGGCCACCAGGTTATAAATGTGATTTTTTTGGTCCTAGCAATTCAATAACTATCTATTATTCCTCAGAGCACTGCAATCTTCATTACTGGTGGGAATAACCACAGTGATATGAAATTAAAGATCTTCTGAATTACAAAAAAATCATGTTATATTTTTGAATGTCCTGTTTCTCGTCCCTACAAATCATTAGCACCTTGGGAGAAGTCTTATACTTTTCTTTCCTTCCATATTTGTTGGCTTATCAATTGAAACTAGTCTTTACAGATTGTCTTTTACAATATTTCTTCTGCTCTAGCAATTTATACTTGTCTCACTTCGGCATCTCCATTTACTTTGCCCTGGAATACTATTTTCAGGGAAATTGTATTGAGATGAACAATACATAGGCTTATGGGCTATGGCCCAAGAAGTGATTCATGACTGATGACAGTTCTCAAGTAATCAGTTGTGCCATCTGTGGCTTCAAAATGCTTCACATCTATTTAACTCCTTAAAAAGGATTTTCTTATAATAATCCTATGGGGATTTATTATCTTGATTTTGTAGATGAGGATACTAAGACTCAGATGTTAAGTGACTTGCTAATGTCACAACTAGAATTCAGATCCAGGCTTTTTGCTAATCCAGGGCTCTTTCCACTACATCTTGCTGTTATTGTAGATAATGCCAAATGTTGTAGGCCTTCTGTATAAGGGTTAGAGACAGACTGATGTTATATTTGCATTTCAATATCTGGAACAACACCTGATACAGTAGGCACTTGATATTTGTTAGTTGACTGACTGATGTTCAATTGGTCCTATACTACTACATGAACTTTCTGAAATAAATCCTGGCCTTTTTGATAGTTTTTTTGTGCCCAGGAATCAAAATTCACTAAAATTCCTGCTTTTCACCATGCTGCATGCCTAGAAACTGTCAGAAATTAAGAGCAAGGATCTATCTATTCCTATACATCATACAGTCTGCAATTACTTTCTTTTGCACATATGAATTAATATATTTGAAATACTAAGTTTTACATGTGACTCAGTAACTGAAACTGATGAATGTGTGAATAAAGACAACAAAAAGCAAATGCAGTAATAGCTGTTAATGAAGAGGATGTGTTTTAATATCACAATTAATTTTCACTCATCTTTACTAGAGCAGAAATTATAATAGAAGAAATAAGAATGTTACCGTATATAGATGTCTTCTTCAACATACTTGGGTAGTACATAACTCATGTTTCTCCTTTCTAAATGACATACACTGGTGTCCCTCATGTTTCTTAGTCACTCAGAATAAAGGTACTTAACTGAGGTACAAGTGGTAGCTCTCTAACCTAAAACGACTAAGATAAAACCACTGCCTCATTCACCTTAAGAGACCACTGACCCAAGGAACGAGGCAACTATGACTTTCCTCTTAATCTCCTGTGTCCAGGTTCATACTGTTGAAAGAAACTTAATTTTCAGAGAATTTGTTAATGCTGGAATCACTGTGTTGGTTGCTTTTTTTTTTTAGATACCACCAGATGAATAAATGAGTAATGTTCAAGGTAACATGAAGATGGCCTGTATTTTGTTTCCTTGGTACCAGCAGGAATACAAGGTTTCTTCAATTGATAGTTGTACCAATTTTTAAATGTCTTCAGTATATATAGCACCTCCTAGATTAGTGTTTCAAAGGCTTCCAACTGCTATTAGCATTAGCAGATAGTTTCCTAGAGAATAAGAGATCTTTTCTGATAGTACTGTCTATACCAGGGGTCAGCAACGTATGGCTCTTTCTGCAAGAGCCATAAAGTCCATTTTTTTTCAGGTGCTGTTACAGGAGCCGCACTGTGAGCACCGCGGCTCTCACGAAATTACATTTTAAAAAATGTGGCGTTTATGGCTCTCATGGCCAAAAAGGTTGCCAGCCCCTGCAGCCAGCAACCTTTTTGGCCATGAGAGCCATAAACACGTGGGAAGGAGGATGGAGGTGGAAGGTGCTAGAATATGGGGCGGGGGCTGAAGGGCCTCCAGGAGCACATCCTGGGGCTCTGCCTGGACTGGCAGGTCGGGAGGTGGAGCCAGATATGGCTCGAGCCATAGGCTGCTGACCCCTGGTCTACACTTGTTTTGTAGCAAATTGGCCCATGGCTGAATAATGTTGGACCCTACTCAATTTGCAAAGAATAATCAATTTTGACATGATGAAATTACTATCCAGTTCCCTTACTGCTCTAATGAATGCTATCTAGCCAAACTTTTACAACACCTGCTCCCTTCCCCAAATTCTACTGATGGTATCAAAACAACATTTGAGTAACACCAAGATCATACTATAGAAGGCTTGAGGATATTTACCATTTTCCTGTACTTGACATGCAATAAAAATTATGTTTGCCATACCAAACTGTAGCCTAAAATTATACTAAAAATCAGGAAGCATAAGGCTAAAAAGAAATACAATGGCTAATATGAAAATATATGGACTAGACTCATGTTGATTAATGGAATCTAAGATATCACAAAAATTGCCATAATCAGCTGCCTTATTTTTTTTCCCCTAATTTGGTTAGGATGGCATTTCTGAAATTGAGGAATTTTCTTAGCATTTCTGTGCATTGAAGATGAGTTTCTACAGATGTTTATAACAAACTTTCATCAATAAATGAAATATTATTAAGTTTCTCCCAGAGTTTTCTGCAAACCACTTGTGTAATGTTTGTCCTTTGAACATTTGGTAGAATTCATTAATTCCATTTAGGCCTGGGACATTTTCCTCTGATATTTCACTTATCATGTTCAGTTATTTTTCTGATATTGGATTGTTTTAAATTTTGTATTTCTTGTTCTGTTAATCTAGTTTATATTTTTACACACATTGATTTCATTTATGCTTTATTGGAATATAATTGGGCAAAATTTTCTAATGATTTCCTCTATTTCTTTTTCACTTGTGAATTCTTTTTCATTTTTTTTATTTTGGTAATTTGTTCTTCTTCCATTAAAAAAAAAAACCAACTGAATTAGCTAAATGGTTTGTTTCTTTCATTTCATTTTTTAAAAGAGCTCCTAATTTTATTAATTAATTCCATGTTGTGATTGATCTCTTATTTGGTTTGTGGTTATTTAAACTTTTTCTCCTACTTGTTATTTTTAGACAATATTCAATTCACTGATTTCCTTTCTCATTTGGTGATGCAAGCATTTAAAAAGCATACTCACTCTCTCTCTCTCCCCTTAATGTTTTGGATGTATCCCTAAAGTTTTAGTATGTTGTTTAATTGATATTTTTCTTTGGAAAAAAAGGACAACTAAGTGGTATAGTATATAGATTGCTGGGCTTCAAATCATTAAGAAATGAGGAGTTAGAATTCTTTAAACATTCATTAGTTACATGACCTTAAAGTCATTTTAACCCTCTCCCTGCCTCAGTTCAAAATCTATAAAATGGGGGTAAAAGTAACATCCACTTCCTAGGATTGTTGAAAGGATAAAATGTGATGGTAAAGCAACCATATACATTCACCATTATTACTATTATAAGATTTATTGTTTCTATGATTTGTTATTTAACTCATTCATTCTTGCAGATATTATTTAACATCTAAGTTAATCCTTTTTCTAAATTCTCTTATTATATATTCTCTTATTATTTTCACAGCCCTGTGATGAGGAAAGGATGTTTATTTCTATTATTCTATATCTATGAGTTACTTTATGCCCCAATACAGGGTTAATTTTGGTAAAGATGCCATGCAAAGCTGAGAAATATGTATATAACTTATACTTCTCATTCAGCAATCACCAGAAGTCTATTATTTTACTAATTTTAGAAAAGCCAAAATTTTCTAAAATTCTATTCAAGTGTTTAAGTTTCTTCTTTTAGCTACATTTATCCAGGTCTGAGTGGGGTACATTAGTTTCCTCATCAATTACTCTTCCAGTGTTTATTTCTTGAAGTAGTTCAATTAACTTTTGCTTTAAATACTTAGATGCTGTGCCATTTGGTGCACACATATGTGTATATGTATCATATATTTGTCTCCATATACATTAGTATTGTGTCAAGACATTTATCTCTAAAAATAATGTCGCTTTCCTGCTTATCTTTTTTTTAACAATGTCTACTTTTACTGTTGCCATGTCTGAGATTATGACCGCTGTTCCCTTTTTCCTGAATTCACCTTAATTATAAGTGTTTAGGGGGCGGCTGGATAGCTCAGTGGATTGAGAGTCAGGCCTAGAGACAGGAGGTCCTAGATTCAAATCCAGCCTCAGACATTTCCCAGCTGTGTGACCCTGGGCAAGTCACTTGACCCCCATTGCCCACCCTTACCACTCTTCCACCAAGGAGCCAATACACAGAAGTTAAGGGTTTAAAAAAAATTTTTTTTTAAATTAAAAAAAAAATTAGTGTTTAAAGGCACATATTAGTCTTTCATTTCAACTCTATGTGTATCTTTATTTTTCAAGTGTGCTTCTTGTAAAAAACATTTTGGATTCTGCTTTCTAGTCTATTCTGTCACCCTTCTCTGATTTATAAGTAAATTAAACATTCATATGAACAATCATTAGTTAGGGGTGTTTTCTTTCCATCACATCCTGTTATGACATTTCCTCTCTCTCTCCCCACAAATCTTCCTCTGCACAAAGAAAAAGTGAGAAAAAATAATGTATCAAAATCAGTAACTTACAATTGGAGCACTGTTTATAGTTCAGATCCAGAGTGCTGGTTCTTATCCTATTCTTTTAATCCTCTTATACTCCGTCTATGTAGCTGAAATTTGCTTTACTTGTGGCTATTCCCTTCATAAGTTTTCTCATTCTTTGTTCCCATCTATTTCTCTGTTGACTTTAGTGTACTTCTATAGTAAATTGTATGTGCACATGTGTTCAACCCTCCTTTGCTTGGTTCATATAAGAATGAGGTTCATGAGATGCCCACTCTTTCCACCCATGTATTTAACCTTTTGTCCAGTGACAAGAAGTAATTTCTCCCTTTCTTCCTTGTAGCTTAATATATCCCCCCCCCCATTTTTTAACCAGCAATAGCACAAAATCACCCTATTTCTTGAGTTTCTTTTCTTTTTGCTTATCCTTTAACAGTAACATCAGAAGATCTATTCTGAAGGGACAATGATTTCCTTTCCCACTATTGAGATATAAACATTTGATCATCATTTAACCTCATTTAAATTTTCAAGTGTATTTATCTTGCCAAATTTCTCTTGTCTTCTGTATTTGAATTTTAAAATTCTACCAACTCTGGGTTTCTTATCAGGAATTATTAAGTCTTCTATCAAAAGTCCATCACTCCCCACTTGAAGGATTGTACTTAATTTTTTTGAATAAATTGTTTTTGGTTATATACCTTCTACTTCTGCTTTTTGGTATATTGACTCCAAACTTTCCTTTAGGTAATAAATAATAAAAAGCTTCATAATCTTGTGTGATATTGCCTATGGTTCTTAGGTATTTCTTTTCTTTTTTTTTCTGTTGGCCTGAAAGTCCTAGATTTGGATAATGATATTTTTGAGTATGATGAATTTGAGGATGCTTTCTGATAGTAGATGACATGTGGATTTTTTATTTTTACTTTAAATTTTACTTTGCCCTGTAATTCTAATAATTCTGGGCAAATTTTAAAAAATAAAAACCAAAGATTACATTGTTTTCAGGGTCCTTTGCCCGGCATGCCCTCCAATTAGGATGTCTACAGATTTCTGACAATCTACTAGAAGAGTCCCAGATTGGATGGAGAAACTCATTGCTGCTTTTCTTTGGTTTTATTCAGTGCACTTTATCATTTCTGAAGTGTTTTTCCAGGGAGAGGGGGGGGAGGAATGGGCTTGTTTAGAGTATTACATTTCCTTACCTTCTTCCTCTTCACTGACAACTCTTTTCCTTTGTGGGATGTTGTTTTCTTTAAGCCCATACCTTTCATCTTAAGATCAAAACTGTGTATTAGTTCCAAGGCAGAAGAAGAATGAGGGCTAAGTAATGGGGGTTCAGTGACTTGCCCAGGGTCATAGAGCTAATGAGGTCACATTTGAACCCAGGCTCCTGTCTCTAAGTCTGGTTCTCAGTGGATTCACTGAGCCACCACCTAGCTGCCCCCTGTCCTTTATATTTTTCCAATATTTTCCCCCATCAAAAAGACTTTAGGTATCCATTTGAAACTCATACTGTATCAGACATCATATAAAGAGAATTATATAAACACAATTATTTACAGCCTTATGAAGTTTACAATCTAAAGTGATTACATAAATACACACATTTAAAGGACAACTAAATAAAAACAATGCACCAATACACAGATAAGATGAATTTAGTAAAACCTAAAAAAAAAAATTTAAAAATAAGACAAGGAACTGATCCATAACAAATAAAATGAGAAGGTAATTTGATAGTTATTTTGTGTTAGGCTCAGTATTACACTGGCTCTTCATAGCATTTCAGAGGTCATCTAGTCTAACCTATCTATGCCAGAACAGGAATCCTCTCTGTAGTGGAAAGGCAGCCTGGGAGGAATAGAAAGAGCAGATGACCTGGGCTGGAAGCCTCTTAGTGCCTGTGTGACAAATCACCTAATTTCTTTGTTTCAGTTTCCTTAGATAGATTAGGTTAGATGGAAGCTCCCTTTCAGGTTTTATTTCTGTGATCTCAGACCTCCCTCAGTAGAGAATTATCTTCAAAAGCAGTCCATTCTACTTTGGGACAGCTCTTATTGTTGGAAAGTTTTACTTTATGATGCTGAAATCTGATTCTCTGCAACTTATATCCACTGCACCTACTTCTATCCTTTGGGCTAAACTTAATTCTAAATTTAATCTCCCTCTTCCACATGAAAGTCCTTCAATAATTGAAGATAGTTAATATGTTCCCTAGCTAATATGTTCTCAAGCTAAATATCCTGATTGCCTTCAACTGGCCCTTTTATAATATGATTTCCAGGCTTTTTGCTATCTTGGCAATCTAGTTTGTCAGTCTTCTTGTTCAAAGGTGGTATCTAGATAGAAATCTCTGGAGGTGTTCTGATTAGAGAAAAATGTGGTGGGGCTGCAATCTCTCTCAATTCTGGATTGTGATTCCATTAAAGCAGCCTAAGATCACTGTTTCCCATTCCTATAATGCTGTCTCTCCACCCTTTCTTTGCAATTTCTGGCCTTAGTGATAAAGCACATCATACATCTATCCTATGGACTATCCTTCACAAATGTGAGTATGTCTGGACAACATTTGAACCCAGGTCTTCCTGGGTCAAAGACAATTAGATGGTGCAGTGGGAGACTCCAGCTGTCTTAAGTCAGGTAGACCTGGGTTCAAATTTGGCTTGGACATTTACTAGCAGTGTAACATTGGGCGAGCCATTTAACCCCTGTCTGGTTCCATTTCTGTAAAATGGGAATATTAATAATAACATCTACTTCCCAGGGTTGCTATGAGGATGAAATAAAATTCTAAAGCATTTAGTACAATGCCGGGCACACAATAGGTGCTTTATAAATGCAAGCTATCATCATCATCGCCATCATTATTGAGGCTAGCATTCTATACATAACATGGGACAACATAAAAAGCTGGTGCTAAAACATAAAATTAATATAAAAGCCTTGACAATAAACTCCTTTCCTCGCTTTTACACACACATTTCGGGCTGCATAGTGTCCCTTTTGTACATTTTCCTTTCAAGGCATTCATTTTCATTTTAATAAGATTTCATATGGATAAAAATATTAGAGGTGAAGAGGAAATAATGGTCTGATTTCCCCCAGAATAAACCATCAAAGCAAAAGATACCTCAACTCTAACCAGAATTTGTCTCTCCTGTTCCTAAAAAAAAAATCAGGAAAAGCAATTCTATAGCTTTTTGGTCACCTGATTATCAAAAGTTTCTGCTAACTTAAATCTCTCTCAACATACCTTGAAACCATTTCTCCTTCTCTTACCCTTACCTTCCATCTTAGAATCAATACTGTGTTATTGGTTCCAAGGCAAAAGAGAGGTAAGGGCTAGACAATGGAAATTAAGTGATTTGCCCAGGGTTGTAAAGCTAGAAGTGTCTGGGGTCAAATTTAAACCCTGGACCACCTGGCTCTAAATCCACTGAACCACCTGGCTCTAAATCCACTGAACCACCTAGCTTCTCCTGAAACCTTTTCTTCTTGTGATCTATCTACTAAGAAAAGAATATCTGAGGAGCATACTCCATAAAAAAGACTTCAAAAATAATTTTCATTTTTCTTTTTTTTTTATCATGATGTTTGCAATTACATTTTTGGCAATGGCTATTCCAGGCTCTTCATGGACCCAACGATACCATCTTAAGATTGCATGAGCAAAACAGGAAACAACAATGGGTTTGTATTCAACAAATCCCAACTCTGACAGACATATACTGTGTGATGATTGGCAAATTATTTAACATTTTCAAGCCATAGTTGTCTTATTTGTGAAATGGAGATAATACTTGTACTAGTCCTCATGGAGTGTGAAGAATATGTTTTACAAATTCTTAAATGTTATAGAAATATTAGCTATTATTACTAATATAAGTAAGAACAGTTGAGTCTAAAGTAGAAGAAAAAAGCAAATTTTGAGAAAATGACATGAGGGAAATCTTGGGGCCTTGGGTACTGTATCTCAGTTTTTCCACTTACGAAAAAATGATCTCTGCTATCTCTGTTCTTCATAATAAGATTGGGAAAATAAGATCAGAAGAGCACTGATTTAGAGCTGAAAGGGACTTTGGAAATACCTGAGATACCTAAACCCTATTTAAAAATATATATACCACAATGCATAAAGCATGCCTCATAGCAAAGTCCAGAGGTCCTAGCACCACTACTTGGCTATTTCCCAGAAAAACAGAAGAATTAGATAAATTAGATAAACCACTTCTCTTTTTTAGCTCTCTGAGGCATCAAGGCATCTTGGATAGAAGGTGACAAAGCTCTGGTTATTCACTTTGTGTAGTCATTCTTTCAGTTAATGTAAAGTGAGTTCCTACTATGTGCACACAAGATTTTGCTGCAGGATGGGGGGGGGGGGATAAAATTATAAGATCAGTCTTTACCATTAAAGATTTAACAATCTCATTCTGGTGAGAAGATCCACAAGAAGAGGCAAGCACTTAGCAGGCAATAATGGCAGGCAAAGCCTCAGAGGAGGGGGATGGGGGGAAATGTGTTAAGTGATCCCTGTCTGGTAGCGGCTCCCAATACAGATGCCGTGGGATGGGTTCGACCCAGCTCTGAGAATAGTCTGAATGGTCCACCTTTGTGTCTGACTGTTTTCGCTCTCAATGACCAGGCTAGTCCAAGAAGCCCACAGAGCAGAATAGATACGAGGCACCTGTCACAAGCCCTTCGCTGAGGAGGAACTTTACAAAGTGGCCAGTGTCCTGTCTTCTTGCGTTGTCCCCAAGCAATCAGACCCCAGAGCGATCACCTCCCAATAAAACTTTCATGCTGCACACACTGGGGAAAGGGGGGGGGGTCAATCCAGCAGAAGCTGAGGACAGGTTTTCGGTTACACTTCGCCCTCTCACTGGGATTACCTCACCGTTTCTTTTTCATTCCACCATCCACCACCCCACCATCTCGAACCCTGTACCACATCCAGTGAAAAGGAAACGGGCAGGTTCGTGGAGGAACACGGCCCAGGATATTTGGGGAGGAAGCTGGTGCCCAAGCCTTCCCAAGCTGCTTACTTCCCTAATCAAATGGCCCATTTAAACAGACAGCTCCTTCCCCCTCCCCCAGGGCTGGCTCCTTAAGCAAAGGCACCATTTTCTGTTTCAGGAATCCTGGTCTTCCCAAAGGCAAGGCATAGGAATGGAAGCTGCAAGCTCAGGGCTAGTCTAAGATGCTCCAGGGAAGGCCGCCCCCGCTTAGCCTGGGGGAGGGAGTACCTCCCCCCCTCGGGTGAGCTGGCTAAGAACGTCCTCCCCTACGCACACCTCCAGCTGCCCTCTCCCCCACAAGTGTTCCCAAGGACCCCCGCAAACCCCGCCGCAGCTGCGCCCCC
>NC_058134.1:293965249-293983702 GCF_016433145.1 Gracilinanus agilis | reverse complement strand
GGACAAGAGTGGGAGTGAAGCCCTCTCTGCTCCCAGCCCCGCCCCCCCCCCAAGCGTAAATTCTCTCTAAAACAAACTTCGCAGATCGGGAGGCCCCCACTATGGGTTGGAGATACAGGGGCAATCTGGCACCTACAGCCCCACATCCCCACACGGGTGCACAAACACCCAACACCGTCGCACAAACAGCTCGGTACCTGTCTCCCCACTCGGTTGTTGTGGATTCTCATTCGTGCCTGGATGTCTCGTGGAGCCTCCCTCAAATCCAGGAAGTCCCGAGAGAATTTCTCCCCGAAGTCCAGGTCCTGGTTGCAGCCACCCCATTCCCACGTATCCTGGGGACTAGGGCTGGTGCCGGAATTGGGGCCAAGGCCAAGTGGGGAGTTGGGAAAGCTTTTGCCACGGGAGAGCGTCTGGAGCTGTAATAGCTTGGCCCTCAGCCGGTCCTGTTCTCCGCTGCCTTTCCAGCCACAACCACAACTCACCAGCTTACCCAGGCTGCAAGCCGTGGCCACCGAGTGCATGACCCCAGCAGCTAGCATGGAGAAAGAGAAGGCAGTCTCTCGGAAACCTGGGGAGAAGCAAGAAGGGCGTTGGGAACGAGGAGATGAGTAGGAAGGGTGGCGGGACCAGAGGACTCCCCACCAGCATCAGCGCCACTTGGCTTAGCTTAGTTCCTGGACTCGGACAGGGGCCAAACCTTGAAGAATGAAGGGAAGGCAGAGAGAGAGAGAGGAGCAAATGAACTTGGATTTTTGAAAAGTAATGAGTAGAGGAGGCTTAGCCCTGGAATGCCCCCGTCCCCAGCCGGCCTTCTGGCCACCAAGTGCACACTCCCCAGGGAGCTCGAAGGATAGAAGTGGAGTCCAGTGGGATTTCCCCCCCCCAAAAAAAAAAACAAAAACCTTGCCACTCCTCTACGAATATTGGACCCATAAATCATCCTCCGCCATTAGAAAGACAAAGCCTGCCACTCAGAACGCTTAGGAATGACACATTATCCTTTGCCCTGGAGGTTCTTTTTACTTAATTATATGTATATGTATGTATTGATGTGTAGGTATGTACATGCATTTTAACTCTAGTCGATAGGTCGAAGTCTGAAGGTTCACCTTCAGCTGCTTTCAGCTGGAAAAGGCACTGGAAGGGGGAGGGATCACAGAGGGATCTACCCGGGACCTTATACTGCCAGGGGTGCTGTTGGGCTCTCTATATCCAGGGAGAGGCACTATCAGCCAGGAATTGAGGTTGGGCTGAAAGATATTTAGAGCTACAGTACTCTCACATGCTCAGGCCACTCTTGGTGCCACACTTCATTTGCTCGAAGGGACCCCAGTACTTCCTTTCAAAGCCCTGGTTCAGGACCTCTCTCCACCATTTCCCCTGAAGATGGGCTGCCGGTCCCAGCTCTCAATCCCCCCACCCCACTAAGTGTGAAGCTGTTCACACTTGTCTTGGGAATTCCCCGAAGAAGGCAGCTGTCTATTAACTCCTTCTTCCCCAAAGCATAGCCTCGATCCCTTAAACTAAGTCCGATTTTCATCCCATCAGTGACAACTCAGGGTCAGAAAAGATGATGCCTCTTAGACCTGGCCATAGTGACCTGTTCTCACCCTTCCCGAGGTTCCTCACCTGCTCAGGTGAGTGCCACCTGGGGCTCTCATAGAAGAGAGAGGAGGGGGATACTCTTTGGCTTCAAAGCCATCGGGGTCTTTGTTCCCAGCGACAGCTCCTGGGAACCCCAGCAATTAGGGGAGCAGGTTTAACCCTTAAACGGCTGGGGGCGTCTCCCCGCCTCCGCTGCGGCTGCGGAGGGCATGGCCCAGGCTTGTCAAAGAGTGGGAGGTGGAGAGAATAATGGGGGAGGTAAGTGTGGGGGGGGCGCGTTTGAAGCTTTCCGAGCTGGGGGAATCTCCCAACTCACAGGTGCAACCCGGGTCGGGCTGTGCAGAGCCTAGAGAAGGGGGGAGGGAAGAGAGGAACCAGAAAGCAGCTGCTTCGCCCGCAGCACAGCAGGTGGAAAGTTGGGAGCATGGCGCGAGCACAGCGAATCACGAAGCGGTAGAGTACTGAGGCCCAGACGGGGCAAGAAGACCTGGGGAGGGGGGAAAGGGGGAAGGGGATTCCCAGGTGAGGGCCCTCCCCTAGCTTTAAACTTTTCTTCCCCGCCTCCACCTGCCCTACTTCAACCGAGCAGGCCCTTGCCTCACCCCTCTTGAGGATGGCGCTGTGGTGTGGCAGCCGGCCGCTGGCCTCCAGGGATGAACAGTTCCAGCGCTGATCCCGGAGCTGGTGTTGGCACTCGTGAACCGCGATGTGCAGGCCCTGCAGCGCAGACGCCGTCACGTCGGGGCTGCGCAGGCACAGGCCGAACTGACGCTTACTGAGACCAGGCAGCGTTAGGCATACGGTGTTGGGAGTCAACGGAGGCTCCCCGGGAAGTTTCAGCCCCAGGATTTCATTGCTTAACGCTCTGGGGACATAGAAAAGACTCGTTGGAGACAAGGCCCAGACAAGGCTCCCTCTCCAGCAGATTCTGTGATGACTTGGATAGCCCTGCTATTACTAGCATCCTTCCACATTCCTCCCCCTTTTGGAGGCAGGATTCGGGGCGGAGCTGGATAGGAGCTAGGACCTGGCCAACGGCTTACCTACTGCAAAGGAAGAGGAGCAGGAGCCCGGCGAGGCCTGAAGGCAGAGACCATAACCGTGGCTCCTCCGTCATGTCCTGGCCAGGGCCTGGTGGCTCCAGCGGCAACTTCTTCAGGATCTGTGGGAATAAGTAGTAATACTGCATCCCAGCCAACTGCCTGATAGTCGAGAGTGGGGAGGTCTGGTCTTTGAAGCTTCTAACCCAAATCAGCCTCAATAAAGCCCCATAGATTCAGATACCTTGGAACTCGGAGCAAATCTGGGGGCCCAGAGGGGCAGCAGCCCACTTCCCAGTGGGAATGGATGAGATCCCGACTCCAACACTGCAGGAACCCACAGACAGTTTACGGAGCTTTCCCCAGGGAAGCATATGGGGCAAGCGAAAGGCACACAGGGACGCAAAGGCCCAAAACATACATATTTAGGCTTGAACACAAAATTAGGCTTAGGTTACTCACACAAACATCCTACACCGCCCCCCCCCCCACGACTTCTGATAGTAGCTCCCTTTTCTAGCACCATGCTGTTCCAGCCTCATACCTCACTCTACCACAGAATTCATCGGCTACCCCCCTTACTCTGACACCCGGAATGGGTTCCACTCCGCCCACTGGATGGGGTTGTGGTCTTCCGCCGAAGCCCTTAGGGCAACCCCAAAGACAGGATGGCCACTACCTCTGCTTCTCTTCGGTAAGAGTTTAAGGATAAGGAGTCCAGAGGACACCCCTTCCTCTATAAGGGTTAGAGATTTCCTCAGCCACTGGGGAGAAATGGGGGCGGGAGGGAAGCGTGCAGGTGCTATTGAAGGGCTGGGCCGTCTCCCACTTTAAAGGGAGAGTAAATTTAGCCATTCTGCTCTGCTTCCACCCCAACTAGCAACAGGCACAATCTCTTCACTCTTCAGTCTGGTCCCTAGGAACCCCAGTCTTCGACCCATTTCTCTATTCTCATATTTAATGTCTGTAGGTTTCTTTCGCTGTCTCTAGATAACTCAATTTTTTTTTCTATCTCTCTTCTCCTGTCTGTCTATGTCTCTGTCTTATCCCTGTATTCCAGAGTCCCCTTTTACCTCCAGTGGCTTGCGTTCTAAGTTCTCGACTGGTGTGGTTCTGTTCCCTGGCTCTCCTCCCTTCCACTCGGGTTGCTCAAGCCGTGGGGAGACTGGGTCAGGCTCTACCCCCTCCGCGGGGCCGCATTCTTCCAGAGTCGGGCCACTCCTCTTCCTCGCTTCTCCAGCGCCGCCGCCGGGAGGAAGGGAGGGAGCTAGGGGCTCTGGCTCCTTTCGTGCAGCAGTCGGAGGCTGCTTTGCCGGGGCTGAGTGAACTGCGGCTCCTCCCAGAGCCTCCGGCATCTCCACCCCTCGCTCTCCTCCCCCTTTCCTCCCCCCCCCCCTCCACCTGACCCGGTGAGCCACTGCAGCTCTCAGCTACCTCCCTCTCCCCGGCCCAATTCAGTTCCCAGAACACACACACACACGCGCACACACACACACACACACACACGGAGCCACTCCTTCAAAGCCTAGTCCTGACTGACTCTGCCCAGACTCAGAAGGACTAAAAGGAATTATGTCCAGTTGTCCCTTCACCCACTGGTCTCACGCTTGGGTTGCTGGAAGGGCAGTAGGGTGGCTTCCAGTAGCCAAGAGTTGTGCTACTTTGCCTCAGTTTTCCTTTCCCAGAAATAGGGTGGAATGGGGATGTCCCTACACAAAGCCCCTCAGAGAGGTGGGGGCGGAGCTCGGAATAGAGATCTGGAGAGATCATTTGTCCCAATATCCACCCACCCTCATCTGAGTACAATCGGAGCCCTTCAGGTTCACCCTCGCCCACCGGAGAGCAGAAGTCCCATAGAAAGGGGACTCCCCCAGACCAGAATAGGTTGCCCCAGAACAGGAGAGAACTGCGTCTGATCAGACCCTCGGGGCCTTTTGAACCTAGCTTTCTTCGGGTCCTACTTCCTTTCTGTGGCTCTCAGTTCTCTTGGCTCTCCACGGCCCGCTAGCCCTGGACTTCCAACCGTCCCCCACCACCCTCAGATTCTGTAGACATCACCTACGAACTGGGTGGCCCTGGAGGAGTCCTTGAATTTCAGATCGGATATAAATGGCTACCGGGAGGTCTCGGGATCCCGACATAGCCAGACCCTAGGGGCCAGATCCTAGATTTGCAGTGACCTGGGTGGCGGAGGCGGAATCCGAGTCGGAGTTGACTGCCTTGGGGCCGCCTAGTCTGAGAGCCAACGCAGCAGCGAAGGGGTTAGGCTCCCGCCTGACTCACCCTCCCAGCTTTAACCACCGCCGGCTATTTTTGCTTCAGAAGAGGGGCCCCGGCTTCCCAGCCGCCCCCGGCCCCTGCCAGACCGCAGCCGAGGGACCCAACGGGCCCCGAGCTACAGCCTCTAGTTGACTCAGCTGCCAGGCAGCCAGGGGTATTGGATCTTGAGGCTGATGCCCGCCACCACCATCATCACTTCGCTGGCCACCTGCCCATTCCCTTCACCCCTCCCCCCTTTTCAATGAATTCAGTTGCGTTTTTATTTTTGTTTTTTTTCCTCTCTGAGCTGTCCTTGTAGTGGATGGGGGGCACAAGGGGATGGGAAGGTACTTCTGTGAGGGGCAGAGAGAAGAGTAGCTCTGGGTTAGGCATAGGAACTTTAGAACTTGCACAATACAAGCCCAGGAGACTCCTTTCTATCTTGGATCCTTTCTGCCCGGCAGGGGTCTTCCTGGATACCTCTAGACCTCACCCCTTCTATAGGGCTCCTTGGAGAACTAGTATTTTGAGTCTACATCGGGGAGGCTTTCAGACTTCCCAGGTGGCCAGCAGCTGTCTCCTTCTGCCTTGGGGTTTCCCTTGGATGGAACCTTGAGAAAATGTATAAGCAATCATCTTTGATGCTCTGGGATCACAGAGGGAAGGGGAAACCAAACATTTATTAAATTCCTACTATGTGCCAGGTACTGTGCGATGATGCCCTTTACAAATATTTCATTTGATCCCCAGAATAATCCTGGGATGTAAATGCTTTTAGTATCTCCATTTTACTGTTGACCTAATGTCAGCAAATAGAAGTTAAATGACTTGCTCAGGGTCACATATTTAATAAGTATGTATTATGTATGTGCCAGCCACTTGGCTCAGTTATGGAAATACAAAAAGAGAAACAATCTCTGCCCTCAAGGAGTTTATGTTCTAAAGGCAGAGGCAGCACACACACTGCACCCACACAAAATGAAGGAAAAACAGTTTGGGGGGAGAGGTCACTAACTGCTGGGAAGATAAAGGATTTATAGAGGTAATGCTTAAGCTGAATCTTGTAGGAAATGAGGGATTACAAGAGATAAAGGTAAGAAGAGAGTGAATTCTAGGCATAGGGGAAAGCAATGCAAAAAGAGGAAGGGGAGAGATGGAACTTTTTGTATAATGAACAGCAAATAAGCTAGTATGGCTGGATGGCAGAGATTGTAGAAGAGAACAGTGCCTAAGAAGACCTTTAGAAAGGTAAGATGAGGTCATGTTGGGAAGAGTTTTAAATACCAAACAGATGGATGAATTTTTGATGCTAGAAGTAATAGGGAACAACTGTAGTTTTTAAGGAGGAAAGGGTGACCTGTGCATAGCTATGGGGAAGAAGGGAAATCACTCCTGGCTGGGTGGATGATCAATTCAAATGGAGGAGTCTTGAGGCTATCGAAATATTCCAGGCAGAGGTGTTAAGAATGAGTGAAGAGAAAGGATGTATTGGAGAGATCCTGGAGAAATAGCAATGACAAGATTTGGCAACTGATTGGATATGTAGGATGAGAGAATGAGGAATTAGAGGGTTGGGGAGGTTTGGAAACTTGACAGTAATAGGGAAGTTCAGAAAGTTGGGGACCTGGAAATAGTAATAAGCTTTGCTTTGGAAGTATTGAGTTTGAGATGGCTAAGAGACAGCCATTTTGAAATGTCAAAATAGACAGCGGATTATGTAAATCTGAAGCTTAGGAGAGAGACTAGGGTTGGATGTTATCACCTTGGGAGCCATCTGCTTAAAGATGATAACTGAACTCATGGAAGCTAATGAGTTCACCAAGGAGATGGTTTAGAGAAAAAAGAAAGAAAGAAACACCAGAAGAGATGGAACTCAGAATTAGTAGACATGACATGGATGATGCAAAGGTGATACAGTCAGATATGGGCAGCCAGTTTGGAGAAGAACCAAGAGAAGGCAGCGTCTCCTTCTTTTTATTCTCTCCCAATCACTTTAAGTTTTTCTATTTAGCTAGTTTAGTGTCACTGTCTCTTAAAATTAAAAATAGAGTAAGGACTGACTCTATATGTTCATTGGTATAAGGAACTCCCAGATGAAGAAACTCCCTCTACCAATGCAGAGCAACACCTTCTCTGCAACTGCAAAAGAGCCTTAGAGTGATTTAATTAATTAACTAAATGATAATCGGCTTTCTATCCCCCCTACCACATTGCCTTTCAAGTTTTTTTAAAGAGTATACATACGTGCATATATTATACACTTCCAGATCTCTTTATATGTGGATAGTATTTTGCTCTAACACTACATTATCTAATTTGCTTCTCATAATAACCCCATGAATAAGCTTCTGGGGAATTACTATCTCCATTTTACGGATTAATAAATTGAATGACTTGTCCATTGTCACACATAGAGTAAATATTGGAGCTAGATGCCAAGTCTCGACTCCCAAAATGTCCTTGGGGCCAGACATTGTCTTCTCTCCTTCCTCAGAATTTTCTGCTGCTAATGGTCCCAAAGTTCGGGTCCTCAGTTTAGCTAGAGACTGAATTCTGAGCAGTAGACAGTGGTATAGGCTGGGCGTCCCGAAGATGACCCCCCCCATGTGCCCCCACCAGGACCAGTTGGCCAGAGCCCTCGGGGTGGAGTTGGAACTGGGCTTCGGACCCACACCCATTGTCTAATACCCCAAACATGCAGTCCCACTCGACTGGAACTTGGGAAGTGGGAGAGGAGGGAGGGAATCAGGGATACCCTGACCTCAGGCTATGGCCGGGTAAAGGGTGGGGTAAGAGAGAGATGGCTAAAGATGTCTCCAAACTTCCCCCTTCCAGGGCAGCCAAGGTGCTGCCCTTCCCACCAGAGACATTGAAGAGAGAGTGAAAGCACAGGGAATGAGGAATGAGATTCCTGTGAGGGAGGAGCAGAGGGAAACAGAAGCTGGGTGCTCTAGAGGCTGGGGGAACATGCTGCCAAGGCTGTGGCCAAGGCCAGGCCGCTCCCCGGGGCGGTCTCTCCTCCCTCCCCCCGAGCTTGTATTTGCCTTGGCTGGGGTTCCAGGTGACTCATCTGCTGTTGAGCTGCTGATAGGGACAGCCAGGGCCGGGAAACCCAAATTATAGGCTCGCTGTGAACTCAGCTCTCTGTCTTCCCCAGGCTCCTCAACTTTTATAGCTTTGTACCAGGAGACCACCAGAGGGCAATAAAGAGTGCCTACTGCAAAAGCTTTGATATTGGTCCCACTTTAGGGAGAGATTACATGGGTAATTGCCTGGGTGAGGGTTTGGGGTCCCCCTTGGTATTGCTGATTGGAGGGAGAAAGGTGTATTTCCGCCAACTGGTCCTGAAGAGGACCCCAGGAACTGATGCTTATATTTAACCTTTAAACAGCTAGGTAGCATAGTGATAGAGTACCAGACCTGGAATCAGGGAGATTCATTTTCCTGAATTCAGATTTGGCCTCAGGCACTAACTGTGTGATCCTGGGTAAGTCATTTAACCCTGTTTGCTTTAGTTTCCTCATCTGTAAAATGAACTAGAAAAGGAAATGGTAAACTACTCCAGTATCTTTGCCAAGAAAACCCAAATGGGGTCAAGAGTCAGCCGGGACTGAACAAAAACCTTGAAACAGTCTACTTTTTTCTACCACAATCAAGGCAAGGCAATATTATCACACCCTTCACACAACCCTCTCAGACCTTCCAGTTTCTTCTTGTTTCTTGACAACCCGACAATAATACTTATTTTAACCTGATTTCATCGGGATAAAGCTATTAAAGCGAGGGGGCAGCACAAATATGTTTTTTCTCAACAAATCCCTGCTCTCCCTTCTCCCAACAATTTTCCTATCCAAGAACTATCCTATCCACAAAATTATGTTTGCCTTTGAAACTTGATTTTGAAAGGCAACTTTTTTTTTTTTGTAATGGAAAGAAGATGATTTGGAGTGCTTGAATCCTGGTTACCTCACTGTCTCTCCATACCCATCAAGCTCTCCACTTAGCCCAATTCCCTTACCTGAATTTACAGAACAGACAAAAAGAAAAGGAATTCCTCACATCCAATATCAGGGGTCACCACCTCTAGGACTTCTAGAGCAGAGTCAATGCACCTGTGGGTGGAATTTCAGTCATATCCCTAGACACTTACCAACCCCACTTCCACACCTAGGAAAGATTCCTTTCTTGCTGCAGTACCAGCATAATTATGGCCCTGGCAAAGGATCTCTTGTTCAGTTCTGGGTCACAACAACTTTATTGGGATTTCTTTGAGCACAGAATGAAGTCCTTGATGGATATATTATACAAAATATATAAAACTGAAAAGGAGAGGTAGCTAAGAGATCAGGGTTGATTTTGCTTCTACTTCCCTGACCCCCACAATCAGTCACTAGCCTCTAAGCTCCAAAAGCTTCCACTGCCTCTTCCTTTTCTCCCAAAGGATACTCAAATGCAACTGTGATACAATCTATTTGGAGGTGCCCTCGAAGAGCATCTTGGCTGTCTCTTGTCCATCTCCTCCTATAAGTTTTCCTCCTGCTTTTCCATCCTATGTAGAAATGCTCTCGTTTGTGAAGTTTTTCATGATAATGAAAATTCTAGCCTCTACTCAAAGACCTTCTCCTTCTAGAGGTAGTCATTTTGGTATTGGTGTGTCAAGAAGCTGTCCCTAACATCAGGTCTAAATCTGCCTCATTTCAACTCTAAGGGAGTTGGCCCTTCGTTGAGCTAATCACAGAAAAGGAGGCAGGGCCAGATATGTTAAAACCAGCCAGAAAATGCAGGCATACAGTTGATCTCTTTTCGAGTTCCTTGAAACATGGAGCAACTCTATAGGATGAAGAATGACAGGTCATCATTCCTCATTTAATCAGCGGTCAAAAGATAGGGACAGGAAATTAGAAGAAGAAATCCAAGTTATCAATAGCCATGTGAAAATGTTCTATATCACTAATAACTAATAATTAGATAAGTACGAATGGAAATAACTCTGAGGTTCGACCTCACATCCATCAGATTGGCAAAAATGACAAATGCTAGAGGGATTATGGGAAGATGGATACTACTGGTGGAACTTTGAACTTATCCAGTCATTATGAAAAACAATTTGGGAAAATGCCCCCAGACACTTTATTTATTTTTTTTAAACCCTTACCTTCCATCCTGGAGTCAATACTGTGTATTGACTCCAAGGCAGAAGAGTGGTAAGGGTGGGCAATGGGGGTCAAGTGACTTGCCCAGGGTCACACAGCTGGGAAGTGTCTGAAGCCAGATTTGAACCCAGGACCTCCTGTCTCTAGGCCTGGCTCTCATTCCACTGAGCTACCCAGCTGCCCCCCCCCAGACACTTTAAACAGTGTATATACTTTGACTCAGTAACACCATTAGTAGGTGTATTCACTAAAAAGATCAAAGAAAGGGGAAAAGGACAAATATGTACAAAAACCTTTACACCACTTTGGGTGACAAAGAATTGGAAACTGAAGGGTGTCCATCAATTGGTATTCTGACTAGCCACCAGAAGATCCTCAGCTTGTAAATATCTACTCTGACAACTGAGGTTAGGGTTTCAATGGTGGTGCTGAGAATTTTTTTTAAACCCTCACCTTCCGTCTTGGACTCAATACTATGTATTGGCTCCAAGGCGGAAGAGCGGTCAGGGCGGGCAATGGGGGTTAAGTGACTTGCCCAGGGTCACACAGCTGGGAAGTGTCTGAGGCTAGATTTGAACCTAGAACCCCTGTCTCTAGGCCTGTGGTGCTGAGATTTGAAGCAAACCCCCACAAGCAGAGATCAGAGTTAACATAGGAGATAAAATAACTTCACTCATTTTTCAGTTGTGTCTGACTATTCATGACCTAATTTAGGATTTTCTTGGCAAATATACTAGAATGGTTTGCCATTTCCTTCTCCAACTCATTTTGCAGATGAGGAAACTGAGGCAAAGAGGGTGAAGTGACTTCCCCAGGGTCACACAGCTAGTAAGTGTCTGAGGCCATATCTGATCTGATGAAGAGTAGCCTTCCTGACTCTGTCTCACACACCATCTAGCTATCCCAGAAAGAGTTAGTTTACCCCAGAAAAAAATCATGAGTCAGCAGTAGGATGATAGGTAAATAGGAGTGCTTGAACCTTCCTCATTACTTCAACATCTTCTCTTTTTTAAACCCTTACTTTCTGTCTTAGTTTCAATTCTAAGACAGTGGCAAGGGTTAGGCTATCGGTATTAAGTGATATCCCCAGGATCACACAGCTGGGAAGTATAAGAGGTCATCTTTGAACCCAGGTTCTCCTGACTCCAAGCCTGATGCTCTATCCACAGTGCTACTTAGCTGCCCCTACTCTTTTAACTCTGCTATGCTACTTCCATTCATTGCTCCTAATTCTCTCCTTTAAGTCTAGAAAGAAAAAATCCACAGGAGGTCCTAGGTTCAAATCTGGCCTCAGATACTTCCCAGCTGTGTGACCCTGGCCAAGTCACTTGACCCCCATGGCCCACCCTTACCACTCTTCTGCCTTGGAGCCAATACACAGTATTGACTCTAAGACGGAAGGTAAGGGTTTAAAAAAATTTTTAAAAGAAAAAAATCCACTTTCTCTTCCATATGACAGACCCTCAGAGACTTAAATACAGTAAATCAAATCCACTCTGAGCTTTTTTTCTTCAGGCTAAAAGTGCCCAATCGCTTTCACAGATCATTATATATCAAGAACTCAAGGTCCTTCATCCTCTTGGTTGCCCTCCTCTAAACACTCTCCAACTCTTCCAGCTCCCTCTTAAACTAAACATAATAGCCCACAACTAAACACGATAGACCAAGATGACATCAAACAAGGGCAGAGTGCAGTGGAACCATCATCTACCTATTCCTGCAAGTTATTATTTTCTTAATGAAGCTCAGATTAAATTAACTTTTTTTTGGTTGCCACATCACAATTCTGACTCATTTCGAGCTTGCATTCCACTAAAACCCTCTGATTTTTTTCAGGGAAAAAAAAAGACTCTAATTATACCTTCTTACCCATAAAGGCAATTGTTTTGACTCAAGTATAAACTTTATATCCTTACTGAATTTCATCTTATCAATTAACCCTAATGCTCTAGCCTGTCAAAATATTTTTGTGTCCTGACACTCTCATCGAATGTTATATCACCTATGTCTTTATTGAAATCATTCACAAAAAAAAAAACAAGAGGCTCAGGACCAAGCAGCTGATGGCTTCATGAATAGAACAGTGAACCTTACAAAATTGTATGATCTTGAGAAAGTTACTTCATCTCTGTTTTCCTCTGGAAAATGAGGATAATAATAATACCTACTTTTCAGGGTTGTTTTGATGATGAAATGAGATGATATTTGTAAAAAGTACATAGCACAGCTCCTAGGAGGTCCTATATGCTTATTCCCTCCTTTCCAATCATGGATCCTAGAGATATTCTACTAGAGACTTCTTGCCAAAGTTGAGAATGCTCTTAAAAAAATAATCACCTTTACCTTCTGTCTTAGAGTAAACACAAATATGCGTTTCAAGTCAGAAGAGCAGTAAGGGCTAGGCAATTGGGGTTAAGTGGCTTCCCCAGGGTCGCCTAGCTAGGAAGTGTCTGAGATCACATTCGAATCCAGGTCCTCCCCACTTTAGGCCTTCCTCTCTATCTATTAAGCCATGTAGTTGACAATGCACTATTAATAACTATACTTTAGTTATCTAGTCATCCAATTCTGAATCCATCTAAGTGGATTGCTATCTAGTCCAGTGTTGGCAAAGAAATCTACAGATTAACATTAGCTATGTTATATTGTATTTTTATTTAGCTAAACATTTCCCAATTACATTTTTAATCTGGTTCAGGCTGCACTTGGGAGTTTTGTGGCCTCTTGTTGACTGAAGATAAAATGTTCGAGAGCCCTATGAAATATAGTCCACCTATTTCCATCTTCTCTAGAAGAATAGCATGAGATACTTTGTTTTTAAAAATGCTAATTGTATGTTAAAACCAGTGGAAATGTGCATCGGCCATGGGTGGGGGGAGATTGGGGGGTGAAGGGGAAAGTAGGAGCATGAAGCATGTAACCATGTTAAAAATGAATATTAATAAATGTTTTTAAAAAAAGAGTGAATGATCTTCAAAAAATGCTAATTGTGTGTTGGCTAAGTGGGGTTAGGGGAGTTTGGGGGAGAGGGAAAGAACGTGAAATATGTAACTATGGGAAAATATTCAAAATAAAAATGAAAAAATAAAATTCAAAATAAAATTCAAAAATGCTAAAATCAAAGTAAACTATGCATACAGCATTTTCCTCTACCGGTTAAATAATTTTGTCCCAAAAGAGGTTGATCTATAATCAATAATGTGTTCTTGATGAACTCTTTGTAATGACCACTGTTCATTCTAACTGTTCACCAATCATCTCCCTAATGATGTGTTTTCAGAAGCAAGCTAACCAGTCTGTGGTTGGAGACTCTTCTCTACTCTTATGAAAATCATTATCTACTCTTCTTCAGTTGTGTGATGCCTCTCCCATTTCCTATCACCTTTCAAATACTACTAACAGTGCCTTGGTTCTCTTCCTATCTGTTGTTATACATCCTACTCCTCAATCCCCTTTGCTCTTCCTCTAGGTCACACTCAGTGACTAGGGGTGTCTTCCAAGGTTCATTCCTGGTCCCTCTTCTTTTTTCCCTCAATAATATTTTACTTAGTGATCTCACCAACTCCCTTGGATAATATCTATACAGATGACTCTCAGATCTCTTTGTCCAGCTCTAGTCTTTTTGCTGAAGTCCAGTCCTGTGTGGTGGATCTCTCAAACTCAGTATCTTGAAACATCCACCTCACAGGATTGTTATGAGGACTAAATGAGATAATATTTATTTTTTTTAAAAAGTGCTTGGCACAGTGCTGACACATTGTGGACACTATATACATGCTTATTCCCTTCTCATCCCTTCCTATAGATGACTTAAACTCTTAGCATACTCAAAATGGAAGTCATTGTCTTTCTCCTCAAACCCTTGGCTCTTCCTAACTTTCCTGTCGTTGTCAAGGGGTGGACCATCATTCCAGTCACACAGGCTCTACTTTTCTTTCTTTTCCCCCAGTCTCCATAACTAATCTGTCATCAAGATCTGTTGTTTTTTTCTTAGAAAAGCCCCCTTCTCTCCTCTGGCACTGCCACAACCTTGGTACAGTCTTTATTTATTGGACTGACCTATTGGTTGGTTTCCCTATCTGAAATCTCTCTCCAAGCCAGTCTATACTCCACTAAGCTATCAAAGTAGTCTTTGTAACTTGCAGATCTGACCATGTCATACCCCACTCAACAAACCCAAGTTGCTACCCATTATCTTCTAGATCAAATAGAAAAATTTCATTTTGGCTTTTAAAGCTCTTTGCAACCTAGGCTCTTCCTTCTATTCCAGGCTTTTTACACCTTACTACCCTTCACATACTCTGTGATCGGGCCAGTCAGTGGCACTGGCCTCCTAGCTATTATAAAATTCTATTCCCCAGCTCTGAGCATTTTCATTGCCTGATCCCAATGCCTGGAATTCTCTCTCACTTCATCTCTACAACCATGGCTTTCCTGATGTCTTTCAAATGTCAGCTAAAATCCCACTTTCTGCAAGAAGCCTCTCCAAATCCATCCTAATCTAAGTGAGTTTCTTTTGAGATTATCTCCAATTAACCCTGCAGATATCTTGTTGAATGTTGTCTTCCTTTCTAGGCTATAATTATGTTTCTTGGGGGCTTCCCCCCACCTTTTTTTTTTTATCTTAAGTGCTTAGCATATGTTGTTGTTCAGTTGGGACTGACACTTTACAACCCCATTTGAGGTTTTCTTGACAAAGAATCTGGACTGGCTTGTCATTTCCTTCTCTAGCTAATTTTAGAGATAAACTGAGGCAAAC
This sequence comes from Gracilinanus agilis, assembly GCF_016433145.1. Classification (NCBI taxonomy): domain Eukaryota; kingdom Metazoa; phylum Chordata; class Mammalia; order Didelphimorphia; family Didelphidae; genus Gracilinanus; species Gracilinanus agilis. Next base: position 293,968,883 of record NC_058134.1, on the reverse strand, counting down.
TGGGTTGTGACTTGCTCAGGGTCGCACAGATAGTAAGTGTCTGACATCTGATTCGAACTTGGGAAGAGAAGTCTTTCTGACTCCAGGCCCAGCACTCTATCTACTGAGCCACTTAGCTGCCCCATCTGAAACATAGCAAGCATTGAATAAATTCCTATTGATTGATTGTTGACTGACTATTCCAGTTATTTCAGTACCCAACAATTTAGTTCCTCTGGCCTAGATGATATGAACTCATTAAGGGCAAGAGGTTAATCTTTTACTATCTGTTTATTCAGGTATCAACTTCCTCTCTGTTAGCCATTTTTATTCCATTATTTCCAGTGAAAAGATCATTTTTCCTAGTAAACAGAGGCAAAATAAGGAGGAAGCGTCTCTATAGATATTATCATTGTCCCATTCATCTCAAGGAAAAGTTCTAAGCCTTCTTTGATCCTCCTTTTTCTATCAATATCATAAGGTTATAAAGGGGACCAATATCAAGGCTAAAAAATTCCAAATAATTGTGGGGGTTTTCTATGGTAGTTTTGTTTTGGTGTTACTTTTTGTTGCCGTCCTTCCCATTTACATTGTTGTAGTCATTGGGGATACTAATTTCTTAGTTCTGCTTGCCTCACTCACATTCAGCTCACTCAAATTTTCCCATGCTTCTCTGCATTCTTCCTCATCATCCCATCTTATGGTACTGTAATATGTCATTCATGTACCACAATTTGTTTAGTTATTTCCCAATGGATAGGCATCTGCTTTATTTCCAATTCTTTGTTACCACAAAAAGTGAAGCTATGAATATTTTGGTCTAGCACAGGGACTAGCTGAGGTCACTGGGACAGGCTACTTGTACCAACCCTTACCCTTCACCAGCCATTGAAATTTATTCTGGATTCATTTTATCCTGAGGTTGCCTGACTTCCTCAATAGGCTAAATAGATCTCCCAAAGTTGAATATTCTGGGACTCCTTTTTATTCCCTCTTTAGACTACATATTACAAAATAATATTGTAAAAGAAGTCTTTAATCCACAGTCCTTGATCTAATCTGAATGAGAAATAAATACTTATTGGTCTTTCTTTAACAATTTATTCTGAATCTGTGTTCTAGTCTTAAATCCTTTGTAGCCTACCCCATTTCTAAAACTAATTAAAAGTTCCTGGAGGAATTCTATTCTCCCAGAAGATAAAATTAGCATGTTGACAGGACAAGAAGGGCTTGGGGGAGGAGTGGAGTTGATAGCAGTACTCTCTTTTCCCCATGCCTTGACTGGATTAGGGTAATGATCAGGCTGAGGGAAGGAAGAAGTTTTTCATTAATTTAAAGTAATTGAAGAATCTCAAGTCCACTTTTGACCAGATGGAAAGAGAATCCTTAGAGGGAATAGTTAAAAAGGGATTGAATGGTTTTAATAAAATGATTCTCCAGGGTGTACCAAAACTTAAGTGACTATTGTTCTGCCTGATAAATCAAAATGTTAACTGAACTTTGACCTGAATTCTGTAACTATATTTTATCTTATTTTAGAATTCTGTCTTTGTCTGGTGAGAAGAAAAACTGTACTATAAATAAATACTATAAATTGTAACTCCAAAATAGATTGTGAAAGCGAAATTCTCAAATGCAGAATGAATTTATGTCCTTTGGATTTTCTCTCTCTTTAAGCAGAGATGCTTAGAATGAGAATAGCTCAATTAATAAAATTCGTCTCTGGTAGGCTTGTTTCCAAAACACAGAGTATACTATTTTCTTTCTGATAGTGCTGTTAATTATAGAAATGGCTATGGCACCAAATCTAGTGTCTTCTTGGGGGAGGGAGGGCAAAGAAATAAAATAAGTATCCAATTTATAAATGTGAATCAGGTATGGAATGGGTAGTATTTTTCCCACACAAAAAATAGATTGTCCAATGATAAGAATCACAGAATGACTTGTACAGAATACACTAACTTATCATGATTATAACTTATGTCATATGTTAAATGTTATATTATGTGTTATGCTAATGTTCTGTCCTCATTAAGATGTAAATAGTGTGGGGTTTTTTTTGAGTGAGACTCAAGACCACTAATTAGACAATTTGTATTGCACTTTCATTTAGCATAGTCTGATCGAATTCTACTCGTATCCCCTCTTTGGGCCTCCTTCTCTGATACTTATCTTCTCCATATTGTAAACTCAATTTCTGCCAAGGCCTCTATAATCATGGTCATTCCAACAAAGGATGCCCTTGTTGGGAAGACCTTCCATGACTCTTTGATGTTTATAAGATTGATGCTAGAGGGAAGGAAGCATGAAAGATGAGTCAATAAAACCAGAGGTCTCTAGTAAAGGTTCAACTGGTGGATCCATGTGTCTTATGAACATACTGAGGCTCCTAGGTAGCATGCTGGATAAAACACTGAGCCTGGAGACAGGAAGACTCAACTTCAAATTCAGCCTCAGACACTTCTTAGATGGGTGACCCTGGATAAATCACTTAAACATTGTCTGCCTCAATTTCCACAACTATAAAATGGGGATCAAAATAGCACCTACCTCATGTCATTGTTATGAAGAACAACTGAGAAAATATCTGTATAAAATTTAGCACAGTGACTGGCACAGAGAAGATGCTTAATAAATAATTATTCCCACCTCCCATATAGGGATCCAGATGGCTCAAGTCTTGCCATTATCCTAGACTACAAAAGGACCTTTCCTTCTTTCATCCTCAGGACTGGAATCAGATCTAGATTTCTCAAAAGTCAAATTCCAGAGTCCTGCCAACCAGAAGCCACCTCTTTTTCTTAGTGTGGTACAAAGCGTCATCAGCAACCAATTAGAGGGACTCAACCCATCAATGAGTCAGACATAATTGGAAGTAAGCAGAGAGTATCTTCACATGCTCCTAAGGGAAGAAGGGGAGTTGATGAGTTTGACTGGATCGCTCTTAGGTGGTTGCCACTTAGAGAAATAACAGTCCTAAATAAGTAACTTTCCTTTTTAGTCTTTGACCTCCTAGAGATATATACCTATTAGTGGGATCTCTGGGTTAAAGCATATGGAAATTTTGCTTGTCTCATGATAAAAAATATTTGCATTTACTTTATTTTTTATTTAAATCCTTACCTTCTATCTTAAAATCAATACTAAATATTGGTTCTAAGACAGAAGAGTGGTAAAGGTTAGGCAATTGGGGTTAAGTGATTTTCCCAGGATCCCACAGCTAGGAAGTACAACTCAGGACCTCTCATGTCCAGGCCTGGCTGAGCCACTAACCTTTAAACACTTATATTTTAAAAGAATTTCTTAGTTACATGAATGAAACTTCAATGAGTAGACTTTGCACATGAGTAATATTTCTATATAATTAATCGTTTGAGAAAGAAACATTTCAGTAAAGAGAGCTCAATAACTCTATCTAGATGAATTGTTTGAAGAAGGCCCAAAGAAAACCTCCACAGCATCAAAAGATCTAGCACGAACTTTGGAGTATAACTGATTGAACTTTGTGGGATTCAATACAAATATTTTGAATGTATTTCACAGGGGATTGCCCCCCTAATTGGCTTATTGTCAATGCACCTACCAAATACTGGTTTGCTCTCTCTCTCTCTCTCTCTCTCTCTCTCTCTCTCTCTCTCTCTCTGTCTCTTATACA
>NC_058134.1:293952167-293962255 GCF_016433145.1 Gracilinanus agilis | reverse complement strand
TATATGTATATATATATATATATATACCTTTTATTTCCCTCTTCTCTCTAACTATTGAATATTATATGCACCTTTAGCTAGATGATCTTTAGAGATACAAGATAGTTATGTAAAATGATTCACTGGGGAGACTAGTCTCCCAAAGAATCATAGGGGGGATTGTGAAAAGAAATTCTTGGTTCTCTTTGTTCTGAGTTTACACTTGTGAAAAGGGAATCCTTTATTCTCTTTGCCTAGTTGGAGTTAAAACTTTGGTTAACAATAACTTAAGTACCCCTACTTAGTACCTCACTAGATTGTGAGGACAGGATTAACTCTCCTTTGTCTACTTTTATATTTTAATCAACAGAAGTGAATAAGGAAAACTCTTACTACAGGAGTTTACACCTCCAAAAGGAAGACACCCCTACTTAACCTTAAGTAGGTGGAAGTCTGTAACCCACTGTGCTAAACTGGGTGATAACTCAGAAATTGTGAACCCAAACTGGATGGCAACTCAGAAACATGTGAATCCCAGGAGGAGAGTTAACACCTGGGCAAGGCTTGGCAATTTGGAAAACTGTAATTGGTCCCTGTGAAGAAGGACAGGAACAGGAAATCACCATAAAAGCCACAAAATCCCTGAACAGTCAATCTGGTGAAGTTGAGTCTAGTGGAGAGTGTCTCCTGGTGATAGTCTTCAAGGGAAATTCACTGACGCCTGCAGCTTGGATTGTAGCTTCAACTTAGATTCTGACTCCTAGACTACTTTGTTGGGTGAGTGAAAAGAGCTGAATCCTTCCTAGTTTCCTAAGAGACTAGCTTCCATCTTGGAGGAGGCCTCCTAGTTACTTGCTGACAGCCCTCCTGGCTGAGGATTAGTATAGGCGTTTTCTCTTATCTCTCTCACATTTCTCTATTTTATTGTTTCCCCTCTAATTTGGTAAGTAAACTCCTGACTTGAGATATAACTTCGACTACCACATTATTTCATATAATTTAAGTCCAACCACTAAATTTAACCTTTATATTTCTGAGCTGCTGTGGAAAGTGGTAAAAAGAATACTAGACTTGAAATTAGAAGATCTGTGATCAAGTATCAGTATCATCCCCTATTAAGCTTGAAAATTTAAGGGTAAGTAATGTAGTGAATTGGCAATCAGGTGGCAAAGTGTCTAGCTAGTGCATTGGGCTTGGAATCAGGAAGATTCATCTTCCTAAATTCAAATTTGACCTCAGATACTAGATGTGTGACTCTGGGCAAGTCATGAACCCTCTTTGTCTCAGTTCCTTATCTATAAAATGAATTTGAGAAGGAAATGGCAAACCATTCCAGTATCTGTGCCATGAAAATCTTGAATGGGATTCACACAACTGCAGTAACTGAACAACAAGCATGGTGAGTACTTCATATAAAAAATAACAACATAACAATCTGGGTTCAAATCTAGCTTCTGACACTTATTAGCTCTGTGAACTTACCTATGCATTTAAATTTTCTAAGCCTCAGTTTCCTCACGTATAGAATGGAGGTAATATTTCAACTACTTACTCCATAGAATTGTTTTGAAAATCAAATCAAATAACGTATTTGAAAAGTTTCAAATTGCTATGTAAATGGTAGTAGCTGCTGCTACTACTAAAAAAAGAAAAAGAATGAGCGGAAGGGATCACTGGTATCCTTTGCCTACTACCCTTTGTACCTATTTTAGCCTTTTCTGAATGCTGCCAACCTGACTTTACCACATATCTCACTTTACTATTAAGATCTCAAAAACCTTAATAGGGAATGAGCTAAAGTAGAATAGTATAATGCTAAACTGGGTAGAAGATGGAATGCATCAGAGTAAAGAACAGGTCACAGGAACACAGAATTACATATTTAGAGATGAAAGAGACCTTAGACATCATCTTGTCCAAACCTTTCCTTTTGTTTGTGAGGAAATCAAGACATGGGAGTTGAAGGACTTGACCAGGGTCACAAAGGCACAGTCAGGATCCCTACTTGAGAGCTTAGTGTAGTCAAGAAGAGGACCAGAAAAGGCAAATTAGCCAAATAGGCTAATAGAGCCTGTTTTGCTTGTTGGGACCAAGATCAGCATTAATTAAAAAAATAATTAATAATAATAAATGATTTGGCACAAAACAGAACTCAATCCCAAACTGTTTAAATAAGAAACCTGGAGTGGGAAATGTGAAATGGATGTTAGAAATGACATCAAGAAGGATTATCTTAATTTTATATAGGTGTACCACCTCCTCTGGGCTAACTCCCCCCAATCACATTAGCAGAATGACTGTTATCTTAGGTTCTAGGAGTAATCCTATGGGGGGGCTATAGCGCTTCTTCATACTATGTCTACAAATTTCTGACTGGGGTGTTTCCCCTTTAAAATCAACTCATAGATTTAACTAACTTTTTAGAAATGACATTTACTCAAGTAGTGTATGAAAAACAGCAATTACAATCATTTCTCCTAAAAGGTACATTTCCCTACAAATATACAGTCTCTCCAGTGAAGAGTAGAAATTCCTTAAAGTACAAGGGTAAGAAGACACATATGTGAAGAGATAGCTCACAATTCTAAAACATCAGAGCCGAGACATTCATTTTTGTCCAGAAATCCACAAAAAGTTCACTGCAGAATTGGCTTCAACAAATGGCTCCATTGCTAGATTGAGTTGGCTCCTTGAAGGAAGGACATACCAATTCAGCTGCATGGGTCAACTCTCCTCTAGACTGAATTAAGTAATATTTCCATTGCTGATCCACATTTTCACAAAGTTCTACTTCGGCTGGGTTGGGTCAGACAAATTACTCAGTTGTTGGACTTTTCACAGGGAAGCTGGTCAAAAAATAGAAGACTGAGGGCAGCTAGTTTGCTCCAGTAGATTGAGAGTCAGGCCCAGAGATGGGAGGTCCTGGGTTCAAATCTGTCCTCAGACACTTTGGGGAGTGCATTTTTGGCCATTCTTTCAGTTCCAAACTTAAAGTGGTTGTTTTTGTTTGTTTGTTTTTTAAAGTGGTTGTTANAGAAGAAGAAGAAGAAGAAGAAGAAGAAGAAGAAGAAGAAGAAGAAGAAGAAGAAGAAGAAGAAGAAGAAGAAGAAGAAGAAGAAGAAGAAGAAGAAGAAGAAGGCAGCAAATGGAAAAGATTACTCTAGCAAACATTTTTTTGATCATTAAGGACGGTGGACATTTTGACTTTAATGTCATAGTACTCTATATACTTTTAAGGGAAGTAAAAATGGTCCTAAAGAGAACACAAAACAAATAAGGAAGCTGGATTGGGCCTAATGTATATAGAGGAGATCTCTGCTGAAGAAAACATAACTGTGAGAGTGTTGAGGGATCAGTATGCTAGTTATCTGAAGGAGGGAATGATGTCAAAAATCTCAAGCTTTATTAATGTCAAAAGCAGACACAGAAAACTTCAGTTATTTGCCTCTTGCCTACTCTTCCACCTATTCAAAATATTAGTATTCTTCATATATATATATACACACACACACACACAAGGGCAGGGCTCCAATGATCATTCCACTCAATAATAATTACCTTTGTCAAAGCACTGTGTTAGAGATACTAAAAAAGGCAAAAAACAGTTCCTACTCTTTTTTTAAAAAACCCTCACCTTCAGTCTTGGAGTCAATACTGTGTTTTGGCTCCAAGGGAGAAGAGTGGTAAGGGTAGGCAATGGGGGTCAAGTGACTTGCCCAGGGTCACACAGCTAGGAAGTGTCTGAAGCCATATTTGAAACTAGGACCCTCCCATCTCTAGGCTTGGCTCTCAATCCACTGAGCCACCCAGCTGCCCCTATCATATTGCCTTTCTGAAACAGACAGTACAACACTGTGGACAATTCATTGGGCTTGGAGTTGAATATAGGAAGAGGAAAATGGGCCACAATACAAAGCTCCCCAGACTTTGCATGGAAATTTCCCACTGGAAATTGGGCAAGTCACTTAAGCTAGCCTGCCTGTCTCCTCATCTATAAGATAAGGATGATAATAGTACTTACTCTCCAGGGCTGTTGTGAAGATCCACCCAGATGATATTTGAAAGCACTACATACATACATACATATATTTTTTCATATAAAATTACTATTCCTCAGGAAAACACAAAGCCCATGTTTTAAACACCAACATTGCTGCCTGACAGGGAAACATGAAATACAATAGTCTCTGAAGAATTCAAAATAGCTACCAATCAGAAGGCAATGGAGAGGTTCATGGTAGGCATGATGAGCAGCCTGCAATGTACAACCAATGAAGAACTTCAAAGAAAAGGAATAAAAGATAATATCAAAGAAATGTATGATAGGAAGAGAAGATGGCCTTGGTTATATATATCAAGGGCAAGGAGTAGCAGGTGGACATTCATAGAATTCCACTTGTACTTTCAAAATATCAGGAAAAAAACAACAAGGAAAGTTTTCTGTATTTGTGTGAATCCCCAGTCAAGTCCACAAGCATTATTAAGTGCCTGCTATGTGCCAAGCACCATGCTAAATGCTGGGGATGCAAAAGAAAGGCAAAAACAGTCCTTGCTTTCAAGACACTAACAATCTTTTTTTCCCTCAAGGAATATACCTTTTATTTTTATTTTTATTTTATTTTTTAGAAAAATTTTCCATGGTTACATGATTCATGTTCTTATGTTCCCCTTCACCCCTCCCCCATAGCCGAAGCACATTTCCACTGGTTTTAACATGAAGACACTAACAATCTAGATGGGCCTGAAAGTCAAAGGGTTTTCTATTTGATCTTGGAGGTAATGGGTAGCCACTAAAGTTTACTGAATAGGAAGTAACATGGTCAGACCTGTACTTATGAAGATCACTCTGATAGCTCAGTGAAGGATGGCTGGGCTGGAGAGAGACTTCAGATATAGAAACCAAACAGCAGGTCATTTCAATAGTCAAAGTGGTTGATAAGAAAATGCACCAGGGTGTTGACAGTGTCAGAGGAAAGATTTTTTTCTAAGGTAAAATCAACAGATGTTGGTGACAGATTGGAAATGGAATGGGAAAGAGAGTGAAGAATACAGGATAGCATCTGTTTGGATAACTGGGAGATTGTGAAACCCTCAACAGTGTTAGGGAAGTTGGATAGGGTAGGATTTTGGTAAAAAAAAAAAAAAAGAAAAAAAGATTATGCGTGGCTCAGTGGATAGAGAGCCAGTCCTGGAGATAGGAGGTTCTGGGTTCAAATTTGGCCTCAGCTACTCCCTAGCTGTGTGACCCTGGACAAGTCACTTAATCCCCATTTCCTACTCCTTACTTAGTGTTCTTAGAATCAATTCAAAGACAGGAAGAAGATAAGAATTTAAAAATAAAAAAGATTATGATTTCAATTTTGGATATATTGAGTTTTAGATATTTATGGGACATCCAGTTACAGATGGCCAATAGGAATCTGGAGGTGAGAGGCTGGAGGTTAGGAGAGAGGTTAGGGATGGAGAAGTAGAGATGAGAATCATCTGCATATGGATGATAATTGAATTCATGTGAATTGATAGGATCACCAAGAAGAAAAGTGGTTCTCAAACTTTTTGGTCTCTGGCCAAAATTTCTCTCTTTAAATCTCTCCCTTTAAAAATTATTGAGGAATTTTCAAAAAGCTTTTGTTTATGTGGGTTATATTTGTGGATATTTACTGTATTAGAAATTTAATATATTAATATAATTCTGAAAATAGTTTGGACTTAATACACATTTTGAAAGGATGTCATGGACCCTCAGGTAGCCCCAGATCATAGTTTAAGAATCCCTAGTGTTGTGAGGAAGATTATTATTATTATTATTATTATTCCCTGGTTTTTCCCCATTATACAAGCATAGAGAGAGAAAAGGGACTAAGACAGAATCTTAAGGGAGGAGGAGGTTCTGGAGAAAGCAGTGTCACAAAGACCCAAAGGGGGAACGTATCAAAAGAAGAGGGTGATTAATAATTATGGAAAGAGATAGACAAGAATCACACAAGATGGACATGGGTGGGTAAATATGATCCATATTATCAGAAAGAACTCTCTAATTGATGAGACCATAGTGCCATTTGAGTACTTAACCACTGAAAGCCCGGCAAAATGTATAGGGGTAAAACAATGAAGTCAGGAACACCTGGTTTCCAGTTATACCCTTGACACATACTGTGTCACCAGGAGCAAGTCATTCTAACCTCTGGGTGACTCAGGAAATTCTAAGACAGACTATAAGTTACAAATGAGTTGTTGACCCCAACACTGATGGAATTATAAGTCTGGACCAAGGAAAAAAAAGTCATCACCGTTAATTGTTGATCTTTCTGTTCTAGTCTTATTTAGTCATTCTTCTCAATGACTATTTTAATCATTGTCACTTTCCCTCATTTCCCCTTGTCTCACCTAGGAGTTTTAATCTCTCTTTTACTTGCTCCATTTCCTTCTTCCTAACATCTGCAGGCAAGTATTACTCAGAGTGCTCCTTTTGACTCTCTTCTCTTCATTCCTTAGACTCTCCTCCAAGGCAAGCACTCCCAAGGGTTCAACTAATACCTTTACCCAATCTACATCTCCAGCTCTTATCTCTCTTCTAAATTCCAGATCCCCATTACCTATATGTCCCACTGGTACCTCAAATTCAACATATCTAAAACAGCTTTTCTTCAAAAACTTTTCCTATTCCTGAGTTCTCTATTTTTGCCCATGGCACTATCGTTCATCTAGTTTCCCATATTCGAAACTTTGGTGACTCTACTCACTTCTTCACCTCTAATACCATTTCTCTCTTTAGTCTCTTGTCCGAGGCTATATGTCTATGTCTTGACCTTTCTTTCTCAGCCCTCCCATAGCCTTTTATTTGTATTTCTTTCATTGGATCAAAGAACTACTTATTTAGATCCAGCGGAACTTAATGTATATGTTTAGATCTTAGAGGTAATCTATTCTAATTCTCTAACTTTACAAATGAGGAAATTGAGGCCCAGAGAGTTTAAGTAACTTGATAGAAGTTAAGGAAGCCAGGTGATGGCTTCCTTAGGTTTAAGTAACTTGCTAAAGATCATACTGATAGTAAACAGAAAAATTGGATTTGAATCCAGTTTCTCTGATTCCCAAATCCAATGCTCTTTTCACTCTACTCTCCCATCTCTCCTGTGGTTAGGTGTTATTTTGTATAGATTTTTTTCATAAGTATCATATTCCTTGGTAACATGTGATACTGAACCATGGATTACCACCTGAGGATTTATTTGAGATAGTCTTTTTTCATGTTGATAATTTTTTGCTATTCTGAACTTGACAAATATCAATAAACACAAATATTTCCATATGCAAATAAGAGTAGAAAAAGATCATTGTGTGTGAAACTAAATTTCTATTATGTACAGCTTAGCTTTTAAATATATACATATAATAAATTCAACCTCTTAATTTCAAAGATGCCCTGGTTGTCTCACTTTGGATTTCATTCTCTTTTCTTTAGTGCATTTAAAATGTTTTATTGAGCCTCTTTTCTTTCTCTTTTTTATGTCTTTTTTAAAAATCACTATCACTAGCCTCACTTCTGGCTCATATTTTTAAAAATACTCCTCCTAACAAATAAAATGATTAAGAAATCAAACACTGGCCATAAACAAAGATATCTGTCTCATTTAGTACCTTTAGTTCCATCACCTCCAAATCCAGAGGTGAGAAACATGTTTCATCAACATTCCTTTGGTGGTGTGGTTGGTCATTGCATTGACCAGTGTTCTTAAGTCTTTCAAAGTTGTTTTCATTGCTGTTATTAATGGATAATTTGTTCTCTTGGTTCTGCTTGCTTCACTCTGCATTAGTTCACACATGACTTTCCAGATTCCTCTGAAACCATCTCTTTCATCATATCTGTGATACAACAGTATTCTATTATGTAAATATGCCATATAATTTGTTTGGCCGTTCCCTAAATTGTTGGAAAAGATGCTCAAATATTGCTAAAGGATTAATTTTTCTTGCACTTAATGGCTTAATGAATGCTTGTTGACCATTTGAAACAGCTACCAATGTGATCTTTCTCTCTACTAGATTATTTACCATTTTAGGGAGTGAGGAGGGAAGAAGATAGGGAAGATGAGAATTTGGCTCAAACTTTTAAAATGGTGGGTTTTTTTTTTATGTAATGGAGGAGCTAAATAAAGTATATAGTTTTTAAATCTTAAAGTGATTTTCCTTAGAAGCAGGCCAAATGCCACTCCAGGACCTCTAATGACTTTAGGATCAATTTTAATATTTATCTCATCTATTTAAAATTTCTATTTTTGCGTATTTTCTAATACCCATACTAATGACTACATTAGCACATACATGAAGCAACACTCCAAATGTCTTTTCCTTTTGGTGAACTTGATTAAATACGTTTGGCAACCCCATGGTGCCTCCAAGATACCAGTTCATCTTCTGATGATTACTGAGATTTAATGATGAGTGGTCTTCATTCTCTTAAAGTGCTAGTAGGAATATTCAAATTTTACAGGGATAGACAATTTCAAAAGTCTCTGAAAAAGATTTATTTCCCAGTAAGTTTACCAATTGATCAGGGAACTAATTTCCCTGATCTTCTCTACTAGGCAGTGGCCACACAATAAATAGACATTTGTTGAATCAATTTAAATTTTTGTAGAATCACATAAATCTCTCTAAATCTTAGAGGTGAGAACGAGGCTGTTTTTCCTTGCATATATTTTTCCTTTTCTATGGCATCCTATTTTTGTCTTCATGGTGAGGACCAACCAAGTTGCATGGCCTAAATTCCAGACCAGGAATTTCAGCTACCTCTCCATCTCTGGATCCTTGGACCAGCAGAAGGGTGGGATGACAAGGTAGGAAGAACAACTGTATGTTAGAGTTGATGGTGTAAGGATCTGGGCAGTCTCTTAGAAAACAGTCAAAGGGACTTGGAGAGAGAAAGAAATCTAGGGGAAAACAGACAGAAAGACTGGAAGACATAAGTGACTGAGGGACACACCTGGACCCCTTATGCTGTCACTTCTACCAGTTGGCCCTATTCCTCCTGGCTCAGTAATTGTGTCTTCTCTTTTCATCCTCTCACCTTCGCAATCTTGGCTGCTGCCCTCATTGATCCTCCCTTTTCTCTCCTGTCAGTTTCTAAGTTGGAGTGGCACCAGGTCTCAGACCATCTCTCCTGTCCTCCACAAACAGACATGGGACAACACCCTTGGAATGACACATGCCACTGCATGACACCCACTACACAAGATGACATTTACTCACAGACACATTCACACCCCTTCCACTCTCCCCCACCCCACACACTCATCCACTCACCTCTACAGGCAGACTCAGACATCTTTCTTTTGCTTGTTCTTCTAACCATGTCTGTCACTCCACAGGTCAGGACATTCCAATTGGAATTCATTCATAATTCCTCCTCAGATATGGTACATGTACAGGCACACACAGAGGAAACACACATTCCCAAAGACATCCACACGGTTATACATTCAAATTGTACCATGTACAGAAAATGGTACCATCGAAAATAATGTTCACACATACACACAGACTCGCGCACTTGTACACGCAGAAACGTACATGTGTACACCTTTACAGGGGGTGAATTTGAATTCATTCTCCCCACCCTTCTACCCCCCAGACTGTGGTTCTCTGCTCAGTTTCTTCTGCCACTTGGTTTCAGTCACTCTTCGTTGTCTCCCCACCCCCCACCCAAGTCTTTCTCCCACGCTCTTTGCAATCCTGTCCTGCCTCTCTCTTCCCTCCCCCATCTCTGGGACTCCCCTGACCACTGCCCGCAGTGTCTCCCTCCTCCCCCAGGCCGGCTGTCTGGGGTTCCTGGGTGGGGTGGTTTCTCCCCCGCGTCCCATTCTCAGACCGCAGCCTGTGGACTCTCGGGGGTGAGGGATAGGGGCGGTGGAAGCTGAGGTGACGTCGAAAGTACAGCCCAATGCGGGGGGCGGGGTGGGGGAAGGCGGGACTGCGGCTGGGGTAACTGGACTGGGGGCTCCAGGGCCAGATCTCTTGCAAGTCTGCATTTGCCGCTCCCTCTGCCGGCCACCTGACTTGCCTGGTTTGGCCTCGACGGACCCGGGTAGGGGGGAGGAGTGAGGCTG
>NC_058134.1:293910662-293949189 GCF_016433145.1 Gracilinanus agilis | reverse complement strand
CTCTCTCTCTCTCTCTCTTATTCTCTCTCTCTCTCTCTCTCTCTCTCTCTCTCTCTCTCTCTCAAAGGGGGCAGAGGGTTTGTCATCTGTTTGGGTCTCAGTCAATTGTCACTCAACAGTCTATACAGAGCGGGATGGGGAGGGTATGTGTGTAGAATGGATACGTCTTGGGACAGAAACTGACTGGGAATAGAAATGCAAATGACTAGTTCCTATCGCTGACATAGGGTGTAGAGGAACCTCAGGAACCCAGGCACCTGGGTTTTATAACTATGATGCTTTCTCCTGCCCTGCTGCAGCCGAGAAGGGAATACAGTGCTTTGGTAGACATTTACTACACGTTTGTTGAATGAAACAGAATGGGATTGGGTAGGGTGTCAGCTCTTTTGGTGGGGATAGACAGGGATCTAAGAGTCTGAGCTAAGTCTGAGCCCCTGACATCCGTGTCCGACCCCAGGGGAATAGTGAATGTGGCGTCCTCCACCAACCTGCTGACCGACTCAAAGAGCTTGCAACTGGTGCTGGAACCAAGTCTGCAGTTGCTTAGCCGCAAGCAGCGGCGGCTAATTCGGCAAAACCCGGGGATCTTGCACAGCGTGAGCGGAGGTCTGCAGAGCGCTGTGAGGGAGTGCAAGTGGCAGTTTCGGAATCGACGCTGGAACTGCCCCACGGCTTCAGGGCCCCACGTTTTCGGCAAAATAGTCAACCGAGGTGCGCGCTGGGGAAGTTGCGGAGCTGGGGGGAAACAGTCTGGGAGAGGGCGAGAGGGAGGAGATTGTGGAACGAGGTGGACAAAAGTCACAACAAGGGATAGGTAGATTTTTGCTGCCGCTTCAGCCTAGATACCGCCAGCTCTGGGCTAGGAGTGGATTGGAGCTCAAGCCCCGAGAGCGCATCCAGACACAATCAATCAATCGACAGATGGTGGTTGCGCACTTTCTATGTGGCGTGCAAGACACTCCCCCCCCCCCCCACCCCAAATCCTATTTTCTCCTCTCTCTCTACCAGGGAAGCTGGCACTTAGCTGCCTGCTCCTGGGAACTAGCTAGCTTTTGGTCACTGCCCTGTACTGTACAGCAGGGGCTGTGCTGCGGGGCGGGGTGGGTGGAAGTGTAGGAAGTGTAGATGCCCTCAAGTGGCTACAGAGGGCACCGGATCAGCTCAGTCTTTCCAGCCTACCCATCCTTTCCTTTCAAACTACCCCTTCTTTTCCAGATGAAGGTTAGAGAAACTGAGTCAGGAAGGAGCTGTAGGCTCCATTTCATCTGCAACTACCCTTAGCAATCAAAATGCTTGCTGGATGCGAGTGCGTGTATGCTCGTGTCTTCCGGTTTGCCAGGCAAGGAATGTAGGGGAATGTGTCTATGCATGTGTCCAGAGTTCCTGTCCCAAATGATGTTTCCAGAACCTCTTATTCACCGGTAACCCCACCACTGCCCACCCCAGTGACCCTCATTCTTCTTTCGCTAACAGGATGTCGAGAAACTGCCTTTATCTTCGCCATCACGTCTGCTGGAGTGACACACTCGGTCGCTCGCTCCTGTTCCGAGGGTTCCATAGAATCTTGTACATGTGACTACCGGCGGCGTGGCCCTGGAGGTCCGGACTGGCACTGGGGAGGTTGCAGTGACAACATCGATTTTGGCCGCCTTTTTGGTCGAGAATTTGTGGATTCTGGGGAGAAGGGGAGAGACCTGCGTTTCCTCATGAACCTTCACAACAACGAGGCGGGGCGCACGGTAAAGGGAGTTCTGGGAGGGGGGGGCGTGGAATGCATGATGAAGGGGATAGGAATTTCATAGTGAGGGCTCACAATAAAAAAAAAAACAAAAAAAAAAAACAGACCTCGGGGTAGCAAGAGTGTGGGTATTCGGGAGAGGGGGCAGTTAGTGTGCCCAGGTTAGCAAGGTTATGTGGGGGTCGGGATGAGGATGTAGGTGTAGGTTAAGATAAATTTATGAGAGCAGATTGTGTCGCCGAAAAACCTGGGAACGCTCAGGTAAGCGGATCGACTGGTCAGGCCACCCCACCCTGGGGATAAATGGCCAAAAAGGCTTTGGAATTGGAGGATCTGAGACAGCGGAGAGGCAGTAGAAAACAGCTGGCCCAATTTCCTCCTGTATTTTGATTTGTCCAGTTAAGAGGTAGATCCAGAGCTCAAGCGCAGCCTTTTCGATTCCAAATGCAATGCTTTCCCCACTTCGCCAGCAAGTCTGCAGGAAAGAAAGGAAGCGGATGGAATTCATAGGTCCAGCCACTGTGGTCTTGCCTGCCCTAGGAGGGGGCTGAACTTAGGGGAGGTGACAGGATGCTTTTAAGGAAATAGGATGGTCAGGGGAAGCTACAGAAAATGATGACTGTCTTTCCCACAGACAGTGTTCTCGGAGATGCGCCAAGAGTGCAAGTGCCACGGGATGTCGGGCTCGTGCACTGTTCGCACGTGCTGGATGAGATTGCCCACGCTCCGCGCGGTGGGCGATGTGCTGCGGGACCGCTTTGACGGAGCCTCGCGCGTGCTCTATGGCAACCGAGGTAATAATCGCGCATCCCGCGCGGAGCTACTGCGCCTCGAGCCGGAAGATCCCGCCCACAAGCCACCCTCGCCGCACGACCTCGTGTATTTCGAGAAATCGCCCAATTTCTGCACCTACAGCGGTCGCATGGGCACAGCGGGCACCACGGGCCGGGCCTGCAACAGCTCTTCCCCGGCCCTGGACGGTTGCGAGCTCCTGTGCTGCGGCCGAGGTCACCGCACGCGCACGCAACGCGTAACTGAGCGCTGTAACTGCACCTTCCATTGGTGTTGCCACGTCAGCTGCCGCAACTGCACCCACACGCGAGTGCTGCACGAATGTCTGTGAGGGAGCCTGTGACCCCACAGCCTCCGAGGAACACTACTACCCTCTGGCCTCCTGCCCTGCACTGCAATCATTCCCCCTCCCCCGTCCCCCAACCCTTGCAACCCTTCACCCCGGGAATCCTAGGAATTCCTAGGCCAGGATCCCGTCCCTTCATTTCCCATGGTTCTTGAATACCCCCATTCCATCCCCCGCCCTTCACCGACATTCATGGCCCCTCTCTTCCCCCATCCTTCCCAGGTCAGTCAAGGGAACCCAAAATCTCTTGCTCGAGGTGAACCGGAATCCACACTGCTATAATGGCCAGTGTATTACAGACCTCCAGTCTTTCCCATAGCAATTTCCCCCAGAGTTTTCCCAGGGGGGGAAATACTCTGCAGCACTACTCCCTTCTCTTCTATGAAGTCCTCAGCTCAGGCCCGTTTGCACCCAGCACAGAACAAGAGATGATTTCAATTCTTCCAAACTCCTGGGGCTTCTAGAACTTAGAGAGAGAAACCACCACCATCTTTGATTGTGGACTTCTCTATCCTCCTTCCGCTTCTAATCTTCCTTCTTTCCTTTCACTTTTTTTCTTTCTGATTCCTCCCACCATTCTTCCCTGTCTTTTGCTTTTTCTCCTCTGGTCCCCACAGACTTTCCTGGGCAGAAAACCAGGCAGGCAATGAGACCTAGGACCCAGCCTCCCGGAATCAAACATAGGCAGTGCCCACCTCTTTCCTTACCCAAAGAAGGGGCAGAAGAGTTCCAGTGAAGGTCAGCTGTAGTGATGTGTCTAATGGGGTTAGGGAGACCCAGATGAGGTCACTTTCCACCCAGCCTCTGCGATGGGGCCATTGAACAGCTGTGAGTTCTGCCTACTATGTCCCCATTCTCACCCTTTCCCAGCCTCCTCCCTAGTCAGTGTGTAAATAATTTGCACTGAACTGTGGATACCAAGCCGAGGATTTGGTTCTTGTAAATAAAATATTTATTGTGCTGGGTCCCAGCCTGATCCACAGTACCACCCCTACCTCCAGACTCTGTTCCACAATTTCTCTTATCCTCTGGCCCTGTCCTATTCCTTTTCCCATTTCTCCTTTATAGATTCTCAAAGATATCTTTGACGATAAAAAACAGCATTTCTCTTCTGTGCACCCATTGTCCCCTGTAGTATTCTCCTTTGCAGAATAAAATCTCTATTTTTTATCAGTGATATAAATGGTTTTTTCCTTGTTGGTGCTAACCCCACTTTTCTTCAGCAAGGATTTTTTATATTTCCAGCAGCTCAGAGGTAAAGAGAGGCCTCAGGAAGGGGTAATATGAACAGACTTGGGCTCTTAACAGGGGTCAGGCCAGAGATTCAGGATCTTTGACCTCCAGTTGACCCTGCTGAGGCCACTGGTGGACCTTCTTCTCCTGTGGAAAGGGTACAATTGGGAAAGTCCTTAATGTGGGTTTGAGTCCCTCCTCTATCACTAAAAGACTGTGTGATCTCAGAAAAGTCATTTATCCTCTACATCTCCATTTATGTTTTAAAACATTATTTTGTTTATATTATAGAATGGTAGGATTCAGAGGTGGAAGGGAACATGAGGTATTATCTAATACAACCCTTTCATTTTCTGAAGGAGAAAATTGATGCTTAGAGAAGTTAAGGGACTCACTAAAAGACTCCTCAGCTAACAATTAGCAGACTGGATTCAAACTCAAGTCTCTTACCTCAAATTCTAGTATTCTTTCCACTAAGCCATGATCCCCACTCTAATCTGCTTCTTTCTTCCCACTTACATGATTCCTGAGTTTCTTCACTGACAGAATGGGAATCCATTATACCTGCCCAAATTAACTTCCAGGGTTAATGATCATGAGATCGTAGATGTAAAAGTGCTTGGAAGTAAAAAATTCAATGCAACTATCAGGCTTGATTATGATGATGATGATGATGATGATGATAGGAGTGAGGCTCCAAGGCCCATCTGTCCTGGCTGGAGCTTCGGGACTTTTTTTTTTTTTATAGGAAAGAAGCCACAGAAGACAGGCAACTTTCCTAGTAAGGCTACTAATACCAAAGAGGACTTCCACAATGAAGTATGGACATCCCAAGAAACCCATAATGGCATTCTAGGTCTAAGAGATCAGAACTGATGGGTAAGAATCATAGGCCACAGAATTTAGAAATGAAAGGGATCAAGGAAGGAAGGAGAGAGGCAAAGGAATCAGGAGCCAAATTATATAATGAGCCCAAACACAATCTCCACCAAAATGTAATCTTAAACTCGTACCATAAATACTGAGCAACTTCCATAGCCTTCCTTAAAGCTGACCCCAACCCAATGCTATCTAAAACTAGACTGTGGTCCTTACACTAAGCAGAGCATTCATTCCACACTGAACAAATTTTAAGTGCCTATTATCCTAATCCTAGACCTACCCAGCACCTTCCCCATGAACCCTAAGCTCTAATCATAACCCCGACTACTTATCATTTACCAAATTTCCTTTGTTTCTCGAAAGGCAAAAACCTTTAAGCTAAGCATCCAGACTTTTACTTCTACTTACCCCATGCACCAGCTAAATCCTGGTCCTCAGCCCAAAGGGAGAAAGAATGGATTAACTCTGGAGAGGAGAAGATACTGAGGAATGGGGAATGCAAGGGCATGTGGGGACAGTGAAAAGCCTAGAGAAGAATGCCCCAGGGAAGACATATATTATAGGACTCAACCTAGGGAGTTTCTTTCTCCTTCCATTGTTAGACCCCTCAACCCAGGAAGCTTCTGTCTCCCTCATAACTACACCTTAGGGAAAGGAGATGAATGGATATGAAGAAGTCTGAAGACAAGGAAGAGGTGATGTGGCCTTGGAGACCTGGGTTCTAGTTCTTTTCCCAGAAGTTGTATTACTAGGAAAATCTTGCTTCATTTCCCCCTTTTCATCTGTTATCTGCCCAGTGACTCTACCTCATCATGGAGCTGGGTAACAGACATCTATCTGGACAGCACCCTACAAGTGTGGATTCCAAGTCACTCATGTGGAGACTGCTCAGGAAACTGGGGAGCAGGAGAGTCAGGCCACTTAGAAAGACAGGATGGGATCCTCTGGGACAGGGGCAAGGGAAAAGGAAGCTTTGCTCAGGTCCGAGAAAGAAACCAGTGGCACTACCTTGGGTGCTCCAGTTTTAGTTGGTGCCAGAGCCCTGGCAAATGGGCTGGCATTAGTGAATCAAGGGGTGGGGTTGCTACTGAAAAATTCCAGGATCGGAGGGAGGAAAGGCAGGAAGGAAAGACCTATGAGTTAGGTGGAGGGGTTGGCATGCATGAAGTTGTCTGGGGGGGTTCAGCATGCCTGTAGTAGCAAATGCCTCAGCATTTGCACCCTGGAAAAACCCTGTCAGTGGGGCTGCAAATACCCTGGGGTTCAGCTCCCCACCTCCCACCCCACTCAGCGCCAGCTAAATCCTGCTCACCAGCCCAGAGGGAGAAAAATAACAAAGAGAGGAGAAAATAAGCTGTTTGGCTGTGGTGTGAGCAGGAATATCCATGCCGAACTGCCCACCACTCACCCTTACTCACTCTTTCCACACCCAGACAGGGCGTCCAACTTGAGACAGAGCCCCCCCACACACATGCACATTCACACACACACACACACACACACACACACACACACACACGTCTGGGCTGAAAGCAGCATCCGGTGAGAGGCAGGTTATAAATATGCCAGGGGAGCTGCCTTCAAATAGCTCCCTTGTCATTCCCTGAGGAAGGGCCAGGTGTGGGGGTGGTTCCTAGGAAGGGAGAGAGGGTTACCCTACACCCCCAGGCCTAAGAAGGGAGCCTGTGTTGAGGAGCCAGGTTGGGACTCCCCTGGAGGGCAATGGGGCCCTTTTCCAAGAATCCATGCAATGAGCTGCATTTTTTTTTTTTGCCCTTTTCTATTGAGAGTAGCAACAGCAGGGCCCCTTAGGGTCCTGGACACTCTGCTGCAAATCAGGATTTTGCCCAGCCTGCTAGGAAGATTCCCAGCCTCCAGAAGCATTAGAGGTCAAAGAGGCTGTCCCAGCCAGACCTGGTGGGACCTCATAAGGATACGGCCCAGAGGAAGGTCAACCTCCAGAGAAGCCCAAATGCCAGTTAGGGCCAGGCATCCCCTCCATCGTATTCCTGCTCTCACAGACACAAACACATGCAGAAGTACATCCACAGGCACGTTCATGTAGAAGCACAAGTCCTGAGACGTACAGTTCAGCCCCAAGAAGCCCATTCATGGGCATGCATTCAGATACTGGAAATCAGTGACTAGGGACACACGTGTGGACTATCTGGGTGTATAGCTTTATAATATCCATCCATATACACCAGAGCCCCCACACACGTGCAGGTACACACACACACACACCACAGAAACCCGTCCAACAGCTCAGAATCACTCTTAGATGTAACCCGTTAGCCTGCTCAGAACAGACACAGGACTAGCCTGGGAAGCAAAAGTCCTGGTTTCCCCACTGACCAAGTGGAAGACTTGGGGGTGGGGCAGTGCTAATTCTTCCTAGACCTCCTCCGGTCTCAGTTAAATGGGGGAAATGCTCCATGCAACACCCTGCCTCTCTGGGGTTCCCGATGGGGTGGGGGGACTGACTTCAGGTGAGGAAACATCCTGGTGATCTCTCTCCAGGAGGGCCATGGGATACTCCAGCCTCTGAGACCTGCGCAGAATTGCATGGCCACAAGGTGCCATGTTGAGCAAAAAGTTAGGAGAATGCAGCTCCACTGTGGCAGCCCCCCACCCCCCCAGCTCCCTCCCAGGACCTGTGCCCTCTCCTTCCTGGCCCTCCCCCACATTAATCCTCGGAAGTGAGGGGGCGACCCAGGCAGTCCTCTTGGGTTTTATTGTGGTCCTTCACTCTCCCCATTGGCGTCTAATTAACTCCTCCTGCCTCCTGGTTTTGTGTGCCCCCTCCCTTACCCCACCTTGTTGCCCCGCCCCTCCGCTCGTCCTGCTCCCCCCCAAAGGACATTCCAGCCCAGTCAGCCCATCGTGCCAGGGCAACCAGGGCCGGACTTTGGCCTAATCCTCCCGCCGCCTGGCCAGGCTGGGGGACCCCCACTCACCTCCCCATCTCTGGGGACTGCCCGACTCTGCTGTGGCGGAGACACACAATCAGGACAAAGGCGCAGGCCCCGGGGGGCTAACTCAGCCTTCACGCCCAGGTTGTGGGGCATTTGGGGAGTTTAATGAATTGTCCATCATGCCTTTCAGGGCTGGCCCGTCAGGCTGGATTAATCTTCGGAGCCCTGGTGGGGTAGGAGACACTAAGCCTGTATTTATTACTCTCCCATTGTCACTAATTGAGGTAATTATCTGTGACTCTGGCCCTGGCCAACAATGCTGCATTCACTCTCTCGACCTCAGATGGGCCTGGCTCTCACTCCCAGCTCCCCCCTCCCCAGCTCCTGTCTCCCCCAAACCCACCAAGGGCCAATTCAGACCCTGGAGCATCTTGGGAGAATGGACAATATCCCACAATACCCGGTAGCCACTACTATGGGGAGCTGTCCAGATTCTGGAAAAAGGTACTAGAAACTGGTGTTGGGGAACCTCAGGGACAAAGATTTTACTGGCAGAGGCCGGCTAGCCCGTTCAGAGGCTTGTTTATGGGATCAGTGGTTTTCTGGGATGATCCCTGCACACTTCACTTCTAGGGAGAGTGACATCATTCAGATGCAGAAAATCTTCTGATCCACTCTCAGATCCTGGCAGCCTCCAACACCTTAGATTATACAGAATGTGGAGTTTCCGCCACTCCTTTCCAAACTTCTACCTTAATCTATCTTGGACTCCTAAGCCCTCTGCAATAATTTCCAGGGTGGGTTGGTGTAGAGGGAAGAAGACGGAACAAAGATGAAGGGGATCTATACTTCCAGGATATTCCGGGCCTGGGGTCAGCAGAAAACTCAGGGGAAACTCCATGATGTATGGCTTTGGGAAAGGGCTGTATACCAACTAACTTAGCAAGGGCAGATGGGGTGTAGTGGATAAAGCAGAAAGATCTGCATTCAAATCTAGCTTCATGCACTTGTTATCTGTGTGACTCTGGGCAAGTCACTTAACCTCTGCCTTAGTTTCTTCAAATAAAGTAAAAAGGAGGAAATAATAGCACCTCCCTTACAGGTATCAAATGAGATAATATGTACAAATCTCTTGGCACATAGTAGATGCTATATAAATGCTTATTCTCTTCCTCTTTCTTTCTCCTTCTCCAATGTACTAAAGATTCCCACATCTCTGTGTCCATGCAGGGACTTTGTAAAAAGACAAATGAGCCTGTGAAGAGACAGGAGGCAGGTGACAAGTCCTTGAGGATAGAGATCCCACAAGACATCCTCTTTTAGTCCAATGTTTCCTTTGATCTGCTAGGGAGAGGGCATAGCTACGTGGTTCTGTCTGTGGCAGTATCAATGATGAACGTCAGGACGAGAGGTCTGTACCTCTTTGATGGAGCTGACCTGTCCCTACCTACTCCAATTTCACTTTGCCTCTCTCAAATAAAGATTTGCTAAAAAGGAAAAATATCATTCTAGACCAGCATCCAATTCACTCTGCAACCGATGATATGCAAATATAAAATGAAATTGCCCATGCCCACAAGCAGGCTACATTCTACTCAGAGTAGTCTTATGGGGGAACACTTGTGGGTATCTTAAATATTACTGGGTTTAGAGAAAGGGGAGAAGGAGGACTGACTGGACAGGGATAACAGATTGGACTAACAAACTGGGGGAACACAAACCCCACCAAAGAACAAGGAATGGGAGATTATGGATTTGCAGTTGATACCAACTGCCACCACAGATCCACCTAGCCTGGGAGTCTGTGAAACTAACAAGTGACTAGCCTGGGACCCATGAATTATAAAAATACAGGTTTAATACAGACTATAAGGTTAGGGATGATGGTAGAGGTGTATCTATAACTAGGAATATCTAACTGACAAGAAATGGAGTTCAAGAGTGAGTTTCTCTGTCAACCTAACTTGTCAGGCTGACAGCCTTGACTGAAGACTAGAGGGAGAGAGCTGAGTATTAGGATTCTCACAAATGGTCCAGATTGCTTCTTTGATGACTTCTGGATAACAGGAACCAACTCCTTGCACAACCAATAATCCAAGAGATACCAAGATACCAGGTAGAGAAAATGCCTGCAAACTGTCCACCAGAAACAGACACTATCCACTACCAAGGGTTGTCTTGAGAGATATTGTTTTCAAGTTTCTCTAATCCCAAAGATCCCAAGCTCATGGAGTCACTGCTGACTGGACCTCTGCTCCAAACACTCTCACACCAGCAATGACAGTTTCACTCCTCCCCTAGTTGCATTCCAATACAGAATGCTCAAAGCTGACAGCCAAGCTCCTATAAATTTCTATTCTATTACCTAAATTGCTTCATTATAGTAGTCACATCAGTTAAAGACTTCTGGGATCTGAAAGACTGTTGGGAGGACAAAAAAAAATCTATAAACCAATATCTTGCATTCCTAACTGGATACTGTGGGAATAGCTTCTGGGAGGGAGGGGGGAAGAGAGCCAGCCGCCAGCCATGGAGAGACAGAATGAATGTGGGACTCCCAATTCTCCCAACCACTAGCTAATGAATATTCCTAAAGTACTGTCTTAAGCAAGTTCTTCATCTTCATAGTAACCTTTAGGGGCTCCCCAGATAAAATCAAGTTATCAAAAAAGTAGGAGAGGAAACAGACATGGTAAGTGCCTACTAGTGCCAAGGACTGTGCTAAACACTTTAAGAGTATTATCTCATTTGATACAACCCTGTGAGGTAGGTGCTATTATAATCCTAATTCTACAGTTTAGGAAACTGAGGCACAGAGCAAAGTGACTTACCCAGGGTTACCTAACTAGTAAGTGGGTCACATTTGAACTCAAGTCTTCATGACTCTAGCCAATCTATTTCCATCCATTACAATGTTCCAGGCAA
The DNA here is from genome assembly GCF_016433145.1 of Gracilinanus agilis. NCBI lineage: Eukaryota > Metazoa > Chordata > Mammalia > Didelphimorphia > Didelphidae > Gracilinanus > Gracilinanus agilis. The sequence goes on along the minus strand of NC_058134.1, from coordinate 293,938,358 downwards.
CTGGGTACAAAGAAAGGCAAAAAATAGCCCCTGCTCTCGAGGAGCTCACAGTCTAATGGAGTAGGTGATATGCAAATATGTATAGGAGAAAATGGAGATAATCAACAGAGAAGGCACTAGTATTAGGAGGAATTGGGGAATGACTTCCTGTAGAATGTGGGGTTTTAGGTACGGGCTAAAGAAAGCCAAGAAAGTAGCAGCTTAATCCTTGGCAATCCACCTGTTGCCATATTATCTTTCCAACTTTATGATACCATAGACATAGGGTGAGAAGAGACCTCAGAGGTCATCTAGCTCAAACTCTCCTTAAATCCTGGGTCCCATCTACAACAATCCCAACAATGGAGCCATCAAACATTGGCTTAAAGACATCTGATAATGGAATTAGTCACTGTGGCATACTAGAAAGTGTTCTGGCCTTAGAGCCAGAGAACTTTAGTCTGAACCTCAATTCTGCTATTTACCTAACTGTGACCAGGTCAAATCAATGAACCTCCTGCCTTTAATTTCCTCTTTTGTAAAATGAGGGAATTTGCAATGATTTCTAAGATCCCTTCTAGCTCTGATTCTAATGTAGTGTGCAGGTGTGCTGGGGTAGGGGGGAGGGCTGCAATTGGAAGAGGTGTCCACTCAGGAGATTTTAAAAGCCATTACTACCCTTTAGTCCCCTCTGCCTTATAAATCTGGGACTTCCTTTAAGGGGTGAATAAAGGAATACCTTTCTCCAATCAAACTTCATGGTGGCTACAATCACAAGACACACACACACACACATATACACACACACACACACACACACACACACACATACACACACACACACACACCTTGCCTAAGCAAGTCTGAGCCTGGGCCCTGGACCCCAGACTTCTGTTTTGTTTTTCTCTTGAGCATAAATGAACAAACTATGATCCTGAAATGGGTATGTCCAGGCCTGACCTAGCCTCATGAGGGTTGGAGACTCTTGGGTTCCTCAGCTGCCTTGACAGCATAAAGAGGGGTCTTCAACTACAACCATTTCTGAGACAGGGGACCAACCTGGGTCTGGCTTATCAGAAGAAAAGTATTTTGCTTGACAGCACAGAGTTGAAGTGAGTGTGAAAAGTCAATTCAATTGTCCCATTTCATGCTTCCTATTTTGACTTTTAAGTATTAACCTAACAAGAAAGAATGACAGTAATTGTAAGTAACCACTATTTGTTAAAAAGAAATTTTAACTCCATATTTGACCATTATTAGCAAGCATGAGTACTTCCATGTATGCAGAACAGAAAAAAAGGATTGTACAAGAAACTGAATCTCTATTATGTAAAACTTTCATTAAAAAAAGATGGTAAAGTCATTATGTTAGCTTCTAAGTTGTTTTGTTTGTCTCCTTTTGTTTTTTTAAAACCCTTATCTTCTATTTTAGAATCTATGTTAAATATCAGCTCCATGGCAGAAGAGAAGCAAGGACTAGGCAACTGGAGTTCAATGCCTTAGCCAGGGTCACACATCTAGAATCTAGGACTTCCTGAGTCCAAGTCTGGCTCTCTATCTACTGCACCACCTACCCACCCTTGGACCTCTTTTTGTTCTCTTCTCAGCTTAAAAAAAAAAAAAAAAAAAAAAAAAAAAAAAAAAAAAGCTAGAAGTGAGGTAGGTAGGTAGCTCAGTGGTTAAGGAGCCAGACCTAGAGATAGGAGGTCCTGGGTCCAAATTTGACCTTCCATACTTCTTAGCTGTGTTGCCCTGGGCAAGTCACTTAACCCCAATTGCCTAGTCCTTGATTACTTTGAAAACAATACTTAGTATTGATTCTAAGAAGGTAAGGCTTAAAAAAAAAAGCTACAAGTACTCCCTTTTTATTTTTTATTATCACTATTATTAGGACTACTTTCCTTCCCAAAACCTATCCCTATATTGAGAAAAAACAACCTTGTAATAAACAAATAGAATTAAGCAAAATAAATCCACATGCTGGCCATATTCAAAAATATGTGTCCCCATTCTCTTCCTAGTGACTTTTGAGTGAGGAGAAATACTGCTATGTGCCAGTTACCATGATTAAGTGGTTTAGAAATATTGTCTCATTGATCTTCACAGCAACTCTGAGAGGCAGGTGTTGTTGCTATCCCCATTTTAGAGTTGAGGAAACTGAGGCAACTATAGATTAAGTGACTCATTTAAGGGATACACAGTCAATAAGAGTCTGAGGCTGGATTGGAACTCAGGTCTCCCAGACCCCTCTAACTCACTGTACTCCAGGCAGTAATTCAATTGCCTCAATTATTAAGACATTATAACGAAAAACAACTTTACAAAATTTTACAATGCCATACAATGACCAATACCTACGCCAAAGGATTGATAATGAAATGTACTATCACCAGACAGAGAATGGTCTACAGGGGTTCCCAAACTTTTTTGGCCTACCACCCCCTTTCCAGAAAAAATATTACTTAGCACCCCCTGCAAATTATGAAACTATTTATCGAACTCAAAATAGAATATAAAACAAAAAAAAGTGTGGCCATCACTGCCTCCCTGGATTGCTGCAGCACCCACCAGGGGGCGGTAGCGCCCACTTTGGGAATCACTGGTCTACTAGAATACATACTGTAAAAGATGGGGCACCAAGGATGTTAAAATATAACCTAAATGGTTGTGGGTACACACACTGGGTTAAAGGAGAGACAGGACCAACCAGGATAGGGAGACCAGGATTCACTGCTAAGCTGGTAACTGTCAAGAATGGCTGTTGGCCCAACATTCACCCAGCTCACCACTAGGCCAGAGTCTATGGAACCAGCAGGCAAGGTAAAAGTTTTAAACAGTTTAATAGTGTGTAACTAAATAAAAGATGGGATAGGGGATTCTACACTTAAAACCTAAAGGGGAAAACACAAGGCAAGGGGAAGACTACTCTAATATAAATGACCTAGCCAGGCAGGGCCCAAAGGAGTAGTACTGGAGTCACTAGGAAGGCTGCTTCAAACCTGGTTCCAGCCAGGTTTGACCAGCACAGCTAAAGGGCCTGAGGGGGGCTTTGAGGGTTCTCACAGTAATCCAAAGATGATCACGGGATGCCAAGAGCCAAGGTGATCCAAGGTACTCAAGTAGAGAGAGTGAGCTTGAGATGCTGTCCACCAGATCCCAAACCACTTCCCACTTGGTGCAGCTCTGCAGGTCTTGTCCACTTGCTGGAAGCCTCCACCTCTCAGGATCCCAGGGAATCTGGATGCAGGGTTTCCTTAACTCTGAGATCTCCCAGGGCTAGCAACAGTTTGTGCCAACCACTAACGGAGTCTCTCCCAGAGCACAAGCCCTACTTCCTGCTCCTTCATTCCATCTTGGAATCCTCCAGCCCTTCCTGCTAGGTCCATATAAACTATATGTAACTGATACTAAATAATCTTCCTCACAACAATACACATATACCTCTTTATATATACATATACAGACAGATGCCAGTGTTTTACTTTTGTATAACTTTTTTCCCTTGGTTTTTCTCACTTAACTCTGCATTAGTTCATAGGTCATCTTATGTTTTTTTCTGAATCCATCTCTTTTGTCATTTCTTATCATCTCCTTTGATGGTTATCCCCTTGTTTTCTTATTCTTTGAAACAACAGAAAATTCTGCTATAAATTTGGATCCTTTTCCTATCTGTTTGTGGGCATAAGCTCAGAAATATGCATAATTTAGTCACTTTTGGGGGACAGTTCCAAATTGTTTTCCTGAATGGCTGGACACTGCTCCACCAATAATGCACTTATGTTCTTATCTTCCAACAATTTTCAAATTTTCCTTTTTTTTGTCATTGCTGCCATTCTAATAGGAATGTCATGGTTGTTTTAATTTGAATTCCTCTTATCAATACTGATTTCTAATTATCTTTTAACACAATTATTGATACCTTTGTTTTCTTCCCTTGGGAATTGCCTAGTAATATCTTTGATTATTTATCTAGTGAGTAATAGCTCTTATTTTTATATATTTTAATCCATTCCTTATATATCTAGGTTATCAAACTTTATGTAAGAAACTTACTTCCAAGATTCTTCCTACCCTTCAGTTAATGACTTTCAAATTTTAACTCCATTGATTCTGTTAATGTAAAAGCTTTTGTTTTACACAAACAAAATTATTCATTTTGTTCATGAATTCTCTTATCAGATGAATTTTATTATTTTTTCCTAGCACTGTAAGGTAATCCTTTAGTAGTCTGATAGGTATGAAAATGAATAGGCAAATTAATTTAGGTACTATCATAATTTTTATTATATTGACACAACCCAACCATGAACAATTAATATCTATCCAAATATTTAGGCCTGTTTTTATTCATATAAACAAAAGAGAGAGAATAAACCAAGTCTTGTATAGGGGCAAGTATCTGTCTCCTTAAGGTGCTCTTGAGTCAGAAATCCTCTCTTGACTGCTTAGTCACTGGACTGATTTGCCCCCAAATTCCATTAGCAATTTAGAAATTCTTTTTTTTTTTAAACCCTTACCTTTTGTCTTAGAAGTATTGGTTCTAAGGCAGAAGAGTGGTAAGGGCTAGGCAATGGGGGTTAAGTGACTTGTCCAGGGTCACACAGCTAAGAAGTGTCTGAGGCCAGATTTGAACCTATGACCTTTCATCTCTAGGCCTGACTCTCAATCCACTGAGTCACCCAGCTGCCCCTAGAAATTTAGAGATTCTAAATTGACACCCAGATAATTTGATCAGCCAATCATCTACTTCTTTCTTAACCCACTCAGAAAGACTCACATCTCCTAAAGAAATCATAGATTAAAGCCAATTGTGTTTACACATTTAAAATTTAATAATTACATTGATTATATTACATTAATTGAAGTGAGGGTATGGAATACCTTTACAAGTATTATGTAGTTTTAGTCATATAGTTCAGTGATTCCCAAAGTGAGCGCCACCGCCCCCTGGTGGATACTGCAGCAATCCAGGGAGGCGGTGATGGCCACAGGTACATTTGGGGGCAGTAAGGAGGCAGTGATAGTATGTGACAGGGGGTGCTAAGTAATAATTTTTCTGGAAAGGAGGCAGTAGGCTAAAACAGTTTGGGAACCACCAATATAGTTCTTATATATATCTTGGTCAGTAGACTACAAAATATGTCATATGTTATATGTCTGTAATTATTTCAAATGGAAATTTTCTTTCCATCTTTTCCTGCTGGGTTTTGTTGACAATACATAGGAAAGTTGGTGATGTAGGTAAGTTAATTTTATATACTGATANTTGGTCAGTAGACTACAAAATATGTCATATGTTATATGTCTGTAATTATTTCAAATGGAAATTTTCTTTCCATCTTTTCCTGCTGGGTTTTGTTGACAATACATAGGAAAGTTGGTGATGTAGGTAAGTTAATTTTATATACTGATATTTTGCTAAAGCTATTGTTTTAATTCATTTTAATCAAATCTCTAGGGTTCTCAAAGAGGCCATCATATCATCTTAATTAATTAATTATATATTAATATAGTTTATATTGGAGTATATTTGATTCTTTTTTTGACAATGCTTATTCAATTAGTTTATTTTCCCTGTCGTGTGGGGAGGAAAGACATACTCTTGGATAGGTCTCTAGCATTTCTCGATCATATATAATGTTAACTACAGGTTTTAGATATATACTATTTACTATATTAAGTATAATAAGTATAATTAAACATGATATTTACTATATTATTCCTGTGCTTTTTAGAGTTGCTTTTTAAAAAAAAATAGGTATCATATTTAGTCAAAAATCATTTTAAAATATCTCTTGTTATAATGTGCAGATTTATTGATTTTGATATTAACAGTCTAGCAAGTTTATCATTTTTCAAAAATTAAGCCAACCTTGCATTCCTAATCTAAATCCCAACTAGAAATAATTAATATTTTTGATGTATTGCTGTAGATTCTTTAATATTTCATTAATATTTTTGTAACTATTCATTCAGGATCTTGGTCTACGGTTTTCTTTCTCAGCTTTATCTCCTTTTTTTGATATTTTGATATTTTGGTGTGAAAATAAAATTTGTATCATAGAAAGAATATTGTAAGATTTCTTCTTTTTCCATTATAGCAATAGTTGGTGTTATGTCAACACCTGGATGTTTTTTTCTTTTAGAAGTTCATTTATGGTTTGTTTAGTTTCTTTTTCTGAGATTAGGATATTTAATTTCCCTACTTCTTGTCCTGTTAATCTTAACATTTTAAATTTTTGTAAATATGAATCTATTTAATTTAGGTTATCAGTATTGTTTGTAAATAATTAAGCAAAATAGTTTCTATTAATTTTCTTTTGTTTCCATTGAATTCTTTTCATTTTTTATAAGGTAATTTTGTTTTCCTTTCTTTTAAAATCAGACAAGTTTATGGCTTATCTGTTTTATTAGTTTATTTTAAAACAGCTTCTAGTTTTCTTTATCAAATAGTTTTTTCTTTCAATTATTTAATCTTTTCATTGATTTTTAGAACTTTTTTATTTACTAGGGATTTTCATTTGTTACCATGTTGATCTTTTTTTTTTTAGTACTTGCCTAATTTGTTGGTCCATTCTTTCTCTCTTTTGTTTATCCAAGTGTTTATAAATTTAAAAATTTTCCCTAAGTGCTAAATTGGCTGCATTTCAAAAGTTTTGGAATGTTGCATCATTTTGGGCATCTTCTCGGATAGAATTAGTACTATTTTTATTTCTTAAACACTTATCTTTTATATTAGAATCAATACTGTGTATTGGTTCCCAGGCAGAAGAACAGTAAGGGCTATATGTAATGGGAGTTAAGTAACTTGCCCAGGGTTGCACAGCTAGGAAGTGTCTGAGGTAAGATTTGAACCAGGATCTCTCATCTCTAGGCCTGGTTCTCAATCCACTGAGCCACCTAGCTGTCCCGTTATGCTTTTTTTAAGTTCCCATGAGACATAATAAATTCTCCTTTACATGCTTACTTTACCTCTGTTGAAATCTTTATGATTAAAGTGTCTTTCTTATAAACATTATCATGTTATGCTTTCTAAACCATTCTGTTCTCTTCTTCCACTTTATAGGTGAGTTTATTCCATTCATGTTTATGGTAATGATTTTAAAATATATATTTCTCTCTATTCTTTTCTCTGCTTCTTTTTCTTGTTTTTCTCCATGCCCCCACCTTTATAAAGGAGACAGCAATGAAAAAGGAGGGTCATTGATACTAATGATATGTAATTAGAAAGCTCTGCTTCCATTCTAGTATTCCTTTTCTCTTATCCCTGCCCAGGTTCTGAAGACTATTCTCACCTTTCCTTTTTTGCCTCTTAATTTCCCCTTTATGATTCACTCTCCAAAACTGAAGGTGAATTTAATTCATTTCTACACCAAACTCTCTCATAATTAGGTGCATAGGGAGAGGAAAATACATGCCTGGTTTGTGTGTAAGTCCTTGTCAGGTTTAGACAAAATTTTAGTTCATATAGTTCCCCCTCCCTCAGTGCTTATATTTTCCTTTCATTGGGCACCCAATTATGAGAAATAATAAGTTAATCTCTTCCTTCTACTTTCCCCCCCAGAGTATTTCTTTTCCCCTGTTCTAGAGGCAACTAGGTTGCACAGCAGACAGAGAACTGGTCCTGAAGTCAGAAAGACCTATTCAAAAATAACTTCAAACAAGTATTATCCGGACAAGTTACTTAACCTCTATTTGCCTAAGTTTCCTCAACTATAAAATGATAATAACAATAGCATCTACCTCAAAGGGTTGTTATAAGTATCAAATAAAATGATATTTTGTAAATACATTTGGCACAGTTGCTGGAACATAATAGGTACTTAATAAATTCTTATTCTCTCCTTCCATTTCCTTTCTTCTTTTACTACTATCCTTTGTTGTATTTAATTCCTTCTGTGACCTCTGAAAGGCAGCTAAATAGCACACTGGGTAGAGTGTGGGGCTTAGAGTCAAGAAGACTCATCTTCCTGAATTCCAATCTTGCCTCAGATATGAACTAGTTGTGTGACCCTGGGTAAGTCATTTAACTCTTTCTCTCAGTTTCCTCATCTATAAAATAAGCTGGAGAAAGAAGAAGCAAACCACTCCAGTATCTTTACCAAGAAAACTTCAAACAGGGTCATGAAGAGTCAGACATGACTGAAACTACTGAACAACAATAATGACCTTTAAAAACCTAAAGTTTTTGGAAGGAGCACATGATTTTTTTTCTCCTATTAGAATATGTCTTTCATCATTATCATCTTTTAATCCTCCCTTTCATTTGCTCAGATATATTTACTTTTCTAGGTTTCTCGACTCCTTTTTTTTATTTTAAAGTTTGTACTCCACTCTAGTCTTTTCGTTAGGAATGCTTTAAAGTACTCTATTCTGTTAAAGATCTATTCCTTCCACTCCTATAGGATTACATTCAGTTTTGCAGGGAAATTTTTCTTGGTTATAAATTTGTCTTTTGCTTTTTTTTGATATATATTCTTCTTTGCAAGATGTCCTCTCCTTTATGTTGATAATTGCTAAGTTTTGCATGACCTTGACTATGGTTTCTTGGTGCTTGATTTCTTTCCTTATGGCTGATTGCAATATTTTTCTTTGATCTAGAAGTTCTGGATTTTGGCTATGATATTCCTGTGAATTTTCATTTTTTATTTTCTTGTATGAGGTAGCTAACATTTCACTTTACCCTTTGAGTTCTCATAGATCTGGGCAGTTTTCATTTATAATTTTTTTGAACTATAGTATTCAAGCATTTCTTTTTTGGCAGTAATTTTAAGTCTGATGATTCTTAAATTTTCTCTTCTTGAACCATGTTATTTTGTGTGCCTGTGTTGCTGTTTTTTGGAGACCGAGTCTCCAAAATGTAGTTGTCATTTATTGGAAATGCAGTTGTCACTCATGAACCCTATCCCACTGATCAACACGAGAGCTTTGACTTGCTGAAATTTTCATCCTATTTAGGCAACCTCAAAGCCACTGGTTTAGCTTACTACAACTCATAACTCCTCAACTCAAGTGATCCACCAGCCTCAGCCTCTCAGTTGCAGGAATTACAGGTCTATTCTAACATGCCTGGCTTAGATTACTTGTTTTTTGAGTGTAGAAACTTTATATTTTGTTCTATTTAAAAAAAAAACTTTTGATTTTGTTCCAATATTTCTTGTTGTGTCATGGAATTGTTGGTTTCTGTTTCATCTCTTCTAATTTCCAGAGAGTCAATTTCTTGGGTAAATTTTACCACTTTCAATATATTCCAAGATATTAATCCTCTTTTCATTTCTATCCTATGTCACTTTCATTTCATTTAATATTATATTTTGTAGATCTTATTTCATTTCTTTCACATACTTTTGTCCTTGAAAACAAGCCACTTCTTCTGAGACTCCATTTGTAGTCATTTTAAACTTATTTCCCCGAGTTTTCTTTTTTGATGATTCTTTTTTATTTATTTATTTACTTATTTCGAATATTTTTCCTTGGTTACATGATTCATGTTGTTTTCCTCCCCTCTTCCCTCCTCCCTCCGAGAGCTGACAAGCAATTCCACTGGATTATACATGTATCATTGTTCAAAACCTATTTCCATATTATTACTATTTGTAATAGAGTGATCATTTAAAGCCAAAATCTCCAAGAATATACCCTCTGAACCATGTGATCAATCATATGTTTTTCTTCTGCGTTTCTACTCCCATAATTTTTTTCTCTGGATGTGGATAGCATCTTTCTCATATGTCCCTCAGAATTGTCCTGGGTTATTGTGTTGCTATTAGTAAAAATGTCCATTACATTTGATTATGCCACAGTGTTTTACTTTCTGTGTACAATGTTCTCCTGGTTCTGCTCCTTTCGCTCTGCATCAATTCCTGGAGGTCTTTCCAGTTCACATGGAAATCCTCCAGTTTATCATTCCTTTCAGCATAATAGTATTCCATCACCATTAGATACCACAATTTGTTCAGCCATTCCCCAATTGAGGGACACCCTTCATTTTTCATTTTGGGATGATTCTTGACACATAATATTCTTCTGAGTGTTCATCGTCTTCTTCTGTAACTCAGATCTCAAGCCTCAGTTCTTTATTTGGGATTTTGTAACAGAGTCGGGTTCTAACCTATCCCTTTCTCTTAGACGAGGTAATTAAATTATTTGGTCCTGTCTTCTCTTTCTTGGGTCGGTCTGAACTCAGAGTTCTGGCAGATTTCAAAGTCCTTAGAGCTTTGTGGTTGGTTGTCTCCAATCAGGGCACTGAGTAGTCTTATGTTCCACCCTGAGTTATCTTTTTATTATTAATTAATTAATTAATTTTAATTTAGAATATTTTTCCATGGTTACATGATTCATATTCTTTATCTCTCCTCCTCCCTCCTCCCTCCCATAGCCAACACACAATTCCACTGGGTTTTACATGTATCATTGATCAAGATCTATTTCCATTTTATTAATATTTGCAATAGAGTGATGATCATTTAGAGTCTACATCCCCAAACATGTCCCTGTCGAACCATGTGATAACACCTTGAGTTTTCTTGATGAAGGTGCTAGTAGTGTTCTCTTTCCCTTTCTGTTAGAGGAAGCTAGATGGCAGATAGAGTGCTGAGCCTCTTGTGTCAGGAAGAATTGAGTTCAAATCCTGTCTCAGACAATTATTAGCTATGTGACTTCTGTTTGCCCTAATCCACTGGAGATGTATCTTTGCAAAAAACAATAATAACAATAACAACCCATGGACAATATTGCTATGCTACATCACAAAAAATCAGACATGACCGAACAACAATAACAAGTCTTTGTACCTTGTAAGGTTTCCATGGTCAAGGCACTGGGTAGCCTTTTGTCTCCCTCCCACACCTTCCTTGGTGCTTCCAAATCAGGACATTGAGTGGCCTTCTGTTCTGACTATGATTTTCTTGGCCAGAAGTTGACTGGTACTGCCCAGATTAGAGTATTTCCTAGGGATTCCCCATATTTAACTAGGGGAAGAGCTTAGTGGGTATAAACAGCAGGAGCCACTGGTGTACTCTGACCAGAATATATCCAATGGAGTCTATGCTCTAATTCCAAGGAAAGATGGGTTCAATGTTAAAGGGCTTCGTATTTTGAAATGACCCAGCAAAACCTGGCTGGTCTCTTTCTCTCCCTTAAGTTTCAGGCTGTATCAGAGGGTATTAGATAATGAACCAACAAGAGCTGTCCACTTGGTAGACTTTAAAAGAAGTGACTATGCTTTTTGCCCTTCCTTCTTTCCACAGGACAATGAGTTACAAACTTTCTTCCTTCTGGAATATATGTTATCATGTGACTTTCTATAACGGGTGCCTTTCCACCATTCAGGCAGCTGAGTGGAAGCTAGACATGAGCCTAATAAACCTTAAGTGATTTTTTTCCCTAAGGGGTTGGGGTGTAGTTTTAAAGAACCAGAGAGCAAGAAAAGTAGCCTGACCTCTCTCTTTAGGAGTTAAGTTCCCTCAGAACTGAGTCCAGTCTACATGCAAAAGATGAAGAGTTAGAGGATCCTCAGTGAGAGAAGGATAGGAAGAGAGCTCTAGCTCTCCTGGGTTCAGCAGTGGTTGCATACTATTACAGTTGTGATCACAGACAGTTTAGGAGAAATATAAGAAAGGTAATGAAGTGCTGATGTATTGAAATGATATGCAGGAGGACAGCTAGATGGTTCCATGGATTGAGAGCCAGGCCCAGAAACAGAAGGTCCTGGCTTCAAATCTCATCTCAGATACTTTCTAGGTGTATGATCCTGGAAAAGTCACTTAGTCTCAATTGTCTAGTCCTTACCTCTTCTGCCTTGGAACCAGTACTTAGTATCAATTCATAGCAGAAGGTAAGGATTAAAAAGAAAAACAAATGAGAGCTATGGAAGAGATATTTCAAAAGAAAATTAACAACTAGGTTTAAGAGATAGAAAATCTCTTACAAACAAGAAACTCCCTGAAAATTTGAACAGACCAAATAAAAGCCAATGACTTCATGAGGCAACAAGAAATATTAAAACAAAGGCCAAAAGCTGAAAAAATGGAGACTGGCGGAACCAACTTAATCATACTCTGTGTGTCTTGTATAAAATAATAAGCAGGTCAGAACCCAAATATTCAAATAGCAAACTAGCTCAGGGGCAGCAGTAGATCCAACCAAGTCTTGGAGATAGAGGAGAAGAATTTGTTTCTGTTGCCTCCTCTTGGCCAAAGGATAGTCTTGTGGATTTTGAAGAGTCAAAAGATTATAGGCTTCCCAGCAGGAACCTAGCAGTGTCTCCAAATCATCTGAGGCTAGTCTCTTCACTGGGAACTAAGGACAAATTAGATACCTGGAAGAAAGGCAGTTTGGGGACCTTAGAAGCTCCATGCTTAAGGGGAATTTCTTGAGAGTTCATAAAGGAGAGAAAAAGACTTCCAGCAGAAGTTCTCCCAGCAGGTTACTTCCTTATATTCTAAGCTTGAACTTGCTTTCCCTTGGATTCTCTATGTATTTGTGGTGGTGGTGGTGGTGGGGAATATCCTACAAATGTTTTGTACCAAATGTTCTTACCTCTTTCTAAAAAGCTAATTAAATCTGTCTGGCTAACAGAAGTGGGGACTTGTGATTTATAGTACTAAAAAACAACAGTCAACCACTCTGGAGAGAAGAGGTGGCTGGCCACTGATGGCCCCCCAGCTTATACATGGATGTTTAGGCTAACTTTATTGAATTGAATTTGGATACCAGGTCTGATACTCTTGGCTTTGTGTCCTCTGTGAACTTCTTACTTGCAACTATCCATCTACATATATTTTGTGTCCAATTCAAATTGGTGTTAGACTTGAGGACTGTATGTAAAGTATGTACACTGTGATACATCTGGGGTATTATAGGAACAGTAGCAATTCAAACTGGTTTATATGAGACCTCCCTTAAGCCCATCGATGGAAACTCAGTGTGCCACAATCTGCCACCAACCACCTAGAATTGCCAGATTTTCTAGTGCAGTCTAGCCTTCCCCAAATGTAAAATGGGAATAACAATAGCACTTGCCTCATGGGATTATTTTAAGAATTAAATGAGATCATATTTGTAAAGTATTTAGCACAGGACCTGGCACAGGGCCCTGTACAAATGCTTATCCCCTTCCCACCTTACTCCCCCCCAAAGGTTATTCTTTCTGGCCACCAGAGGGTAGCAGCCTGTGTAATAAGTAGATAATGTAGCTGATAACAGGGGAGCTGGCGGTACAAGTGTGTCACCTGGGCCTGAGAGCCAGGAACTTCAGTAGCTGGAGATTTGAGACTGTCAGGGATGTGTAGCCTGAGCTGGGATGCCCAGTCGGTCTCCCTGCTACCTCTAGGCTCCTTTAAGGTGGAGAGTGAGGGGCCCCTTCCTGCTGGAGTGAAAGCAGCACTCAACAGGAAGTGAAGCTCACACACTCCCTGAATAAAATGGATGCTTGCCCAGTACTTCCTTTAGGGTCAAGTGGTTTCTATTTTCCCCTCTCCTCAGCCCCTTTAGCCCAAGATGTTGTTATAATACCTACAGAAGCTCACAGATTCAGGATAAGGGTTTATTTTAACTCGGAAGGGAAAACTGAGGTAAGAGGGTTCAGGACTCTTGAGAGACTGTTGCTAGGGGTGACTGGCAAGTGTTGGCAATGGACCTAGAAGGTAAGGCCAGGTTGAGGGAACCAGCTCTCAGCCAGAGATAGTTTAACACTGCCCTGATGTTGTTTGGTCCACCAGCTGGACAGATATAGTTGATGAATTGGTTTGGGGGTGTCCCTGTTGCTAGGTTGCCCTTATCTAAATCCTGCCCACGATCCACAACCCAAACCTCCCTTCAACCTCCCGGGGTCCCCAAGGGGAAGTCAGGGGTAACTGGGTGTCTGGGTGAGGTCAAGCAAATCAGAACCCCCAGGTTGGTTCTGCAGGGGTTTTAATAGTCCCAGCTCAAACTGTCAGCTCCTGGGACTAGCACCTGCTGGGCCAGAGTTCCATTCTCCTGACAGGATTACCTAGGGTAATTTTGCAAATGCAAGAGATCTTGCATAAATCCTGCATTACACCTGCTAGGACCTAGTGGGCTCTAAAACAGCAGCGACTAGCACCTGCTCTGCTAAGCATTTCATTAATAAATATTTATTAACGTCCTACTATGTGCCAGGCAATGTCCTAAGCACTGGAAACAAATTAAACTCATATACTAGATTCAGAACTAAGTTAGAAGAGAACACAGTTGTCGTTGTCCAATAATTTTCAGTTGAGGTTGATTCTTCATAGCCCCATTTGTGATTCTCTTAGCAAAGATATTGGAATGGTTCGCCATTTCCTTCTCCTTCTCATTTTCCAGATGAGGAAACTAAGACAAACAGGACTTTCTCAGGACCCCATGGCTAGTGTCTGAGGCCAGATTTGAACTTTGGACTTCTTGATTCTAGGTCTAGCACTCTATTCACTGTGATACTTAGCAGATACAGATAATGTGGACTCTCATTCAAAAAATATTATGTGTAGGAAATATATTATCTAAGAACTCCCATATTAATATAGAATCAACTTTTTCCGTCTGAAAAACACTACCCCTTGGCATACACACATTCATATATTCATAGGAACTAAGAATCAATAAAAATAAATATCAATAGGTTGCTAATTGATCACAGGAAAATCCATTATGGAGCCATCTATCTCCAACCATCTTCTAAAATTCCTCCCAGCCTCTTAACTTCCAAGCTCTTCAAGTATGTCTAGGGAATTCCTGGATTATAATCACCAGAAAATCTTATAAGGTAATAAAAGGGAAGGGTTATATATACTAGATCCACACTCTAGGCCAGAAAATAAACAAGAGAAGTCAGGAGAATAAGAGAAGAAAATCACCTCTAGCTGCCTGAGATTTTTTTTTAAGCTTTTACCTTCCGCCTTGCAGTCAGTACTGTGTATTGGCTCCAAGGCAGAAGAGTGGCAAGGGTGGGCAATGGGGGTCAAGTGACTTAAGAAGTGTCTGAGGCCGGATTTGAACCTAGGACCTCCTGTCTCTAGGCCTGGCTCTCAATCCACTGAGCTACCCAGCTGCCCCCTGCCTGAGATTTTTGATAACTCTCAGCTGCAGAACCTCTTAGCAGTCCCCAAACTCAAAGTCACAAAGTTCACGACCCAAAATCTAGGAAATCTCTTTCAAGGTCTACAGGAAGAAAGAGAAGCCCAAATTTGTGGGCCCATGCCCAAGTCACTTCCCTAAGTTCTCGTGAGAATTCTCTTCCATTTCAAAAGAATTTTCAGAGATAAAAATGGTGGCCATCAGGAGCTAGATTCCTGGTAATGGCCGATAAATTTCACCACTACTCACTCTCTTTGAATTGTCATCATTATCCTGGGCTCAGGTATAAAATAATGACAATTTCAAAAGACAAAAGGGCATAGTGTAGACAAAAGTTACACTAGCTAACTCCCTATTCTGGTGATGGCAAACCTATGACATGCGTGTCAGCACTGACATGCGTAGCCATTTTCGATGACATGTGGCCACATATAGAGAAGTACAGGGCCACATGCCGAGGATGAAACATTTGCTGTAGTGTAGACACTCTGTGCACTATAGATGACCATTCTCCCTATATTAACTTACCTATTTGGGTTTATTAAATATTACATTTTTATTTAAACTGTAAATATCGCAAAATTATGGTATTTTTCTTGAAGTGACACACCACCCAAGTTATGCTCGGTTTTTTGGTGAATTTTGACACACCAAACTCAAAAGGTTGTCCAACACTGCCCTATTCCCTGAACTCATTGTCTTGGAATCTTCTCCTCAACCAGAGCCTATGGAAATCTGAGCCTTATTTGAACATCTGGCTCGAGTATTAATTCTTCCATAAGGCCCTTCTTGAAAACGCCTGCCCAGAATAATCTCTTTTTCATTGACTTTCTATAGCAATCTGTTCATACTTCTGTAATTCTGGCCCAAGAGCTCTTGAGGGTCTGGACTCACTTGACCATGTTTGATCCTGAGGGCTAACCCCAAGAGAGGCATTTTCTCTTTGGCTCATTGCCCCCATCTAGAGGTAGTTTATACCACTCCTAACTTTCTTCTAGGTGCTGTTATCTATCATCTGTGTTATCATTCTATCTTCCCTCCGAGATTATAGTCATATATAGGTAGTATTTTTCATTTATTATTATCATATTGTAATAGTTTTATATACTATTATATATTATATATTATGTATTATAAGAGAATATACTATTACACTTTATAAAATATGTAGTAATATATTGTTATATATTATATTATGGTCATTATTTATTTCTGAATCTTCCTACAGGACCCTACACACAGTGGATATTAGATCAATATTTGCTGAGAAGATAAATGAATGATAAATATGTTCCCTCTATAGACTGGTGTTTATAAGAGGCTACAGAACCTACAAGCTCAGGGATCTAGGGACAAAAAGACATTGTATTGATTAACTGTGTAACTTCGGGCAAAAATGCTTTTGACTCTGAGCTAAGCTTCACCTGCAAGACCGAGTGAAGACCCTGACATTCTTTCTTTTTTAAAAAAACTGAATTAAATTTTAAACATTTTCCCCAGATTACGTGAATGCAATTTTTAATATTCCTCTTATAACATTTTGCAATTCATGTCTCTCCCACCACTCTCCACAAAAGCAATATGATATAATTATATGTATATTATCATCTAATACATATTTCCATGTTCATCATGTTGTGAAACAAGACCTATATTGCTTATATTAGAGGAAAACTTCATGGAGGAATTAAAGCGAAGAATGGCATGTATTTAGATGCTGTCCATTTTCCTTCTATGGCATTTTTTGTCATGAGTTCTGATGTTCTTTCCATCTCTGAGTGGAAATCCTCTGATTGCCTGGTGAGGTGTCAGGGAGGGATACAGATGCCCAATTATGTCTCCTACCAGTCCCTTCCTTTATCCCTAGACTCTGAACACTCATGTGCCTCTTCCTACTTCAAAGTTTCTTAGATCCGCTTCTCATACACTCCTACACTACTCTATCTTGTAGTGACTCTTACCTTCTTCCATGTACTGGTTGGTGTCCATGGCCCTGCTTGGGACACCTGTGTATACTCTCTCTTACCTCCATGCCTGAACCTACTTGACATAGAGTTCTAAGGTTCTTGCTAAAGAAAAGAGCCATAGAATCATAGGCAGGGGAGAATCCAGGCTCCCCTGAACCTGAAAAGCTATCCCTGTTATTTCAACTATGGGACAGTGCCACATGAACCAGAGGTACCTCTGCTTCAGAAGCCCAGCCTTGCGGCTCCAGCTCCTGTTTTGTGTAAACACCTCATGAGCAGGAATATATCTGTGAATATGTGTGTGTGTGTGGAGGGGTGACTGTTGCATTTATCCTGTCTCTGGCCAGCCAGCAGACAGAGCTGGATTTAGATTTAGATTCAGAAGTCATTTTCTCAGCAGGGAGCCTTCATTCTCCCACCCACAGAGCCCCCACAAGGTCCAGTCAGTCCCAGCTGCCCACCCCTCAACAAACCCCAACAATGACTCCTCCTCCAACTGCCTCTTTCCGGTTCTTCAGTGCCCTGGCATCAACCACTGACCCTAGTCTCCCACAAGGAAGAGATATGATTGGGTAACTGCTACTCCCTGTTCTCTTCATCCACTACATGAAAAACCTAGACACCAATGAAAATGGATTATACAGAGAAGAATGGGAAGAATTCTATGAACCGATGCAAATCGAAGAGAGAGCTAGGAAAATAACATAACATAAATGGGAAGAAGAACAAAAAATGAAACTGAATGATAGTTATAATGACTAAGCTTGGCTCCAAAGATGAAATATGAGATTGTATCTCCTTTCCTTCTTTGTAGATATGGATCACTAAATATACTATCAGACTCAACTTGACCTATTGATTAACTTTACTAAGCTTATTTTTTTCCTCTTTCTTTTTCATTCTTTGTTATTAGGGCTAGTTCTGGGTGGGAGAAGGGTAAAGGCGTATATTGTACAACAAACATGATATACATTTTTTATTTTAAAATTTTTATTTAATTAATTTAGAACATTTTCCCATGGTTATAGGATTCATGTTCTCTCCCTCCTCTCCTCCCACCCCCTCCCATTCCACTGGGTTTTATATGTGTCATTGTATGATATCCATTTTTAAAAGAAATTAAAGACATGATTGCCTCTTCCCTCTATCTTTGCTTCTTTCCATTACTCCCTATAGCCTTTTTTTTTTTAAACCCTTGTACTTCGGTGTATTGTCTCATAGGTGGAAGATTGGTAAGGGTGGGCAGTGGGGGTCAAGTGACTTGCCCAGGGTCACACAGCTGGGAAGTGGCTGAGGCTGGGTTTGAACCTAGGACCTCCTGTCTCTAGGCCTGACTCTCACTCCACTGAGCTACCCAGCTGCCCCTCTCCTATAGCCTTTTTTAAAAATTTAGAATATTTTTCCATGGTTACTTGATTTATGATCTTTCCCACCCCTCTTCCCTCCCCCCCCACCCAGAGCCAACAAGCAATTCCACTGGGTTATACATGTATCATTGTTCTAAACCTATTTCCGTGTTATTAATATTTGCAATAGAATGATCTTTTAACATCAAAACCCTAATCATATTCCCATTGAACCACGTGATCAATCATATGTTTTTCTTCTGCTTTTCTATTCCCCCAGTTCTTTCTCCTAAGTTCCTCTGGATTGTCCTGGGTCATTGCATTGCTGCTAGTAGAGAAGCCCATTACATTCAATTGTGCCATAATGTATCCGTCTCTGTGTACAATGTTCTCCTGGTTCTGCTCCTTTCACTCTGCATCAGTTCCTGGAGGTCTTTCCAGTTTACATAGAAATCCTCCAGTTTGTTATTCCTTTCAGCACAATAGTATTCCATCACCAGCAGATACCATAATTTGTTCAGTCATTCCCCAATTGATGGACACCCCCCCATTTTCCAATTTTTTGCCACCACAAAGAGCACGGCTATAAATATTTTTGTACAAGTATTTTCCCCTATTATCTCTTTGGGGTACAAAACCAGCAGTGGTCTGGCTGGATCCAAGGGCACCCGTTCTTTTAAAGCCCTTTGTGCAAAATTCCAAAATTCCAAAAAAAAAAAAACCTTTAAAAAAATTACATTCCAACTTTTCTCCTATTTCCTTAACCCACTCCATTCTTTTCACTCCCCACCCCTCTTGGAACTAATCAACTGGAGATAAGGGGATAGAACTAGAGGAGAGAGGTGTTAGAAAAAGATAATCAAGAATCTTTCCAGGAGACCTGTGGAGAAACTTTTCAGAAGGACTGCGGGCAAGAGAATCAAGAGGAGTACCTGAGTTCTTAGATACTCTTCTGCCATCATGGAGTTGTGTTCACTCTACTCAGCTGAATTTAATACAGCTCTGAACAGGCCCTGAGGTCCTAGATTTCAATAGAGGGTCATTCCTCTCCTAACCTTTTGGGCTGACCTGAGAATGGGGCCTTTAACTAAAGGGTCTAGGACAGTGATGGAGAACCTTTTAGAGAAGTAATGCCAAGCCCTGCCCCCATCCCACCCTCCAGACCAGGGGTCAAAAACCTTTTTGGCCGTGAGAACCATAAACGCCACATTTTTTAAAATGTAATTTCGTGAGAGCTGTACAGTGCTCACAGTGCGGCTCCTGTAACAGCGCCTGAAAAAAATGGACTTTATGACTCCTGCAGAAAGAGTCATATCTGGCCCTCAAAAGAGCCAGATATGGCTCAAGAGCCATACATTTGCTGACCCCTGCTCCAGACCGAGCACTATCCCCATCCCCCCAAGAGATTGAGTGCCATGTTCCACCCTACTCCCACCCATACCTTGCTCCCTCACACTCCTCTTACCACAGATGGGGGAGGGAGGAAGCTTTCCCATTGGGCTGCTGGGCAGAGAGGCAGGTGAAGTGAAGAATGTCCTCAGGCACATGGAGAGGGGGAAGGTAACAGCTCTGCCTCAATTCCCTCTGGCTTTCTAATAATGAACTCTGGCAGATGACTGCAGGTGTACCTCCAGAGAGGGTGCTGTGTGTCCTTTTTGGCACAGGTGCCATAGGTTTGCCATTACTGGTCTAGGATAATTGCTTTGTGGGGTGTGCTCTGGTATAGACTGAGCAAAGCACAGCTAGAAACTGGGATTAAGAATGTAATTTTCTTACAGCCCTGCTACCCCTAAGCCCCAAATCTGAACCCAATTTCTTCCTTACCTCAATCTAAGGGACTTCAAGTTATTTATAAACTTGAAGAATAGAGAGAAATAATTTAAATTCTACCAAATTATAGCAATATTTCATTTCTCAATAGCATCAAGATTGAATAAAAACTAGAATGTCTGAGTGCAAAGTTGGAATATAGGTGGGGAGTCTTATGGGGAAAACTGGTGGGTGACATATATTATCTGGGTTCTGAGAAAGGATGAGGAGACAGGACAGACAGGGCAATAGACTGGGACCTAACAAGTTGGGGAAATACAATTCAAGAATGGGTTTGGCAGTTGGAGGAAGTAACAGTTAGGATCCCAACTGCCTCATAGATCCACTGAATCAGGGAGTCTATAAAATCAACAAAATAACTGAGTAATACTGGGACAAAAGGATTTATAAACACAGGTTTAATTCAATAAACTAAAGTTAGAAAGAAGGGGAAAAGGGGTTTCTATTCTACCAACCTATGGGCAAGCCCCAGGGTCAGGGAATGGACTTATCTACACTAAGCTTTAGACAATCGCAGGGCACAAGGAATATCAGGAATGAAAGTGGGATCCTCACTGCTGAGTCTTGTCAAAATCCAGCAATGATTACAGCTCTCCCAGGTCCTCAGCCAGTAATCCTTGAGTTGGGTAAGTCAGGGAGCTAAACCAACCTGAGATGACCAGCACCCCAGGTTAGCTTTTATAGTCTCAACCTAACTCCCCACAGGCAGATGATTTCTTCCTTCAGGATACCAGAATACTAGGATACAAACTCCACTTTCCCTGAAGTCTCCCACTCCATCAATTACAATCTGTCCTCCGCCAACATGGAGTCCATCTCAGAGAGAGAAAACACTTCCTGCTTCCCCATTCCATTCAGAATTCTCCAGCCCTGCTGGCCAAGCCTCCTAAATAACTAATCTTAAACATTTTATTAATTTATCTTACATCTGGAGAATGGAGTAAGTTCCCTCAGGGACCAAAGCCTTTTTTTTTTTTTTAAAGCAACTTCCCTCAATGGATGTAACTGGTCTTCTCACTTTAGGAACCTAAAGAATTGGTGAAATAATCCTGCCTAAAGAGAAATGTACTGTTTCTCCATAAAAAAAGGGTAATTGTGAGGCTGGTTCCTTGTTCCTTGGGACAGACCACTCCACTCTATCCCTGCCCCTTTCCCCATTCAAGTCCAGGTCCCAGTCCTCCTTCTCCTTCACTCCTCCTCAGAGTTTGGGGTCTGGGGAAGTCAGGGTGTAACTTCCAGATAATTTGAAACTAAAATCACAAAGAGATTGTGGGGGAGGAGGAACAGAGAACCTGGGCACTGGAGTGGAGCCAGTACAGTAAGGTGGTAAGGGTGGGAGAAGGAAGAGAGGTGAGGTGAATCCTCAAGCTAGGTGGAGAGTCTAGGCAGAGCTCCTGCACTTGCCTGGGCCAACTGCTATATTTAGCCAGGCTGACTCAGCCTAAATGCCCGGAATGGGGAACTGGGAATAAGGACACTGGGAGCAGTGGGCAGAGCCAGGGTGAGGGGAATGAGTTAGGAGACTGAGGATAGGAATCCAAAGGTGCAAAGATAAATTGGAGCTTACATCAAAACAGAGCTGCAAATTCCCCCTGGTGCATCTCTACCCCCTTCCTTTAATCTATCAGGAAGTCTATTATATGTTTCTGAACTCATATCAGTGGTGCTTTATGTCTGTGTCTGGCACATAGTAAGTGCTTGATAATAAATGTTTATAGGGGCAGCTAAGCCTGCACTCAGGAAGTCCTGAGTTTAAATCTAACCTCAAACACTTATTATCTGTGTGACAGTGGGCAAGTCTCTTAACCTTTGATTGCCTCTGTTTCCCCAACTACAAAATTGGGGCCATAATAGCATTTATCCCACAGGGTTGTTGTGAGGTTCAAATATGATATTTGTAAAAGCATTTAGCATAGTGCCTGTCTCATAGGAGGTGATATATAAAAGTTCATTTCCTTCTCTAATTATTTTCTGTTGTTACAACTTAATTACCCCATCTTCTTAAAAGACAAAAAAACAACCTTTTTAGTATCAATTCTAAGGCAGAAGAGGAGTAAAGATAAGGTAATTGGGGTTAAGTGACTTGCCCCAGAGCCACACTGCTAGGAAGTGTCTGAGGCTAGATTTGAACCCAAGTCTTCCTGACTCCACTTTATACACTGTGCTACCTAGTTGCCCCTCTTTTGTTTATACATTTTTAATGGCATTATTTAATAGCTGTGTGATTTTAGAATAAATGAACCAGTGGTCACATAGTTAGCAAATAACAGCCAGTATTTAAACCTCTCTTCTTTTTCTGCTATAGTACCCAGAGAAGCAGGCAGTGTGAACGAGCCAAGTAAAAGAGAGCAGAAGTCTGACCAGCTTTGTGACCCTTACCAGACTTCTACCCACCTGAAGGGTCAGAGAAGAAATGAAACTGGTTTTTCTGCTTGGATTTCTTTCACTGGAATAGTTACTGGGGAGTTTGGGAATGGAAGGCTCTATGATTATGGCTGACCTAGATTATAAAGGGCCAGCTTTGTGCGTAGTAGGTGCTCAATATGCATCTGTTGATCGATTGGAATTGTTGGTGGCCCCAAACCAGACTGAATCTGGTTTGAGACTTAATGAAGAGAGATTCTTCGATACAAGTGTGCCCCCCTGTGACCACATAAAATAACACAATTTAACTGACTGACCCACTCCATCTTAACCAACTTTCTCCCTTCCCAGCTGCCCTAAGAGTAATGTCACAGGGTTCACTTTCGAATTTCCTCCTGGCATGAAACTTCATCATGGGAGGAATGTGGAAACCACAGATTAAGTGAAGTACTCAGGGAAGAGAGGGGGATAAGTGTTAGGGTTACAGATTAGGGCTTTAGCCTTCTGGGGCCCAAAATAATTTAAGCACAAGTTCTGGAAGATGGTATTCCCCAACCAGGCCAATGCTGCCTTATTATTTCCTTTACAGCTCTTGACAATGAAAGTCAGGGTCATTGATAGCCCAGATCCAGTCATCTCTGCTCTATTCTATGGAGTAGTCATGGCACAGCCACCAAGATGGCAGATGATTTGATTGGGGCTAGAGATCTTCACTTCCTCATTTCCCCCATTTGTTTAAAGGGCAAAGCCATACTTCCAGTCATCCAAGCTGGCAACCTTGGAGTCCTCCTGCACTCCTCACTTTCCCTCAGTCCCTCACATACCCAGTCAGTTGCAAAGCCTTGGCTGTTCTACCTCCACAGCTCTCTTGTCCAGCCCAAGCTCCTCTGTTTCCAAAACCACCTCTCATCACCTTTCAGCCTACTGATGGACTCTTAAGAATCTGTCTCCCTTCTCCAGCTCTACAGAGCTGCAAAAATGATATTCCTAAAGCACTGGTCTTACCCTGAAGTCATCCGTGGCTAGGTCCTAGCAATCAAACATTTATTTAACATCTACTGTGTGCTATGTATTTGAGATGCAAAGACAACAATGAAAGACTTCTTGCTTTCAAAGAATATTCTACTGGAGAGGAAACATGCATTTATTAAGCACCTATTTTGTGCCAGGCACTATACTGAGCACTTTACAGATATTTCACTGGATCCCCACATCCACTTTCTGAGGTGCAATTGAGCAAATAGAGATTAAGGGGTTCACCCAGAAAGCTGGATTGTTATGTGAGAGATCCAAGCGGTCAATTTGGCTTAGGTCTAACTCAACTATCTCCATACATGCATAGCATTCCATCACCTACCTTGGTATGGCTAACCTCATCTCTTGGGGCAGCAACATTCACCTCAAGGGCCAGATCTTACCTATGATCTTACTTCCTCAAAAATGGTCATGTCACATATATGTCACCTAAATTTTTTAAAATAACCCTTACCTTCCACCTTAGAATCAGTACTATGTATTGGTTCCAAGGCAGAAGAATGGTAAGGGCTAGGCAAGGGGGTTAAGTGACTTGCCCAGGGTCCCACAGCTAGGAAGTGTCTGAGGCCACATTTGAACCTAGGACCTCCTGACTCTAGGCCTGGCTCTCCATCCACTGAGCCACCCAGCTGCCCCCTCATCTGCTAATTTATGTATATGTCATCACCCCCACCCTGCTCCCACCACCTACTCACAGTAGTGTGTGAATTTCGGCTTCAAAACCAAATAAAACCAACAAACTGGGCTTTGTTTCCTAAGCCCTTTAATTAATTTATATTGGTACTGAATTGGTCCAGACAAATGATTCCGCTCCCTCCAACTCCTTAACTCAAAAAAGAAACCCATAAAAGCTCCAATGGCTTTGTTCCTCTGGTTCCACTGTGGGGACCTCCAGCTTGGGGTGCACGGAGGGATAAGGTTAAAGAAGAAGAAAGGGAGAGGAGAGGGAATTCTGTCAGAGGAAAGGGGGTGGTGAGGGCGAACTGAGGAGGATGGGACCAAGTCTGAGGTCCAGGAAACCTATGGCGGAGGGTGATCTCCTCCCTGCTTTCCCTGAGCGGAACCCTCGGCCCGGAATAGCGCCTCCTCGGTCTGGCAGATCACATCCAGGATCTCCCGGATACAGTCTCGCAGCTCCCCGGCCCTACGCCCAGCCTCGCCCGGGCCTCCTGGGGTCCCAGGTGTGTCTCGGCCTCCTGGCAGGCTTCGCTCAGGCTGCCTGGAGGCAACCGAGGCTTCTGTGTCGCTTCCTTCAGAGGAGCCGCTCCGGGCGCCGCTCTCGGGGGCTTCATCCGAGTCCGAGTCAGGGGCTGTATGGCGGCGGATGCGGGACACGGCCTCCCGCAGGGCCCCGGCGTATGGCCCTGGGTCTGGCCCCCAGCCTCTGCTCACCGGCCGCTGGACTCTGGCGCCCTCTGCGCTCCTCGCCGCTGCCCCGCTGCTGGGCTCTGAGCTGCACTGACCCGGGGACGGGCCCAGGTCCAGCTCCTTGACTGGGAGCCCCAAGATGCGGGAGGCGCGTTCTTCCAGGGAGGGGTCCCCCGGCTCCCCAGCCTCCGCATTCTCCTCCCTCCATGCATCGGAGCGGCCTCTGCCGGGCTGCTGGGCTAGCCGGCTGCTCTGCAGCAGCTTCTGACACGGGGAGGGGAAGACCTGCCCCTCCTCTCCCTCCTCTTTCCGGGGAGTCTGGAGAGCCGGGGGATCCCCCCCATCCCGTGGCCCCGGGGAAGACAGGAGCTGCACGTGTTGGACCGGAGGAGTCGGGATGAACTGGGCCCGGATCACAACACACGTGGCGTCAATGACAAACACTCCATTTCCCCCAGCAGAGCTGCGGGGACTGCGGGGCACGGTGTGAGCCCGGTGGGTTTCCTGCCAGCCGTTCGGAAACTCGAAAGGCCCCGGGGACACAGCCCTCTTTCCCGGGGACTCTTTCTCTCTAAGGCCCCCAGGGGCCCAGGGTCTGGGAAGGGTTTGGCTCTGTAGGGCTGGCTGCTCTCCAGGGGAAGGGCTCCGGCTCTTTCGGGACCGACTCTGTTCTCCGGCTCGTTCTCCTTCGGAGGCGGCCCTGACAGGGAGCTTGGTTCTGGGTGTCGTTTGGGGTGTGCCAGAGGTTATGGACCCTGCTCTGGAGGTGTGGTTGGCCCCGGGCTGGGAACAGCTCTCGCTGCCGTTGCTCTCCGGACCTCCAGCAGAGACCCCTGGGACCCTGTCTGAAGTCTTCCTTCCAAGTCCCTCCCTCCCTCCCCAACCTGGGAACCCACCCAGGATGCCCCGGCCTTGCCGAATCCCCCAAGCCCCTAGGACGTCGCGGTAAATGCGGGGATCCAGTCTCTTCTTGGGACGTTCTTCTCCATCTTTTCCTTCTGGAGCAGGAGCCGTGGTGATCGGGGCGGTCAGCCGGGGAAGCTGAGGGGGCCGTTTGGCCCCCAAGGTTCGGTGGGGGCCCTCATAAGAAGGCGGAGCCACGTAGGGTGGAGGCCTGTCCCAGCGCCTCCTCGGGACCGGCCCGACCGCGCCTCTCAGGAGCAGGTGAGCTTCATAACTGGGAGGCCCAGAGGGCCGCCCCAGGCGGGGCCCCAATCGCGCAGCTGTCCCAAGCTCTCGCAGCGACTGCGTTGTTGGACGGGGCGGCCGGCAGGCCAGACCAGGGTGCTCTGGAAACCGAGGGACCTGACGGGCCTTGGGCTGGGCGGTCTTCGGGACAGGGACAGGTTCAGGGCGGGGCCCACCTCCACCCCGGGTTCGGCCCAGTGGACTCCGAGGTTCTGATCGGCAAAGACCTGGGGGGCTCCAGCTTCGACCCCCACCTCCCTTGCGCCGCTTTCTCTCTGTCTCTTTGGCCTCACGCTCCTGAGAGGCCGCCTTCCTTTTCTCTTGCTCCCGGGGGCGGATCTCGGGTGGATGCCCTGTTCCCCAGTTGGTTGCCTCTTGCAACACTCGGGGCATCCAAGCCCGACGAAGCAGCTGTTCTGGGGGCTTCTGGCCTAGCCCATATCTGGAACAATAAGCAGGAACCCAGGTGAGCTGCTAGAGAGACGGAGGGACAAGCAGAGGGAATCACGACGGAAATAGAGGGCAGCCATGTGAGTCCGGTAGAGTTAGATAGCCAGGTGGAGGGATGGAGTGGGGGTGGGGAACAGTAAACAAGGAATATTTTATTGTGGTAACTATTGGAGTTCTCTAGGTAGCTTTACAGGCTGCCTCCCTGCCACACTTTAATCGTGCAAGCCTCACACCATTTCCCCCTCAATTCCTTAATCCATGGCCATCTCTCGTTCTCCCCCTCCCCCTAGGGAGGTAACCCTGGGCCCACCTGGTCTGGGGGAGTGGGGAGGGCATCTAGACTTGAGCAATGGCATACGATTAGTGGCTAGTAGTGGAGAGGTCAGGACCTAAACCGCCCCTCCTTGTGCCCTTCTCCCAACCAGCTCTCCCAATTAAGCCCTCAGACTCACCTGCGGCTTGAAGGTTCCTGGGCCCAAGGACCCCCGGTAGGGTCCATAGGCTGGTGAGCAGGAGCCCAGCGACTGTAATGACAGGAGATGGTCTTCACTTCTATCACTAACAGCTTGGATTTCTGTATCCACAAGCAGCCGGCAGACTCTCCATCATGGGGCTTTCTAGGGCTGCCTGGCCCCTCGGAGAACAGCGGGCCATCCACCATCCTGTTCAGCCCCAACCCCAACCCCCCACCCACCCACCCCAAGAGCCCCTTCCTAGCTTAAGAAGCCTCTATCCACTGCGGAGCCGCGTACACAAAGACTGGGGACTATATATACCCGAGCACACGTGTGTCTCAGTGTGTGTGTATGTATGTGTGCGTGCATGTGACACGGGCAGTTGTTCTGTGTTGCTACTTCTCCCACACAGCACACGGCAGCCCTCCGTTGCCGACCTGGACACTCCCCACTTCCATTTCTCCCCCCAAACCCAAGTGAGACCAGTTGGAAAGTGGACAGTATTCTTCAACTAGGTACCAAAGGTCATCTCCTCCTCCTCAGTCCTCAGCATTTCCCCCTACCCAACGCTGCTTGCCTTATTAACCCATTACTCTACGCTTAGACTGGGTGCCCAGATACTTGGGCTCCCCCCCC
>NC_058134.1:293890911-293910294 GCF_016433145.1 Gracilinanus agilis | reverse complement strand
CCGCTTTCCTTGGTTCTAGCTTGTTTCCTCATTTAGGTTAAGAAAATGTCCCTTGGAATTCAAGGTCTTCACTCTCCACCCTCTGCTTGTTTCCATGGGTTTGGGGGCAGGGGAAAAGGAGGGGGCGGCCCCAAGGCTCTGGGGGCTATTTTTAGCGGTGGTGCGGGTGCAGAAGATGAGTAACCCGCTTCTCAGCGGCAGAGGGAGGAGGCGGGTTGCTTCGTGCTCAGCACGGAGCCTAGAGCTGCTGCTTCCAAGCTCTGAAGTCTCCCATCTCCCACCCCCCAAACCAACAAAAACTCACTTCCTTGACATACGGGACACGAGGATCCTGCTTTGGAATACATACCCTGCACAGTTATAGGTGTTCCCGGTGGAGGGAGAGAGCTTCCTGGCAAGCAGTCTCTTCCCCTACTAACCCAGAGTAGCCTCTAGCATACCCACACAAAACTGGCAACCCCTGTCGATGGGGATGTGCGCCTCTGCTGCCCTTTTAGGAAAGAAGGGCGGGGCGAATGGCAGCGCTCCCAGTTCTGCAGTGACCTTATGCCATTAAAGAGGTTGGGGCTGCTTGCATTTGCAGGACCCCTCCCCTCCCCCTTAGTTTCTGAATCCACTGCCTGATGGCCACCTAGAATGTCCACCTGTCACTGGTCCCCCTTTTGGCTAAGATAACAGGAGCAGGAGAGTGTGTTCCCTTCCCCCAGCGCTATTACAGGTGGTTCCCAACTTTACCATGGCAATGTTAGTAAGAGCACAGCCCACGCCAACCCCGCCATGCACACTTAGCAACCATGCATAGCAACCATGCTAGCAGCTCAAGTGGAGGCAGGGGAAGAACAAATACCCTTCCTTCCTTTCTTCACTCTGATGCCCTTAAAGGAAGGCTAATAGCAGAGGGACCCAGATGGGCCTTCTAAAATCGCCCCCTTAACCCATCAGCAACCCAGAGTTCACTTAGGGCTCTGAAGTGGTCGTGGTACCTGGCAAGGAATCTGGGTCTGTTTTGCCAAAGGTACCCACACTTCCCGTTAGAACAGTATGGGAGGGAAAAGGGTATGGATTTATGGGAGGCAGGGGAAGAACAGCAGTGTTTGTTACCAGATAAGCAGAGAATGGATCAACAGGAAGAATTCTCTATCCTTTTTAAAATCACCTTAGAAATGGCCACTGCCAGAGGCAGATGCAGAAAATTCCAGCATCCTGACTACAAATGTTTTCATTCTCTCAGAAAAAGGACTTCAATAATATCTGCCTCAATTTCTCCCTGCCAACCCCCACCCATAGTCCAGGTACTTGCCTCTCCAAGGACTGTGAAGGTGGCTCTGTCTCGTCCTAACCAGAATGCTAGGTCTTTTAAAGTCTCCTTTCCAACCCCCTCTCCACCCCCCACTCCCCATGGAATGTGCCCGCTCTAACTCCTCTAATCACTCAGAAGCCTCCCTCAAGATCAGGAATGTGCTGTGTGGGCCTCCATGGCATGGATGTGGTGGTGTACCATCACAGAAGGATCTCTGCCTCTTCCTACAAAGACCTCCCCAATTTGAAAAGCTGAATTTTGGGAAGTCACAGAGGGAAGAATAAGGCTATAAGTGGAAGAGTCCAAAATTTAGTTTGTTCTTTAACCATCAAGTGGGAAGTTACCAGGAAGGCAAGACTGAGGGGAAGGCTGGCCTTTGATCCTGCTGCCCTCCTCCACCCTTCCACCCCAGGCCTCCATAACTCACTGTTCAGGGGGCCGCTGTATGGCTTCAGTCTGCACGTCAGGGCTCAGGCAAGCGATGACTGAATGGGTTACCTCTGGGACTTGTTGCTCTGCCCATCCTGCCACCCCAACCATTCCCAGCTTTCAGGAAAGGCAGCAGAGGCACTAAAAGGGGATTTGCAAGCTCACACCCTGTGCCAGTTCAGCAGAATCTAAGACTAGTCCTGCCCTCCCAGCACCATGGGGAGGAGAGGGGGAGGTAATCCCTAGAACATTCATGACAGGGAAGTCTGTGGGGTGGCTTTGGGAGGGGACTGGGCAGGAATGTCTCTTTGTAAGGGAAGTAGGCCCCATCTCATCTCAGGAGATGCTGTACTTGTACGGGATTAACCTTAGGTTCCAGGAAGCAGAAGGTGAGGCTGGGGGCACTGAAGGGCAGGGATTGGGTAAAGGAGAAATGTGGAGTGTAATGAGCCTATCTGAGAAGAGATGTAATGGAACTACAGATGTGGAGGCTTTATACCACCCCAAAGAAACCACAGACTTGTTGGATATGGGCATCCTTGTCATTTTAATTGGAATCACTAGGAAAAATAAGTCTTAACTAGCCACCCTGAACTTCCCTTTCCGACTCTTCAAGCCATGGGAAGCACAGCAGGGAAGAGAGCTGGAATCCAAAGGCTGCACTCCCCCACGACATCATTATAGGAGGAAATGGCACTTTGTTGCCTACTCCTCCATCAACTCCTTTTGTAGCAGAAAAAATAAAAACATTTTTGTAGTTTCATGGTGCATTATCTCAGGAGACAGGAGCAGGGTGTTTGCTGAGAGAGGCCTGGGGATCTCTTAGAGATCAGAATTACTGAGGATGGGGGCATTTTGCCCCTAGTTCAGGCAGGGGACTAGAGGTTATTCCTTCTAAGTCTGTGTGGATTTCCTACGTTTCTCTACCCCTTTCTACCCTCTCTGTAAGGTAGGGTTAGCAGGTAAGCTTCAGAAAAGGGATCAGACTCTAGTATCCCATCCAATTGATCAGAGGTACTTCTATGGCAGGGAGTGGGCATAGTGCCACCCATCCTCCATGCATTCCTTCCAAATCAGCTCAGGGCTTCTCTCCACCTGTGAGCACCAAAGCCTGCAGTATGTCAGAAAGTGACACAATGCCCTTTACCACATTGTTTTCTTCCACAACCACCAGACGGTGAACCTGGCAAAGGATGGCAAGGGAAAAAGGGAGAGAATTTTCAGTCTCTTCTCAATGAGGTAACTTTCATTATCCCCTTCCCTATTTCCAAGCCTCCCATTTAAGTAGTCATGGTTTTCCCTTCATTCCTAAGTCTCTTGATTTTTCTGCCCCACCTCGGCTTCCACCAGGCGGTTAATGATGGTCTCCAGAGTTTCATGCTGGTAGCATTTGAGTACTCCCTCAAAATAGTGGGATCGATGCTGTAGTGCTTTTGTCACAGATATATCCAAGTTGTTATAGGTCTTTTCTGCTGCCAAGTTCTGAGAAAATGAAGGCAAAGAGACCCAAAAGCATGGTTTCCATTTCCCCAGACCCAATTCCATTCCACCCCATCAGAAATTGAGTACCAAGTCATCTCCCAGGCCACACTCAGTCAGGGAGGGACTCAAATCTTTTCTCACATCAGGATATAGAAGCCGGTAAGTCAACAAAGCCCCTAAATCCCCCCAAAAGAATTCCCTCCTTCTCCTTCCCACATTCCCAAATCCCCCCTTCCTTTTCCCTACCACTGGTCCCTCTGAAGTCACTCACAATGACATCAAACTTGGAGTAGATGTCCACCACACGCCCTGTGAGAATAGGGATACCTTAACCAGAAGAGCCAGGGATCCAGAAATCAAACCCCCTTCCTTGCCCATGGGACACCCCCGGGGACACACACTTCCCCCTACCCCTCCCTTTCTCCCTCTCCAATTCCTTACCTTTCTCATCTACCACAGGCAAAGCAGAAACCCGGTGCTGAACAAAGATGCCCAGTGCAACGTAGACAGGTGTGGTGGTCCGCACCAGAGCAATATTGGCGTAAGTGCCTATTTGGAGCTCCTTCAGAGACTTAGACATGAACTCTGGCTTGGGGAATTCTGCAATCTGGGGTGGGGAGACCATCAACCAGACTGCCAGGTCTTCCAGATAGACCCCACACACAAACCCCCCCAACCCAGCCCAGCTGGGCTTGAGTGCAATACATATAGTGGTAGGAGAAGTTGGAGAAAAGTAGCACTTACAAAGAGCTTGAGGAACTTGAGGATACGTTTGTGGGTGAGGATATATAAGGTGTTGCCAGAATCAGGGTCAATGACTGGTAGCCTATGGATCTTATTTCGGATCAGTGAGGAAACAGCATCAAAAAGACTATGGAAGGGAGGGGTAAATGATCAGCTCTAGTTGTAGCCTATAGTAAACAAGGTCAGACCACCCCCAAGGCATGTATGTATGGGGTCACCACTCCCCACTTTCCCTTCTGGGGTTCTTTTGATGACAATGACACTTTTCCATTCTGGAAAAGCAGATGGCAGCTCACCTGGCATTAGGAGAGATGCAAACAAGAGGTTTAAAGGAGTCCTGAAGGTACACCTCTGAGAGGAGAAAAGATGATTTATACATAAAGTGCCACCAAAGAAAATAGTTTCCCAAGGAAATGTTCCACCCCACTGCTCCCTGTGACCCTTACTACGAACCTCTCCAGGTTTCTATCTTGTGTTCTTCCAACTCATAGATCTGTACCTGGAATAGAGGCAACAGGGTTCTATCATTCTGTTCCATTAGCCCTCTGACAACTTGTTTCCTGGGAGGTGGAGCAGGGGACGAGAACTGTGCACCCCATGGAGAAACCAGCCCGAGGCCACAAAACACAGCGGGAAATTGGTGGCAGGATTTGTAGATGGGAATTAAAGAGGAATCAGTGGCACCTGACTATGGTGTCAGAATTGACACCTGTGTGACCCTGGGCAAGTCACTTGACCCCCATTGCCCACCCTTACCACTCTTCTGCCTTGGAGCCAATACACAGTATTGACTCCAAGACGGAAGGTAAGGGTTTAAAAAAATTAAAAAAAAAAAAAAAAAAAAAAAAGAATTAATGGGCTGTGGGTTCCTCACCAAGGCTGACTTGTAGTAACGGTGTAAAATATTGATGAAGTCAGTGATGGTCAACATGCCTGGAAGCCAAATGGACACTTAGCAATTGTACTACTTTCCCCACAGCCCTCAGATGAGGGAATCCCAAGAGCCCACCCTCAACTTCCTGCCATGCTTAGAATGATGACATCATCTGTCCTGTAAACCTTTGCTTACCCACAAAGCTCTGTTTCTTGCTGTCCCATAATGGAGCTGCCCGAACTCCGTTTGTGACGAGAGCAAAGAAGGCTTTCTTTACCTGCAAGTAGGGAATGGATAATAGAGAAGAGTCACAGAGGCAGAAACTGGAGAATAAGGATAAGAAGCATAAAGGTGAAGGAGAAGAGTAGCTCTATAAGAAATGCAAATCAAAACAACTCTGAGGTATCACCTCACACCTAGCAGATTGGCTAAAATGAAAGAAGGGGAGAGTAATGAATGCTGGAGGGGATGTGGCAAAATTGGGACATTAATGCATTGCTGGTAGAGTTGTGAACTGATCCAGCCATTCTGGAAGGCAATTTGGAAACTATGCTCGAAGGGCTATAAAAGATTGCCTGCCCCTTGATCCAGCCATACCATTGTTGGGTTTGTACCCCAAAGAGATCATAGATAAACAGACTTGTATGAAAATATTTATAGCCGCGCTTTTTGTGGTTGCAAAAAAACTGGAAAACGAGGGTATGCCCTTCAATTGGGGAATGGTTGAACAAATTGTGGTATATGCTGGTGATGGAATACCATTGTGCACAAAGGAATAATAAATTGGAGGAATTCAATGTGAACTGAAAAGACCTCCAGGAATTGATGCAGAGTGAAAGGAGCAGAGCCAGAAGAACATTGTACATAGAGACCAATACACTGTGGTAAAATAGAACGTAATGGACTTCTGTACTAGCAGCAAAGCAATGACCCAGGACAATTCTGAGGGATTTATGGTAAAGAACACTACCCACATCCAGAGGAAGAACTATAGGAGTGGAAACACAGAAGAAAAGCAACTGCTTGAACACATGGATTGAGGCAGACATGATTGGGGATGTAGACTCGAAACTAGCACACCAATGCAACTATCAACAATTTGGAAATAGGTCTTGATCAATGACACATGTTAAAACCAGTGGAAATGCACATCAGCTATGGAGGGGAGGGGTGAAGGGGAAAGTAAGTGCATGAATCATGTAACCATGTTAACTTTTCTAAAAAATAAATATTATTAAATGTTAAAAAAAAAAAGAGATCATAGGGAAAAAGACACGTGCAAAAATATTTATAGCTGCGCTCTTTGTGGTGGCAAAAAACTGGGAAACAAGAGTATGCCCTTCAATTGGGGAATGGCTGAACAAATTGTGTTATCTGTTGGTGATGGAATACTATTGTGCTCAAAGGAATAATAAACTGGAGGAATTCCATGTGAACCAGAATGACCTCCGGGAACTGATGCAGAGTGAAAGGAGCAGAACATTGTACACAGAGACTGATACACTGTGGTAGAAATGAATGTAATGGACTTCTGTACTAGCAGCAATGCAATGACCCAGGACAATTCTGAGGGGTTTATGGAAAAGAACACTACCCACATTCAGAGGAAGAACTACAGGAAACTTACACAGAAGAAAAACAACTGCTTGAACACATGGGTTGATGCAGACATGATTTGGGATGCAGACTCTAAACGACCACCCTAGTGCAATTATCAATAATATGGAAATAGGAAACCAGTGAAAATGCTTGTCGGCTACAGGAGGTGTGTGCGTGGAGGGGAGAGTAAGAACGTGAATCATGGAACCATGAAAAAATTTTTTTCTAAAAAATAAAATTTTAAATAAAAAAAGGGTAGCTCTACAATTGATGGCATGGAATAGGACATAAAAAAGGACTCACTTACCTGCAGGGAGGTATCAAAGACAACTAGTTTGGAGCTTGTGGGGATCAAATCATAGCATCGATGGGATTTCATGAAGCAGGTATAGACAGCACTGTTGGATTCTGGGGTCTCTGCAGAGCATGAAGGGATTAGTGTTTCCCCTTCATCCCTGCTGCTGTGAGCACCCACCTTTCAGTCAGAGGAATAATGTATGCTTGAAGGCCATGGTTTCCCAAACCTCTAAGGTTGTTCTCCATGAACCCCTCCCCATTACATCTGCCTTGCTCTTCTTGCTCCCAGCTAATTCTCAAGTCTCCACAGTTAGAGACAATTTCATTGTCTTTCAGCAGACCTATACCCATTGCCATCAAGTAGAGAATAATCTACTCTCTAGGACAATCTCTTGTGTTTTTTCAGCATAACTTCTGCTCATTTCTTCTAGTTCTCCTTGAAGAGAATAATTGCTAAGTCTTGTGATGCTTCAGAGAGCTTTTGATGGGAATGTGATTGGCTGACTTATCAATTCAATTCCAGGCTGGTGGGTAGATGTTTATTTTTTAAACATAAGGAAGAGAGCTGCCTCAGTCCTTAATCCCCAGCCCTTGTTCAAAACCCCAAGAGCCTCTAGAGCCCCTGAGGCTAGCATAAGTAGGTATAGGAAGTCCAATGTAGCTTCAAGGTGGAACATATTTGGAACCTCCTTACTCTCAATTCAATTTTCACACTGTTGCCCCTGGCCCCCCAACAACCTTTCACTCTCCAACCAATCTTTCTAGTACTATTTCATAGTACCCATTTTCTTATACTTTACTTTCAAGCAAAACTGGCCTCTCTTCTCTTCTGATCCTTCCTTCACTCCTCTCCAAATTTCTACTGTTCTTCCTGTTTAGATCAATTCTCTATTCCATCTTTTAATGCTGAAAATCTCCTTCCTTCCTTCCTTCCTTCCTTCCTTCCTTCCTTCCTTCCTTCCTTCCTTCCTTCCTTCCTTTCTTTCTTTCCCCTCAACTTCTGTGTATTGGCTCCTAGGTAGAAGAGTGGTAAGGGTGGGCAATGGGGGTCAAGTGACTTGCCCAGGGTCACACAGCTGGGAAGTGTCTGAGGCCAGATTTGAACCTAGGACCTCCTGTCTCTAGACCTGACTCTCAATCCACTGAGCTACCCAGCTGCCCCTATACCTTTCTTTAAAACTCAATTTAGGTATCAGTTCCTCTAGGAAAACTCTTCCCTCTTATCCCATCAAATCAAAGTGGTATCTCAAGTTCACATGATACATTTCCTGCACCACTCCTTCATTATCAGTTATTTGTGTATCTACCTTTCCTTCTACCCCTTTTAAATTTTTCAGTGCTAAAGAGGCAGGGTGGCATAGTAGATAGAGGATTGGCCTGAAAGTCCTGGGGTCAATTCTACCTCTAACAAGTACTGGCTGTGTGGTCCCAGGCAAGTCCCTTAACCTACCAGGCAATTCTCTAAGACTAAAAGTTGCAGACAAGGTACTTTCTGGATTGGCAAATCTTGTTTGGGATTACTTTAAGAATGCTAATCTCTATGCCTTAGATTTCAGTACTGTGTAAATAGAATTGTGTACCCTAGGACTATGTTTCCCAGAATTCCCTTATTTTCCCCAGAATTCCTTGAGTTACATTCCCCACTTTCCTTCCTTTCAAGTTTTGTAAATAAGTTTGCTGCAACCCAGCCTTTGCACTCTTCTTCCCATGTTCTCCTCCTTGCTCTCTCCTGTGCCATGCGTCTGGGATCCTCTTCTTTGCTCAGGCTATCACTATCCTTTTCTTCAAGTTATTATTAATAAATCCTTATAAAAATATAATACTTGAAGTATATGGATATTAATTTTTTATCTTACAGTACTATATTTCTAATCTTTCTATTTCCAACCTGAGAAGCCAGGAGCTTCTAGTAGCCCATCCCAGATTTGGGGGCACACACTCAAGGAGAATCTAATTGTATATACTAGGTGACAAAAGGTTAGTGGTTTCTGGTTCTGGGATTTTCAATTAATGAAAATTAATTGTTTTTTACCAATTACATGTAATAACAAATTTCCACAAGTTTTCCAAAGTTAGATGATCTAAACTGTATCCCTCCCTTCTTCTCTCCCTGCTCCATGAGCTGGCAACCAATTCAATCTGGGTTATACATGTATTATCACACAAACTTATTTCCAAGGCTCTGGGATTTCTAATAGATAACGGGGAATTCTGGAATGTGGTGTCTTCCATCCTATAGCCCTTTCACTGATAACAGTTCAGAACTCTACCCAGCAAACTAAATAATCAATAAATCCTGCTCTCTAATTTTCTAAATCTCTTATGACAATCTTATAAGCATCACTATGAGCCCAAACTTATTCCTATTGTTCTTTACATAAGCAATTGTTTCTAATTCTTAGGACGTAGCCTAGCATCTCTGGCTTTTAGTTTAACCTTGATATCCCTAGCATGTACAATGGGAAAGAAGTAAAACTATTAACTGAAGTCAAATTACAGTGTGGCTACTGCTTCTCATAGACTCACTCATTCTTCTGTGAGTATATCATGATGAAATATATTACCTTCCAGAGATGGGGTGCATTTTTCCATACCACTCTCCGGAATAGTGACCTGGAAGAACAAATGCACACTCAGGATCTACTAACCTAGTTGTGTATCTTGTAGTATCTGTGTATGCCCCTTCCCCAGCAATAAAGTATGTCTTTATAAAAAAAAAAAAGGTAAGGCTTCAAAACTGACACCAGAGATTTTAAGTTTAGGGGAGGCTCCAAAAACTTCTGAGAAGGTGGCCCAAAGTCTAGGGTTAGGCTTGGCTCCCAAAGAATCTGCTACAGAAATTCAGAAATAGGCAGTGGAATACCACTACCTTCCCCAACTACTATCTTAAGCATCAGGATCGTGCCACTCAATCCCTATCATGCAGACAAGTTGTCATTGGGAGAAGGCAACTGGCAGTCAATCAGTCACTATTAGATGAATAACCCAAGGGCAAATACAAAATATGTTATGCAGTCGAAAAGCCTTTTCCCCAATCCCTTTAGTCAGTTCAGCTATAGTCGACAAGCATTTATGAAGTGTCTACTATGTGCCAGACACTTTGCAAAGTGCTAACAGGGATATAAGAAGCATTATTATAAATATTATAATATTCATTATAATATTAAATATAAATATTAAGCACCTTTTACTATGTGCTAAATCACTTTACAACTATCTCATGTAAGCCTTACAATACAAGCTCTGTAGAGGATAACAGGGGGTAGTCTCAGAGGGAAGGCGCTAAGATTATGGAAAACTTCTTGCAGAAGATGGAACTTTAGCTGAGGCTTGAAGAAAGCCAGAGAAAGCAGAAGGTAAAGACAAGGAAAGACAATTATAGGCATGGAGGACGGAGAAAATGCTCAGAGTTGGGAGGTGGAGTGTCTTGTTCAGGTGTCACTGTGAAGGGCAATAAGAAGTAAGAAAGCTTTGAAGGCAGGCAGGGAGGGGTCAGGTTATGCAGGGCTTTAAAAGACAAACATTTTCTCTCTAATCTTGGGAGCTAATGGAGTTTACTGAATGGGAAGAATGAAATGGTCAGACCTGCACATTAGCACCACCTGATGAGCCAGTCTCCCAAAGCCAAGAGAAACACTAATTGCCTTTGCTTCCTTATCCTACGGGCACAGAGAGGGGAAAAAGGCAGTGATAGCCTCCTCTCCTTGCTGAGAGTAACCAAGCCTCATACTTCTCATACTTCTCAAAATTTGGGACACCAGAAAATATCAATGTTACCCAAAAGGAGTTAAGTCTGATTTCTCTAGCAGCACCAACTCAGCACCCTCAGAGAATAGCTCCAAAAACTATACTTCTGCCCCAAGAGCTGATGCAGAAACCTGAGGCTAAGGGTCTTAACTAGGGTCTCATGGCTAGCTAGTGGACAAAGGACTAAGGCAAGCTGAAAGGTTAGCTCCTCACCCCTAAAGGAAGCTAGAACCTTCTATTTGTGCTATTAGCAGCATAAGCCAACTTGTTGGCTACATGTGACATTTTGGCAACACCACTGGAACAAATCTCGTCACTTGCATGTGAAGGTTGCTGAGTGATGCAGATACATACAGGTACACAGGAGAGATATTCAAAATATAGAGACCATAAAACATAAAGATCAAAGAATGGCTCACACAAAAAGTATAGCAGTCGTCTACCTTGGCACTTAAACACTACCTTGTATTGTGGTACTTTTTTCACATACAAATATCTCCACAACCAGAATGTAACCTCTAGGATGCCGCAACTTCTCCATATCCCTCATAGAACCAAGGCACATGGTTGGTACTCAATAAATATTTGTTGCTGAACTCTGATTAAACTTCCTACTTCAATACATTACTATAACTTTGAATTTTCAAAGATGCTATATTAGAATGACAAGACCTACAGAATAGCTTAGATTGGCTCAGGTCAATTCAGAGAAACTCCTCACCAAAAGGGTGGGTTACCAAGTGACAAATCCCTTTTTGTCAGAAAAACTTATAAATCCAGCTAAACTATGAAAAAACTAAAATCTTCTTTGGTGAACAACACTTATATGGACAGGATCACAGATTATTTGAATCACTAAAAGAAATTATGAAAGAGAAGTAAACAGTGACACCAATGGACAGAGAAAGCTGCACTAAGAAAAGACACAAACATAAAATAGACACAAACACACACTAAGTGACTATCGTCTTTATGACTTTTTCCACGTTTAAAAACTACTCAATAATTTCTTCTCATTCTTACCTCCCAGAAGTGATATGGTATGAACTGAGATAACAGAGGGCTTATGAATATGCTTGAGAACAAAGTTGCTATGTAAACTTAAGGCAGTAACAAGAAAAGTGAATTTGAACAAATATAATCTATACATATGTATAGATTTGGTCATAGATATGTTCAGAGGTAAACCTAAACAAAGATACTTGCAGAAATAATTACAGCTAGGATTTATATAGTGCTTTAAAGTTTGCAAACAGCTTTACATATATTCTCTCATTTGATACAATCATTCATGAGCTACAAAGAGTCAATTAGGAGAAAATATCAAGCAGAAGAGAACAGATTAAGTTACTGTGCCATTTGCAGGGCATTCTAAGGAACTTAAAAGAACTTTCCAGGTTGGGGAAGAGGCAAAGGACGGTTATCCAATTGCTATGGTTCTTCCGAGGATACTCCTCTCATAATGGCCAAATTCTTCTTAGCTTTCACGCCATATTAATTAGACTGATGACAATTTAGCTAAAACAGTATGCAAGCTCTCTGCTGGTTGCATTACAGTCCTTCATTCCCATGTGCCCCTTGTCAGGGAACTTCAGATTCTCAAAATTGCAAGGATTTTGGGGGATCATTGGCTCCAACTACCTAGAGATGAACAAGGTCAGTTCACTGATGGCAGAGCTGTTATCTGAACCCAGTTCTCCTGACTCCCAGTCAGTCAAGAGCCCTTTCCCAAATCTACAGGGTTGATGTCCCTCTAGTGTCACTTTTTGGGTGTTGGAGGGTGTCTCAGTTTTCCTCTTGGAAAAGGAAAAACTACAGCTTGCTTTTCTTTTTCTTTTCTTAAGAGATGGTGTTAGTGAGAAATAACAGCTCACACGAGATGGATGAGACGATTCCTGTGGGAAGGGAGCCCTCCCAGAGGCCCTTGCCTGAGTGTGGGCTGGCAAAGGCGGCCCCTGGCCTAGGTTCCCAGAGCCGGGAGGTCTGCCCCAGGAGCCCGGGACTGCCCCTTCCTAGAAAGGGCCCAGGGTCTAGGGACGAGACGGTGGCCTGCCCTCCAGAGGGCAGGGGTCCTGGACAGGGTCACAGCCGGGGCAGGTCAGATGTCCTCGCCCCCCGCCTCCCTCTCCCTGGAGGTTCCCGCCGCCGAGTCCTCCAGCTCTCCCTCTCACCGTCTCCATCCCGATCCGCGCCAGTTCCTTTCGTGCCCTCTGGGCCGCTTCTTCCCGGATCCGCCCTGTGCGTCATTTCCGGTCACCACCTTATTTCCGCCCGCATCACGTGAGGGCGCGCGCGCGCGCGCAGCCTCCGCCCTTCCGGCCGCGGGCCGCGAGCGGTCGAAGGGGCGCCGTCTCCCACCCCCCCCACACACACACCTCTCCCTCCCTTCCCGGCCGTGCGCGGGCCCCAGCGCTACGGAGCGAGTCCAGGCGGCGTGTATTTAAAATGCTTTTTTTTTTTATTTGTCCTTTAAAAACAAACTTGGAAGAAGCAAAATCCCAAACTTGCCCTTTGCCTCTCACAACATAAATTATGTACAGTTCGAGGGGTCGCCGCTACAAAACATGCCACGGACAGGGGCGCGCCTCCTCCGCGGCTCCGGAGGGCGGGCCTGGCTGTACAGCAAACACAACACAAAGCAGAGGCTTCACGGGAGGGACGCCGCGGGGGGCACCGGCAATGGGGACGGAAACGGACTCTGCGCCACTGGGCACCAACCCACAAGGCGGACACGGGGGCGGCGGGGGCGCTTCCGATGCAATTGTACAGGCGGGGAACTCCAAACCAAACCAAAAACCAAAAGTCCAACCTGGCAGCTTGGGTCTGAGCTATAGTTTATATAAAAATGAAAAACGGTATAAGGTTTCTTCACTAAGATCTACAAGGACTATCAGATACCTAGCATATGCTTACAAAGTCTGCCCCCACCCCGGCCCAGCCCCGACGCTGCTCCCTTTGGGGTCCCCACTCCCTGCAGCCTGGGCCTGGAACTCCTTGGAAGAGGGAAGGGATCCAGTGGTTTGGGGAGGAGGGGGAATGAGGGGCTGGGAAGGGGGACGGTGGCTGAGAAGCCCAGGTCCTGGCGCTGCCTGGTCTATTTACAGCAGCTTCTCTTTTGTGGGAGGGGGTGGTGTGGAGGGACAGGGAGGGCTTTGTGGGAGGGGGTTCTTTTAAACCTTTGCAGCTTTTAACAGTTGAGGAAGCAGCTTTTTTCTTTTTTCCCTAAAGAACTTAAGCCTCCCCCCACCCCACTGTCACCTCCTTCTGTCCAAAGTTAAAACACAAAACAAAAACTTTAAAAAAAAAAGGGGGGGGGGGAACAAAACCTAAAAACACAACAGCGACTAGGCTCCCTGCTCCAGCCCTCTCCACTGGCATCACCTTCATCCTCATGCTCCAAATTTCTGATTCTTTAAAATAATTACAAAATGCCCTTTGCCCACAGCCCCTAGAAGAGAGAACTGAATAAAAACTTCATCTTCAAACTTATGGCTCCCTACCAGAGAGGGGCCTAGGGGTTAGTTTCGTGCCCCATCTCCCCTCCCACCCCACCCCCTCACTTCAGGAAGAAGTTTAATTAACTGCAGCACAAGTTTAGGGAGGGGGGGGGGAATAGGAGAGAAAGGAGGGAGGGGACCCGTCACCCTCTGGCTCCCTTAGGGGCCAGCTCACTTTTGTGCGTTATAAAAGTCCAACTGTACAACTGGGTGGGAGTGGGGAAACTGAGCCCAGCCCCTGTCCCCTCCCCTCCCCTTTATAGCAGTCAGCCAGGGGAGTGAGGGGCAGAGGGTGAGGAGCCCAGCGGCAGGTTTGGGATAATGGAGGGCAGCCCCCCCACAAGGGGAGCTCCGGGTGTCCCTCCCCTCGCCCCCTACCATTTATAAACTGGTTTTGTAAAAAGAAAATAGATATATTTATATAGAATATATAAAGCACAAAAATTAGTAGTTTTACATTTGCTCTCCCCAGGGGGTGGGGGGGAGAGGGGAGGGTTTTCACCTCCTGCTGGCCCCCCCATGCCCCACATGACTATATACAATCCGGCTTATAAATAGATAAATACCCCCCCACCCTCCCCACGATGACACTAAGCTCCCCTACCCCCAACACCTCCCTTTCCCACCAGACCAGCAGTAGTTTGGTGGCTGGGAAAGTGGGGAGCTCTGGGCCCCAATCTGCCCCACAGGGAATGGGTACACAATTCAGAGAACCTCTTTCCCCTCCAATTCCAGGGAGAGGCTGAGGGGGGCACCGGGCTCATGATGGGGTTGGGAGTACAAGAGAAGGACACCCTGGTTCTGAAACAACCCCACCTCCCCCTCCCAACTTGTTCAGATGGGGAGAGATGCCCAGCCTCTGAGGGGATCATGGGGTCACCCTCTCTCCCATCACTTCCCATCAGCCCTAGTCACTACCCCATGCCCACAGTTAAAAACAGATTTTTTTTTCTAAATATTTTCCTTTTTTCCCTCCCCTCCCTTCTACCCCCAATTCAGACAGGGGGTTGAGGGGTTAGAGGGCTGGGGAGAGGGTCTCACATTTCAAAACAGCAAAAAATCCGACACTTAAATGAGGTAGGTGTGGGTGCAGGGTCTCCTTGCCCGGCTCGCCTGCCTTGCCCGCCCCACCCGGGCAGCTGGGTGCCTCTTTCCCGTTCGTGTTGCATTTGTCAGAGAGAAAACAAGGAAACACAACCCAGAAAGAGATAGATGGAAAGAGGGACAGAGAGACACAAAGGAGAAGAGGGGGACAGAGAGAAAGGGAAGGAGGGGATTAGGAAGTGGGGACAGGACCCAGCGGGCAGGGCCAGGTGTGGGGACCCAGCCTTTGGGATTGTCAAGCTTAATCAAGTCTCTTTGCAGCCTTGAGTTGGGCTGGGGAAGTCAGTGGGAGCACTGGGGCTGGGAGACCCAAGCTGCCACCCTTCTCACCGTCTCCGCTGCCTCCCGGACGGTGCCGGGTCATCCCCAGCCCCTATCTACCCGACCCCCCACCCCCCAAACCTGAGATGCCCAATGGCTGTTTCTGTCCGTCGGCTCCTGGGGCTGGGGGCAGATAGGCCAGCCTGGGGCCTGTGGTGGGGGAGGGAAGACATCCCTGGTGCCCAGGGTGGGCACGTGCCCCGGGGCCCGGGGCCCTGGGCCCCTGCCTGCTCCTGGGGCTCGGATCAGCCAGCAGCCCCAGCTCTGGGTCCTGGCTCTCTTCCCCTTTGACCCTTCTGGGAAGGGTTCTGGAGGGCTTTCCCTGCCCAGCGGCCTCTGAGCTTAGTTCATCCACTTGCGGCAGTTCCAGGCTCCACAGTGACAGGGGATCTTGTGCTGATCATCCTCAAAGTCAAACTGATAGTCATAGGTCAGCTGAGGAGGGAAGAGGAACAGGGTCAGCCCCTGCCAGGCTTTGGGGCACCTGAAGCGAGGTGGCCGGCGGTCGGCCCGGTGCTACCCGTCCCCCGCAGCCTCTCACCTCCTCTCCTTTGGGGATGCGCCGGCTGGAGATGATAATGATCTTATCCTCCTTGTCGAAGGTCACCACCTCTGCCACACAGTTGGGGGCACACGAATGGTTAATGTACCTGAACCCAGAGAGGAGCCCCGCGGAGGTCAGCGTCTGCAGTCCGGTCGGTCCGGCCCTCCCGGGCTGCCCCTCCCGCCCTGTCCCTCCCTCTCTCACCGGGCGGGCCCTCCGGTCAGCGTGGCATCGATCACGTGCTCGTTGTTTATGCGGAACATGTAGATGCCTCGATTCTGGGGAGACACACAGGGACGGCTGTGGCCCGGGTCCGCCCGCCCCGGCGCCCCCGCCCGCCGCCCCGGCGCCCCTCCCTGGGCCCACCTGCTCCTCGTAGATCTTCTCCCGGCGGTTGGCCACCTCGTTGCGGATGATGGTGCCGATGTACTCGATGACCATGGTGTGCTTCTCCAGGTCCTTGGCGGCGTAGAGCCCCAGGCCCTGGATGCGGGAGCGAGCCAGGTACACGTTGTTCTTCCACTCGGTGCGCAGCCGCCGGTACTGGGACGACTTGGAGTGCACGAACTGCTTGCTGTACGGGGTGTTGGTCTCTCCCGTGAAGGTGCTCTGGTAGGCCTTGGACATGCTGGTGCTGTTGAG
Organism: Gracilinanus agilis; assembly: GCF_016433145.1. Lineage (NCBI taxonomy): Eukaryota > Metazoa > Chordata > Mammalia > Didelphimorphia > Didelphidae > Gracilinanus > Gracilinanus agilis. Next base: position 293,893,714 of record NC_058134.1, on the reverse strand, counting down.
GGTGTGAGGCCTGGGGGCGGCGGGACAGAGGGCGAGTCAGAGCCCCCGAACCGAGCCCCGGGACGCCGCCTGGGCGAGAGGGGGGCGAGGCCCCGGGCAGCGGTGCGCTCCGTCTGCGCCTCCCGTCCGGTGGGCACAGAAGAGCCGAGAGAACCCGAGGTCGCCCGACGCCTCTCGCTCCCTGACACGGGGAACCCTGTGCTCGCACCCGCACACAGCCCAGGGCTTCTCCCCGCAGGATCCGGACTCCATCCGGAACTCGGGCCCCCTCCCGCAGCGCAGGGAGCCTGGAGGACTAACGTGGTTTCCACTCCTGCCAGCCCCCTCCCCGCCCCTGCCCCGCCACACAAGCTGCCCTTCAGCTCTTCTCCACCACAGCCCAAGCGCGGTGACAGAACTCCTTTAAAGCCGTTTCTGCCTTCCTGTGCCCCAGCTGGCGGGCTGGGCTCCCTTAACGGTACAGGGAAAAGCACTGAGCAAGTCAAGAGAGCAGGGATCGAGTCCTGGCTGCATCTCGGACTTGGTGTGTGACCTTGGCCAAGTCAGTGAACTTGTCTGGGTCTCAGTTTTCTCATCTGAAAAAAGGGGGTCATACCACCTGCCCTACCTACCTCATAAGGTTGTTGTGAGGATCAAATGAGATAATGGATGTGAAAGCGCTTTGGGAAAAAAAGTATAAAATGCTATACAAATGTGGCTTGAAAATTCTTTCAATTATCATTCCTGGGGCCACCTCAGCCTAGGGGAGGAGGCCACTAGCGTTCCGGAGGGGCTGATGGAGGCTCCCTTTTAGGCTCGAGGCGAAGGAGGGAAAGGGAAAGAACTGTTGGCTCCCTCAGCCCTCACACCATTAAATCCCTGTCCGCTGCCTTCTCCTCTCAGCAACGCCTTCCCCACTCCCCCACCCAAACCCCAAAAGAACACGGCACCCCGAGGGGAGCCCTTGGTTCCATCTCCTCTAGTCAAACGGCCTTTCCGAGGCCTCCCTCCCCACCATGACCCTGGGTCTCCCCCCTCTCCCCTGGCTTCAGGCCTCCTCGTGCTCCCTCAACAGAGAGGCTCACCGTTTGTAGTGGGTGAGGATTTTGGGCTCAGAGCGGGCACAGCCGGTGGGGTTGATCATAAGCGGCAGTTCCATCAGCGGGTGCCGGCCATAGCGGAACAGATAGTTGTGACAGCTTTCCACCCCAGGCAGCTGCAGACACAGTGAGCGATCGGGCATGGCCCAGGCCTCGGGAGCTCTAGGGGCCTAACCCTCCGCCCCAGGCCCCCCGCAGCCCTCGCCTCGCCCCGCAGCCCAGCACCCCCGCTTCGCCCCGCACCGCCTCACCGACTCCGCGATTCGCAGGACCGCGTGCACCGTCAGGCCGAAGAGCTCCTCGCCCTTCAGATACTCCGGGAATAAGCGAAGCATGTCGGCCTCCTTGCGCATGGCGGCCACCGGCTCGATGATCCGGTTCCACACGGCTGAGAGAGAAATGAGCGGGCGTCAGAGGACGCTTCGTCCCGGGCTCTACGCCGGGGCGCCCCAGCACGGGCCCGAGGAGGGCCCTCCCCGCCGCCGCTCACCCTGGGGCGACGCGTCGCTGAACACCAGGTCCTCCAAGCCCTGCTCCATGACCTTGACGATGAACTCGGGCCGCCCGTTGTTCTCGACGATGGAGCAGCGGTAGCAGCAGCGCCGGTTGTTGGTGCGCAGGCTCCAGTAGATGCGCGTCGCCTCGTAGCCCACGGGGTACAGGGCCGTGGCGCTGTGGAAGTCGGCCATCTGGTGGGGCAGGAGCTGCCCGATGGCGTGGAACACCAGCCCCCCCACCCGGAACATGTGCAGCCGCTCGCCGCGCTGGATGATGCTGGCGATCTGCTTGACCTCGTCGCGCTCGATGTAGACGCGCCGGAAGACGGCGAAGGAGCTCAGCTCCTGCTCGCAGGGCCCCTTGAGCTTGTGCAGGGGGCACAGCATCGTCTTGTCCTTGAAGAACATGCACTTGGCCCGGATGGCGCAGGCGAAGTGGTAGACGCTGGGGCAGCGCAGCCGGTTGCAGCTGTTGGTGGCGCCCGTGCGCTGGCACAGCGAGCACTTGGTCAGGAGCCCCCGGTGCAGGGCGCCCTCGACGTTCATCAGCGCGCCGCCCTGCGTCTCGTAGACCTCCGTGGACCACAGGGCGCAGTTGAGGTGGACCCACAGGTCCAGGTCCAGGTTGAGGAGCCGCGCGGGCCCGTCGGTGGCCCCGTCGCCTTCCTCGTGGCAGAAGCAGCAGCGCCGGAGGTCCCGGGGCACCTTGTCGGGTCGGAGGGCCGTGCCCAGCTGTTCCATGAACTCGGCCACCTCCCGCTCGCCCTCCCGTCGTCCGCCACCCTTCTGGATGGTCAGCAGCAGCCGTAACCGTTTCCACCGAAGCCCCTTCCACTTCTTGAGCCGGGGTGGCCGGGCGTCCTCGCCCTCCTCGGGGGGCCGGGCTCTGGGCTTGGGCCGGGCCGCTTCAGGCATGGGAGGGGAGGGCGCCGGCGGTGGGGGCGACGGAGCCGAGGGCTCTGCCGGGGGGCTGGCGGGGGAGGGAGCCGAGGGGGAAGGGGGCGGGGAGGGCTCCTCGGGGGGTGGGGCCGAGAGCTGTCGGACATCCAGGTTGGAGACGTTGTGGGTGTAGCAGTGCTGGGCGGGTGGCTCCGGGGCAGGGCTTTCCTACGGAGACATTCCTACGGCGTCAGCGCCGGGGGTCCAGGCAGGCCTCCCCGACCGTCCCCAGCACACCGGACTGGTGCCTCGAGCCCCGGCACCTCCCTTGGGGTCCACCCCCCCACC